>NC_089819.1:8357479-8673979 GCF_029633855.1 Hoplias malabaricus
CCTCGCTCTTTCAGCCAGTTCCGCCAAAGCCTACGCCGTCTATTTAAGAAACGCCCCCCGCCTGAAGACCCCGGTGATGAATCTGAGCGGAGGGGTGTGGCTTCGGCTCCAGAAGAACGCTCCTCCCCCTCGCCTCCACAGACGCCGACAGGGCCCACAGGTGGCTCTCGGCTGCTAAACCGCTTCAGATTCAACCGTGTGAATCGTCAGAGCGCGAAAAGACACCAAGAAGTGGGCGGAGCCTGTAAGGAAGCGCAGCTGCGGTACTTGCTGGTGGACGACAACAGCTCAGACAGAGTGCCACGCTGGCTACGCTGCCGTCTGCTGGTCAGGAGGATCAGCGACAGGTTCCAGCTCGAGCTCTACGACCCACCTAAGGTAGGAGATGTTTTGTCCATACTCTTATTAAGATATTGTTTTTAAACAGTATTAAAGCAATTTTGTTTACTGTGTGAGCTTCTGCTTTTTTTATTGTGAGAGGTTGTTAATGGTGTTTTACTTCCGGTAAAACTTAACTTTACTCCTATAACTTAACTTTACTTCATAAAACTTTAAACCATTGAAACAGGCAAGATTAATAAGTATGAAGAGTAGTATTATCTGAGTGTGTTGAGAATGTGTAACAGATTCAGCACTTGTTGTTCTCCACACAGCATGTTGAGTTTTGGTTTATATTTTTATTTTCTTATTTATAGTAATAATAATAACAATTATTATTATTGTTGTTGTTGTTGTTGTTGTTGTTTTTGTTATTATGGAGCTTAACATCTCCCAGCGAAAACATGTTTTTGTCTTTGTCAGTAACTGGGCACAATGAATATAAATTTGGGAAAATTCTTCTAAATAACAGGATTTAAGATGGTGTCTTCTATTTTCAGCTAAGTAATGTACTTAGGTCCTTTTTTTTTTTGTTTTTTTTTTTTTTACAGTGCATCATAGAGCACCCTAAATCACATAATCAGTTTTATTTGAGATTACTGAACAGCTTGACATTGTTAGAGGTGAGCAGTTGATGCTAAATGTTATACATTCATATTTTTATTTTTGCCTCATAATTTCAGGTTAAGACTAAAGGTGGCTAGGCTGAATTTATTTTTGGAGTAAGTAAAAAAGCAGAAGTTTGACTTCTGGCCAAAATGTCCTTTTACTTTTGAGCTAGTGAGGGTTAATGCACATATTATGGTAAACAGCTTCTTAGCAGTGTGTATTTACCATATACACTAGCTGTAAGAGTACACCCACTCCCTCTATCTGACTATTTGTATCTACCTCTTCCTCTCTCTCTGTGTCTCTCTCTCTCTCTCTCTCTCTCTCTCTGTCCGAGAGTCACAGAGCAGCCAATTAGGTGCCATTAAAGCTGTGGGGCCAGCTTCTGACTGGCTGCTGGAGAGACTGGTGCTAAATGGCCGTATAAGGCAAAGCTTTCAGAGTGAAAACACACATCTCTAAACACTCCGAAAACTGCACAGAACACTCATTCACGCTGTAACGACTTGTTGGAGTTAATCACTCCACAGAGATCCAGAGAACACCATTCCAGTGCTCGTTAACGAGGTCAGGTCTTGATGTTGAATGATTAGTTCTGAATCACAAACACAAATCCAACACATCCATAATATTCTGGATGGAGCTCTATCCAGAGAGCCCAAAGCTATGATGCTTTATACCAATTTAGCTCATTCAAGTAGGTCATACAAGCGGCACTTGCTACTTGAAAGGCTGCCATTGTAAATAAAAATATGCCCTCACCTGGTTAAATTAAAGGGTAAAAAAATTCTTGGCATTGTAAACTTGGGGTCATGTTCATCTGCTCCAGAGGGTATTATTGATTGATTGATTGATTGATTGGTTGATTGGGTGATTCCTGTCTGTAAAATTTTATCTCTGTCCATGGTCCGTTGTGCTGTTTTTTTTTTCCATGGCATGGGTTTCACTGAGAATCTCCAGTGACATGGTACTGGCCTCAGATCCACTTTGGGTTTTCTGCAAAGAGCTCCAGAGAGAGACAGAACTGACCTCACATCAGCTTTGAGTCTTTCAATAAGAGCTCCAGTGAGACGGAGCTGACCTCAGATCAGCCCCAGAGTACTGAGGCTAAAAGAGGAAGCTACTGAGACCCTGATAATTCACTTTGCGTGAGAAATGTTCTTTCAGGGAAGTGCTTGCTCTGCCTCTGGAGGAATGCTGATAAACGAAGGCGATTATCTGCTGATTCCACAAAACCACTGTATTGTTATCACTTCACAGTTAAAACAGCTTTTGCTAATAAAGCAAAAAAAAAAATGCAAATTTAGTTTCCTCTTCTTTCCCTGAATGTGGCTGATGTGCATGTTATGTATCTGAAATTTGCTTCTTTAGTTGTACACTGGAGCTATCAGGCTAATGTAAGTAATGGAGGATTCTTCCCTTGTCCAGCTAGCATTGTGCTGACTGTATACATTTTTGTACACTTACCTTAAACGATATCCAATAGACTTGAGGTTTCTGACACTATGATACACTTTTGGGTGATAACAGAATAAAGTGTGCAAGCTGAGATGCTAAAGGCAAGCATGAGCTAAGACTTGTTAAGTGCCAATTATTCAAGCTATGGCAACTTCACTGGAGCTCCACGTTGGAGAAGAGTTACTGCTAGGTCTGTTATGACATGGTGGTGGCATGGACAATGGAACTTCCACTGAGAGTGTGTGTGTGTGTGTGTGTGTAACTAGTAAGAAGCCAGCAACGTGTGATCTAAGTAATCATGGTGGTTTGTAATAAGAAATGAGGTCTCGCAGTAAGATGAGGTCTCAATCAGTAAGATAATTTTTTAATCAGTACAGAATTTAACTGGAAGCCAGTACAATGCTGATAGAACTGGGCTGGTATGATCAGATTTTCAGTTTAATAAGGACCTTGGCTGCAGTGTTCTGAGCTTGAACTCGTCATTTACCACATCCATGGCATTAAACACACACGCATGCACACACTAGTGTTTAGAAGCAGCAAACACACACCCGGAGCAGCCACCTCAGCGTCTGTGGAACATTTTGAGGGTTGGGGTTGGGTGCTTTTCTCAAGAGCACTTTAGCCTTGAAGCAAATGACAGAACTGAATCAATTAAGAAACCAAGACGTTTAGCTGATGAACCTCGAAGAACAGGGAAATCAACAAGATGTAACATTACGTCTAATTTATTTCTGGTGAATTTTGGACCCAAAAGAGTGCAGCAGGTTCTGTCTGGCATCTACATAGTAAGAGCTGGAACAGGAAAATGCAAACAAATAGCACAGGAATAAGAAGCTGAGTAGCTTCGATAAACAGTAGGTGCTGGAATCTTCAGTGGGCATCGCACTGATTTGTTATTGGGTCTGCAGCATGCTGATTGGCTGGTCAGCTCAGCCATAGAAACAGCAACAAAGTTTGTATTTGTGTTTTGATATTTGAGCTCGTAACTTCAGTGCTGTACACAAATGTATGAAGTGTGTGTGTGTGTGTGTATCTCAGACATGTGAAACCTCACTGGTGAATATATTCCTGCAAAAATTTTAATCACACATACACAAAATACTACTACAGCTAAAATTTTTTACACATGTGGAAACTATATCTACATGTGCAAAACTTTCACACATGCACAAAATGTTTCTATAGCATCACACTTTCAGATATATGTATGAATTTTTTTCCCACATGCTCACAAAAGGTGTATACAGCTACATATTGTGAAAGTATTTGTGAATATATGCTCAAAATATCTATGACCTTAGTTCAATTCTGTAGAAGAGCTACCGTTGCAGTTTGTACTTAATGATTTAACATTAGCTAAGTTATTAAGACTGTTTTTCTTTGTTAATATTATTCATATTATTGTGAATATGATATTTATTCAGGTACAGTCTGGATACTGTTTGTTTGTATTATCAATAGTTGCCAATAAGGATACACCATTCACCTCAATACAGGTAGAGAAAAGACTAAATGAATGTGAAGAACAACAGTGCCAGGGTCGTCCAGGACGTGCACCTTGTAAACCAGAGCCTGTGGTGTTACCCTTAGCCCCTGAAAAGTGTAAATGACTTTCTATAGTGTGAATATATGAGAATGAGAACCATGTGTGGTGGACTTTGGTGCTGAAACAAGCAAAGACCAAGAACCGAGAAACCCTTGAATCTGCCACCATTACAGAGCTGGGGTGCTTTAGCAGTTGCCATGTTTACCAACAGCGAATTGAGAGTATAACAACGGCTAGTAATGCACAAGACTGTGAAAGTAGCAGACGTAGGGATTTAGACAAATGATAAAAGATACAAACCAAGCACAAGACCTGCCAGCCATTGCAATGAGAAACTAAATGTAGTTGGATTCACTCATTTTAAGGGGTGTCTCTTTGGACATATAGGGTATGTATTGGTGTGAGTGAGAAAGTGTTTTTTATGTGTTTACTGCTTGAAAAAATATTTTACTTCAAAAAGGGTGAAATCCAGAAAGTGCTGTGTTTCTGTGAAAGACTGTTTTTTATTTGATGACTGCAGCTGTTTGGATGGAAAATACTTCTAATTCTACAAAACCGCATCCTTACATCTGCTGTGTGTTAAACACACACACACACACACACACACACACACACAGAGAGAGAGAGAGAGAGAGAGAGATAGAGAGAGGGAGAGAGCTACATGCACTTCTTATAGCCCACAACTAAAAGCTTTAATATGTGTCCTGTAATAAAATGATGGAAGTTATGATGAAATATTGTTATTGTAGTGATTACTTTCATTTCCAGAAAAGTTGGGACATTTTATAAAAAGAAAAAGAAAACAAGTAACTCTGATTTGTAAGTTGGCTTGTAAACATGAACAGATTAAATTATAACAACTATATGTATTTTAATGAGTAAAACAAACTTTAAAAGTTTGTGACAACACATGTAAGTGTGAAATGTTTATAGAACCTTCAAGTCATGTCATTTGGAAACATTACACTGTGAGCAGGTGAATTTGAAAGGAGCATCTACCAAAGGCTCAGTCTTTGCAAGCAGTGTTTGAGTCCTAGTGTCTGCTTGCTTTCAGGAGAATTCCGAAGTTCAGAAGTTCTATACTGTTATCAGCAAAGGTGAAAAAGCCAGTATCTGTCATGGTGAAAGCATCTGTGCCCATGGCATTGGTGGCTTGGATATGTTTAAAGGTTCCACTGATGTGGAGGCTAACATTGGGATTGTAGAGGGACAGTGCTGCCAGCAAGGCAGCGTCTTTTACTGAGCAGTACATGGTTATTTCAAGAAGGCAATGCAAGATATCTGCAGATGGCAAAACAGGTTGGATTTGTAGACACCATGTGCATGTGCTTGACTGACCTGCCTGCAGTCCAGATCTGTCTCCTGTCATGCATCATGATGATGAGAATGTACTGTGTAACACATGAAGTCTTGTCTCAAGCCGGAGTGGGCAAAATGTCCACTTGCAAAAATGCAACCATCTGTATCTTCAGTTCCCAAACATAATTATGTGTAATTAAAAGGAGAAGTGATGTAACCAAATAGAACCCATATCTGAGTAACATATATTTCTACCTGTGTTGCAGACATCAATTCCTGTATTTGTTTATATGTATAGAAAACAATCCAGAAACCATTCTTGGTACTTCTGTTTTTAAAGTAAGTTTCAGAGAATTAATTCACAGATAGTTTTATTACATATTTACCAGACACCATACACTGCACATAACAAATACAAAAACATATGGATTTAATGTCATTTGGGCTTTCATGCACAGAGATGGAGATGTGTTTCTACTCAGTATTCATTATTTATATGACTGTGTTAGGTGTGAAATACCTCATGGAACTCTCCTATTTATTCATGCAACTGAAAAACGTTTTTGTAAAATTCAGCCCAATGGAAAAGAAGGTCCAGTGTTCCCCCTCTGCCATGGCTCTGTGAATGGGGACGAAAGGAAATGGTCTGGACTGAGAAACAGCACTAATCCAGCAAGTCAGTGACAGGGAGCAAGAATGGGGTAAGGGGTAGCACCTGCTGTGAGTGGAACTACAAGCATTGTCCAGGAAAATGGCCCTGAAACAGCCAAAAAGGAAAAGATCTGACAAACGAGTTAAACAAAAGTTATTAGGTCATGCAAGGGAGAAGACACTTGTAAGCACTGGTGAGGCATGGAGAGAGGACTGTGGAGAGAATGTTATTTACCTGGTACACTGTTGAAGTTACTATAAGTTACTGTTAAGTGATATTGGTACATGAGCCTAAACTACAACTCAGCTTAGACTTTGGCTTAAATACCTAGCTTATGGTCAATTTCGGCAGTACTGCAACAACATACTCCATTACGTCTTCTTGTTGAGGCTAACTTGCCCTCAGCGTGGGGGGTTGCTGTCCAGAATCGTTTACAACACCTTTAATGTGATTCGTTTAAAAAAATGTGGATATTGATACTTATGAAAAAGTGGGTTTGGTTTAAATGAGCCCTGTGGGTAATTTGAGATTTGGATTCTTTGAGCTTTGTGCCACCAAGTCCATCAGTAACTTTTAAAAGCAACTGTTATTTTTGTGTACGAATTTCTTTGAATTTCTTCAGTTCTCCAACTAAGGAAAACCACACTTTCTGCTCTGAATCAGTGTGAGAAAAGGAGATGAAGATATTGCGGCTAATTGAAGAGCAGCAGCAAAATGAGAAGTGAGGATTCCTTTCTGGGTAAATTCAGCAGAAAGATGAGAGCGATAGCATCGGCACTGATTGATATCTAGGCCATCAGAGTCAGAATGAAATCAACTACGGCCCCATTTCCACAAAAGCAGAACACTCTTCGATTTAAAACCATTTCTCTCCATCTCTTTCTCTCTCTCTCTCTCTCACACACACACACACACACAGATAGAGAGTGCTTCAGGTGGTTTTTATTCTCTGCTTTTTCAAAAAAATATCTTTCAAAACCTCAAATTAGCCCAAATCTGAAAATATGTTAAACCTTAATTAAAAGCATTATACAAAACTGAGAGCACTCTTTCATTCATTTACTCTACAAAAGCATCAGCGTTTAAGTGTAACACCTATACATTCAGGATTCAGTGGATCCACTTAAATAAATCTGGGTCTTCTTGAACCTACATGTCTCTAAATTTCAGACTTAGAAGTTGCACTTTGAAACGAATGACAGTGTTTATACATCGCCATCAGTGAAAGATCGCTCTGGAGAAAACACAAAAACATTTAATGCTGTGGATAGTTTTTTTTGACTGAATGGTGGTGTGTTTTGAGGGGGGGGGCGTCGGGTGTGGGGAGGAAGAGCAAGAGAGAGGGAGAAATTGTAGATTTGTGTTGGGGGTTTGAAGTGGCTAATCAAAGCACCGCTGTCAGGTGTTTCCACACACACACACACACACACATACAGATTATTGTTTACACGTTTCACTGTGGGGCCTTTAATGTGTGTTTTAATGTGGAAAATATGGACCTACTCTGTTATTTGTGTGTCTCTGTTTGTGTGTGTGTCTGCATGTGTGTGTGTGTGTGTGCCCCACTGATATTTTCCAGCTATTTTCAAGTTAAATATGTAATTGCTGACAGAATAAACTTTGTACCTGAACTATAAATAAATACAGTTTATGTCCAAAGGTTTGTAGACAAATGATATTCGAGTTCGTCTTCTTAAGCTGCACCCAGTGTAGACACACAATGTAAAATTTCTTTAAGAAACACGAAATTAAATTTGGCACTATAGAGCAGCTGCATACTATCCTAACATCAGCACGCTTAATGTCAAGATTCAGCCAGAAGTGTGTAAACCCTGTGTTGATATGTGTTGGCTTTACATCCATTTCTACTGAAATGAAATGTATTAATCATGCATTAGTTCCTCTTTTCTAACAGGAACAGTCTGTCCCCTTTTGTAAAGACTTTACATTAGATGTCAGAATGTTGCTGTGATGATTTGATAGCCTCCAGCCACAGGAGATCAGCTGCTAATGTTAATGATTGAGATCACAAACACCTTTTTATCTCGTCCTAAATGTTTGGGTCGAACCTTAGCACTCCAGAGAATGCAGTTCACTGCTTCACAGAACAATACTGAAGGGACTTTTACCACTGTAGCCCATGTTTAGTATTGGCATGACTATCTTTGCCTCATGTGCTGCTGCTTCAGAGCAAGGGATTGGATTTCATGTTTTGCCTACAGAGGTTGTAAGCATGTGTCCCCAGTAGGTGCAACTTAAAGTAGCTCAAGTCTAATTGAAAAATAAGGGCTACATTTTAACTTAGGGGCATGTATCCTCAAATGTGAAAATAGGATGAACATTATAGAGGAATATAACATTTACTTCTAAGGAGTTAGAAGGCAGTAAATTGAGAAAAAAAGGAACAAAATGTAAATTAACAATATATCACAGAATATTGCATTGTCCGATACTGATATTAATTTTTAAACTGATGATATCAGTATGAATCCCATATAATGCATCCCCTATAGTTTTGGTTATTATTTGGAGTTTTTTTTTGTGTGTGTGTGTGTTAGTACCCATTGGCATGGTGTTAAATGAGTGCGTGTGTGTGTTTGCATGTAGTTGTGTGTGTGTGTGTAGGAGGGAGATGGAGCATCACTGTGAGCTCCTGACCTCAAGTGAGCTACCCACGGAAAGCCCCATTTCTCTCTCTCTCTCGCTCTCTCTCTCTCTCTCTTTTATTTATATATATATATAAATCATTCTCTAATTTTTTCTCCACCTTTCCCAATATTTCTCTTTTTCTCTCCCTCGCCCTCATCTCGCTCTCATATTCTCTTCACTCATTTTTTTTTCTCTCACTCGTTCACTCTCTCTGTCTCTTTCTCTTGCTCTCTCCCTCTCTCTTCTCTCTCTCTTTCTCTCTCTTTTTAGGTGTTGTGGTTCTCCTCTGTAGCCGTAAACAGGATGCTCACTCGACCCTGTGTGAACATTAACATATCTCTTGTGTGTGTGTGTGTGTGCTCGCGTGTGTGTGTTCTGGCCCTTAAACTGTTTTAACGTTCACATATTTTAATAATACTACTTAGATCTCCTTTGTTTATTTCAGTATAAACAAACTCTTTTTCCCAAAGATCAACGTCACAGCAAGAAAGTGTTTCAAATGATGTGCCCTCAACCATTTAGTAATTTAATTTCACCATCACAGAGACATCAGTGTCAGACACTTTTCTTCTGAGTGATAAAATATAAATGTCTGATGTATCTCTTCATTTGAGTGGTGTGCAGTGAGGGAGATCAAGAAATGAGGGAGCATAAAAATAAAGAGAAAGAAAATAGATATGTGAACAGCAACCTGAATGACGGAAGTGTCACTGTGTTACTCAGCGTGTGTGTGTGTGTGTGTGTGTTTAATCACACCTGCAATTTTCATATGAATGATAACATGCCAAACTCGTTCAGGGTCACTCTGTACACATGCACGCATGCTCATGCCTGTACAGTGACCCTGAATGAGTTTTCATTTTTGATATTTACACGAAAAACACAGTGGTTAAACATACATGCTGTAAATACCTGCATTATTCCTAAGAAAGAACATTACACTTAAAAACGAAATAATGTTAATTTCTAGAAAAGTAATTTGACGGCCCATCATAAATTCCCAGGTGGTTGCTATGGTGCCAAGAAACTGATGTATGCAAAATGGTTGCAAAAATGTAGCAAGGATTTCACTGTAGTTCTCAATCTGGCTGCTGAATGGTTGCTAAGTTATCCAAGGTGGTTGCTAAAATGTAGCAAGTGTGTTGCTATAGATTCAAACTGGTTGTTAGTGTGTTGTGTGGTGGCAAAATGTTATGACTTGCTATGTTATGAGTTGCTAAGAGGTGGATCGAATGGATCTAGTGGTTGTTAGGTGTTGCTTGGTGGTATTACAGGGTGCTGATTGTGTGTTTCTGGGGTTATTGTTTTATTATTATTATTTTGAATCTCTAAATACATTTTTTGGCACATGATTAAAGATATGTTACCAAGGAGGATTTCCAAGGATAGGTTGTTAAGGATGCATTCGTTACCTACATAAGTCACTAAACATTGAGACAGGCAGCATGACAGGGCAATCTATTTATATATCAATCTTGACATATAAAAAACTAATCCTGTCCTTAATTGTGTTTAATTTGTAATTAATTACTTTTTTGAGTAACTAACAAATGTGGTGGCCTTGTTTTGTGAAGAGGCAGGAAATGCAGCTCAGTGTTGATTCTGGAAAAATCTAAACAAGGTCCAGTTCAGTCTCACTGTGTACAAAACACGTAAATACTCCAAACACAAATTTGAGCAGAAATATTCAGACAGGTCAACCTCTACAACACTGCCTCCACCCAGCCTACATCCGCTATTATGCATTTCAAATAAGGTTCTAAAGTCTGTTTGGTTTCCTATGTTCTAGAGGCAGAGTTCTAGCCATTCCAGGATTTTCACTAGGATCCCTTTGATGGAGTTTTACGGTGGAGTTTAAGGTTGTAAAAAAAGATCAGTTGGCATTCCCATTAGAAGTCTGACTTGCGGGACTAAATTTCAGTGTTCTATGCAGGAGAATATAAATATCTGTCACAAGTGTGACCTAAACCTAAAAAAAGATAACAATCATACAATGATTACCATGCAAAATCAACATAAGAGGAAAAAGCTGAATAATCAGTAAGAAAATAGTAAAGTCATTCTAAATATGAGTATAAAATCATGTGTACAAAATATAAATTCTGTTACTGTGCTGCATAAATGGTGGAACCTGTAGAGGGTCAGTTGGCCTCTGGTTTGTGTGTGTGTGTGTGTGTGTGTACATAGCACCCATACTCATATGCCCACAGTACCATGTAACTTTTGTGTGGGAAAGGTTTAGGATCTATGTCCCCCAGTTTTTTTTTATTTATTTATTTTTTTTTTTTGTGAATCTGTGTAACTGCAGATGGGAGAGGGCAGAAACGTTTACAATGCAGGTGGGAGTGGGACAAATGCTGCTGATTAGATGCAGGAGCTGGTGAGAGAGGGCCAAAGTCAAAATGGGGTATACAGGAGTGTGATTTTAAAAAATCACTCCCACACATGCTCCTCTAATTCCTATGTGCAGGGTTTAGGATAGGTTTATTTGGAGTGTAACAATTTTAGAATTTTTAGAGTTTATCAAGGCCCCTGACATTCTGCAGTCATTTTAGGTTCACATGTTTTACAGATAGTTCAGCAGAGTTCCCCTGTTCTAGAAATAGTCAAGATAGAGTTACCCTTTTAAAGAATGGGTTCAGTTGTAGTTATGACTTTCTAAAGTAGATATATCTGGAACTCTAATATTCTGTAATTAGTTTAAGAACCTCCATATGTGGAGAACATGGAGGTTCTTTGTTTGCTGATGAAGAACTAATTGTCATTAGCACATTTTATCATTAGAGCAAAAGTCAAGCGTATTAAAAAAGTGTTTATCCTACTTTTGTTGGAGTAACTGCCTCTGCTGTCCAGGGAAGGCTTTCTACTAGATTTTCAAGAACTGCTGTGAGGATTTGATTGCATTCAGCTACAAGAGTGTTAGTAAGGTCAGGAAGTTGGATGATCACCATCCCAACTAATATCAAACTCCCCAACATACTCTAGAAGTATTGGGTAAAGCACTATCATTACAGAGAACACAGATCCACTGATCCAGAGCTCAGTACTGGGGGGCTTTATACACCTCTAGCCCATGCCTGGCATTAGACATGGTGCCAGAAGGTTCATGTTTATCTGCTCAAGAGAGTCCAGTTCTACTGGCAACACTTCTCTATAGGAAATAGACAAACTGTGTGTGTGTTCATCACTCTCAGCAACGGCTTTAACATAAAATCTTTGAATTCAGTGTTGCATTCATCTGAAGTGTTGTCCACATACAGGTGCTGGTCATAAAAGAATATCATGAAAAAGTTGATTTATTTCAATAATTCCATTCAAACGTGAAACTTGTATATTATACTCATTCATTACACACAGACTGATAAAGTTCAAGTGTCTATTTCTTTTATTTGATTATTATAACTGACAACTAATGAAAACCCCAAATTCAGTATCTCAGAAAATTAGAATATTACTTAAGACCAATACAAACAAAGGATGTTTAGAAACGCTGGCCAACTGAAAAGTATGAACATGAAAAGTATGAGCATGTACAGCACTCAATATTTAGTTGGGGCTCCTTTTGCCTGAATTACTGCAGCAATGTGGTGTGGCATGCAGTCGATTGGTCTGTGGCACTGCTCAGGTGTTATGAGAGCCCAGGTTGCTCTGATAGTGGCCTTCAGCTCTTCTGCATTGTTGGGTCTGGTGTATTGCATCTTCTTCTTCATAATACCTCATAGATTTTCTATTGGGTTAAGGTCAGGCGAGTTTGCTGGCTAATTAAGAACAGGGATACCATGGTCCTTAAACCAGGTACTGGTAGGTTTGGCATTGTGTGCAGGTGCCAAGTCCTGTTGAAAAATGAAATCTGCATCTCCATAAAGTTGGTCAGCAGCAGGAAGCCTGAAGTGCTCTAAATCTTCCTTGTAGATGGCTGCGTTGATCTTGGACCTCAGAAAACACAGTGGACCAACACCAGCAGATGACATGGCACCCCAAACCACCACTGAATGTGGAAACTTTACACTGGACCTCTAGCAACATGGATTTTGTGCCTCTCCTCTCTTCCTCCAGACTCTAAAACATTGATTTTCAAAGGAAATGCAAAATGTACTTTCATCAGAGAACAAAACTTTGGACCACTCAGTAGCAGTCCAGTCATTTTTGTCTTTAGCCAGGCGAGACGCTTCTGACACTGTCTCTTGTTCAAGAGTGGCTTGACACAAGGAATGCGACAGCTGAAACCCATGTCTTGTATACGTCTGTGCGTGGTGGTTCTTGAAGCACTGACTCCAGCTGCAGTCCAGTCTTTGTGAATATCCCCCACATTTTTGAATGGGTTTTGTTTTACAATCCTCTCCAGGGTGCAGTTATCACTTGTACACTTTTTTCTACCACATCTTTTTCTTCCCTTTGCCTCTCTATTAATGTGCTTGGACACAGAGCTCTGTGAACAGCCATCCTCTTTAGCAATGACCTTTTGTGTCTTGCACTGCTTGTCTAAGATGTGAGTGGTTGTATTTTGGACAACTGTCAAGTCAGCAGTCTTCCCCATGAATGTGGAGCCTACAGAACTAGACTTAGAGACCATTTAAAGGCCTTTGCAGGTGTTTTGAGTTTAATTATTTGAGTTATTGAGTGTGGCACCAGGTCTTCAATATTGAACCTTTTCACAATATTCTAATTTTCTGAGGTACTGAATTTGGGGTTTTCATTAGTTGTCATTTATAATCATCAAATTAAAAGAAATAAACACTTGAACTTTATCAGTCTGTGTGTAATGAATGAGTATAATATACAAGTTTAACTTTTTGAATGGAATTACTGAAATAAATCAACTTTTTCATGATGTTCTAATTTTATGACCAGCACCTGTACCGTGTGTATGGAACTCTTTGCAAGTGGGGCAAAGAGTGACTAAGAAATAACTCTTGGTATACATATAGCCTCTGTCAGAGCTTTAAAGAATCTGTTCACGAACAGTGTCACTGATGAGTGTTTGTTTTAACCCTGCATAATTCATACAGTGCTCTAACTGTGCTAGCTCTAATATCTAGAGAATATCAGATCTTAGTGGGTAGTATTAATAAATAAATAAATAGAATAAAAGAAACCGGTGACTGACATTAAGTCAAGTCCACACCCTATGGAACCCCTAGTTTGTACATTGCAGTATGAACATTTACCTGATTCATTAACTGTTTGGGAGGAAAAAACAATGTTTGGGAAAAGTCCTGGACCCAACCAAAATAAAAATTCTCATTGTTTCTGCCTCTGAATTTGACAACCCCCCCACCCCCACCACCACCACCCCACCCCAGTTCATGCGGTTTAGAGAGAGTGGAATTCTTTTATTAAGTGACTGAACTCAATTAAACAGTCTCTGTCGAGAACACAGATTCTAAATTAATGTGGCAAGCCACATTTCAGGTCAGCATGACATATGTTTTACAACCCTGTTCAGCAAGGATTGTAATCTAGAAACAAATTGGGTTAAGGAAACATGTTTAAAAGTTTCAGAAGAGAGCTAACTGCAATTTTAACTTTGCACAGAGCTGTTTTAGTAGTAGCTCAGTTGAGACGTACTGGTCTATAATCAGTTCAGTAAGGGTTCTGTTATTCTAGAACCAGTTAGAATAGACCTGTACAGTCCTGCACCAAATCAGAACATGAGACTTTCTGGCATTGTAGACAACGTCCAGCTAAAGTTGTGATGTTGAAGGTCATCTGAACTGAATTCTGAAGACCTTTTTGGGTTTAACTTGAAAAGGGAACATATTATACACTTTTTTTCATAAGTGAACACAGTTCTGTGGGGTCCTTATAAAGTTTATGTGACATGCCTTACCACAGGTATCAAACATCACAGCACTGTTCTCCCTCTGCGCAAACCACCCTGACCAGAACTAATTTCAGCTCCTGTTCCTTTAAAGCAGATTAAACAACCAACTGTTTAGTCCAGTGCACTGTCCAACCCGAGCACTCAGGAGTGAGGAGCAGAAGCTCTGGTTTCATAGCCATTTTCACTTGGTTCTCTTTCTTCTGCATTCTTGTTTCTGCCATATTTTATAAGCACATAATTCGCTGTGCTTATTGTATTTGGAGCACCACATCCCCAAATGACCGTGCTAATGTGCTCTAAAAATATATTTTTAGAAAGTGTTATTTTTTTTATAATATATACTAACCTAATCCTAACATTTGTATAATGTTAAATGTGCAATATATAATGTTAAATGTTCCAGTTTAATGTTCACTTAGTGATCTGAGAGGTTTCACTACAGGTTTTTAGCACAAGTTCATTCCACTTGCTTGCACAACACTCACACATGCAGATGTTGTGTACATGTTTCCATATAATTTGTCAGTGTTTTGTAGAACTCTGAAAGGGAAATGGAAGTGATTCTAGCTTTAACAGAGAAGCAGCTGCATATGTGTGTGTGTTTGTGTGCGACGGCTGTTCATGTTAATTTCTTTTTTTTATAGCTTTCAATTCCAAAACTCTTCCCTTTCTCTCTGTCTGTCTCCGTGTGTATTTTTATCTATATTTGCCCTTGATGATGAAAAACCTCTTGCTCAACATTTCTTTGGAAACAAAATGTATGTGCAGTTAAATTATGATTATAGTGTGATGGCATGTAGCAAAATAAGTTATGTGTGGTACTTATATAGAACAATTAGTCCTAGTTTAAAAAGACTACTCCACATCATCCCAAAAGGACTGGATGAGGACTGGTCACCCCACAGAAGGGAGTTACAGTTCTAGCCAAAACCTGGTGTTGGACATGGAGACCATTTCCTTTATGTAGATAATGGAACATGAGACAAACTGCACTTTGTCCAATACCATTTAATTTCATCTTTGCACTCTCACATAAACGTGGGTCTAGTTGAAATGTTCAATGATTGAAATGTGCTATGAAATGATTTTCATTTCATAGTACACCTATTGTTTTTTTAGTGACAGAGAGGTCAGGACGGATTTAGCACCTGGACTCATTACCAAAGGGTCATGCTGCTGACTTGATGGCAGTGTTGTGTGTTATATTGTATTAAGGTATTTTTTCATCTGCCTTTGCAAGCATATGAACTTGAGTGACATCCCATTCTTAATCTATAGGGTTTAACATGATGTCTGCCCACACTTTGCAGCTATTACAGCTTCAACTCTTCTGGGAAGGTTTTCCACAAGGTTTAGGAGTGTGTTTTATCAAAATATTTGACAATTCTTCCAGAAGTGCATTTGTGAGGTGAGGCACTGATGTTGGGGGAGAAGGCCTGGCTCACATTCTCTGCTCTAATTCATCCCAAAGGTGCTCTATCGGGTTGAGGCCAAGACCTTGCTTTGTGCACTGGTGCGCAGTCATGTTGGAACAGGAAGGGGAGATCCCCAAACTGTTCCAACAAAGTTGGGAGCATGAAATTGTCCACAATCTTTAGGTATCCTGAAGCATGAAGAGCTTCTTTAAATTGAACTAAGGAGCTAATCCCACGTCCTGAAAAACAAACCCCACATCCTCCACCAAACCTTACACTTGGCACAATACAGTCAGAAAAGAAGCATTCTCCTGGCAACCCCCAAACCCAGACTTTTTTGCCAGACGGAGAAGTGTGATTCGTCCCTCCAGAGAGCATGTCTCCATTGCTCTGGAGCCCAGTGGCAGTTTGCTTTACACCACTACATCTGACACTTTGTATTGCGCTCAGTGATATAAGGTTTGGATGTAGCTGCTCAGCCTACGCACTGTTCTTGAGCTAATCTGAAGGCCACATGAAGTTAGTAAGATGAGAGTTAAAGCATGCTTTGTGTGTGTGTGTGTGTGTTTGTGCAGGGTTCTAGTCCGAAGCTGAGAGCAAGATGTTCTGATATAGAGGAGATTAGACCCTGTAGTGAACTAGAGATGCCAGACAACTTGAACACATTTGTAATAAAGGTAACACACACACAGATTCTCTACAAAATACATTTTGTTGATTTTCTGAATGCAAATATATATCCCTCTCTTTCTCTGTCTCACACACACACAAACACACACACACACAGGTTAATCACTATCACTTCATATTTGAGGCAGAGGACAAGCAGCAGGTCAGCTCCTGGACATCAGAACTCAGAGGGTGCATTACCACCAGGTGAGAGAGAGTTTTTGGGTGTGCAGTGCTTCTTATCTTTTGTGCAGGATCTAAAATAATGTATATGCACATACAGATGTTAATTGTGTGTGTGTGTGTGTGTGTGTGTGTGTGTGTGTGAGAGAGAGACAGGTTTTCCTGTTATTCTGAGTATTGAAAATCTCAAGCACTCAGCTCAGCACAATCTCATCTCTCTCCCCCCCACTCTCTCTCACACATACACACACAGACCCACATACATATGCACACGCACACACACACACACACACACACTGCCTTCTCTCTTTCGCTCTTTTTGTGTTTATATATATTTTCCAAATATTGGTCTCTCTTGCTCTCTGTTTTACTTTCTATCTTTTTCTTTCTCTCACTCTATTAACACTGTGATTGTGTGTGTGTGTGTGTGTGTGTGTGTGTTACATACAATAACATTTTGCTTTTCCAAGAATTACAAGACGCACTTCCTGACTCAACCCAAAAGCTTTTGTGCTCTGCAACTTCCTCTACAGCTAGGAGTCGCTTTCTCTCACACTCACTCTCTCTCTCTCGCTCTCTCTAAAACTCTGTCTCACTTTCTTTCCTCTCTCCATTCTCTCCTTCATGCTCTCCATATCCTCCTTCTTTCTGTCTTCCTTCTTTATCTCTCACTCTTCCTCACACTCTGCCTCATTGCTCCCTATTCTCCCTCACACACTCTCCCTCTCTGCCACCCTCTCTTTCATTCTGTGTGTGAAGTTCGGTATCCACTTTTAGTATAATGTCATGATTACAGTTTCACTGTTACATTGTTGCTTTGTTCTAATTATAATTATACCATTTGCTTATAAGTGTTGTTATGGCTGCACTGTTGCAATGTTAGTTTAATGCTGCTGTTGCAGTTTTGTTACAAGGTTACATTTTTATAATTACATAGCTTCATTACTGTTTTCATTTTATATTATAGTTGTTTTTATTATACTGTTTCATTTGTAGTATGATGGTGATCTTTTATTGTTGCTGTTAATTTGCTAAATTTTTTCATGGTTATTGTTACATTGATAATGTTACACGGTTATATTAGTTTTGTTGTTGTTATTGTTACAATTAAAGAGATACATTGTTAATATGTTACCTATACTGTAACAATTGCTTTGTTACATAGTTAAATTAGTGTAATGCTTACCGTGGCCTAGTTACATTGCTGTTGTGCTCACTCTTGCAGTGTTATCTTACTGTATTAATAGCGCAGGTATGATTTTATGGTCACACTGTTACATTATTAATGACAAAAGGTTCTAAATGAAGGAGTTACATCTACTTTGGTCTGGAGAGGCTGTGTGGTTGTGTGTTTTTGTGTATTTAAGGCAACTGTGCTTTACTGTGTGCGTGTAGTTTTGTGAGATTAATTGTGTGTGTGTGTGTGTGTGTGTGTGTGTCAGGGTTGAGAGTGTGGATCCAGAGCTCCCATGTTTCCCTGTGACTGATTTTGTCACTGTGCGGCGGGGGAGCACAGAGTCCGGCAACCAGAGTGAGTCACATAAGCTCACACACACTCTCTCTCTCTCTCTCTCTCTCTCTCTCTCTCTCTCTCTCTCTCTCTCTCTCTCTCTCTCTCTCTCTCTCTTTCCCTCTCTTTCCAACAGCATTGATGAATATCTGATGTGACAGTGTAATGATTACACCGGTTATTTGTGACAGGCTCCCCAAGCTTTGTGCTGGAGCAGGCGTACCATAAGACGGATCACTTCCTGTCGAGTTACCCATGGTTCCATGGCCCGATCTCCCGTGTCCGGGCGGCTTACCTAGTACAGCACGCAGGGGTTGGAGGGCATGGCAACTTCCTGGTTAGACAGAGTGAGACTCGGCGGGGAGACTACGTCCTGACCTTTAATTACCAGGGCAGGGCCAAGGTAATTTTCATTACCATCATAAACCTCAACTTTGTCTGATCAGAATATATGAGAATAATGAGAGGATTAATAATTGGAGTCCATATGATTTCAGTGTTGGTAATGATGGGTTGAGACCTAGTCCAAAGCATGTAGCAGTAGATGACAAGTGAGCAACAGGTTTGCAGTGAATAGCAGGAAACCCAGGCAGTCAGACTTACCTCATTGTCAAGCAGGACAAGTGGACAGAATATGTATCACAAAGTGGAAAAGAAAGCCTATCCTAAAAGAAATAGCCTATCCTAGTGGTCAGAGACCCCAGCAATCTGCCTTCCATCATTGTCATGCAGGAAAGGTGGACAAGCAAATACTCTGAAGAGAATAAGAAAATGGAGTTTTGTTTTGGCTCTATGGAGTTTTTGGGGTATTAGCAATTTTAGAGTGAGATTACTGTGTAGAGATCAGACCTATTTCACCACTACTACTATCAAAAACATAACTTTCAACTGCCATGTCTGAGCCAAGGCATCTTTCTTCATTAGCATCATCATCATCAGGCTTTTACATCTTCATCCTCATCGTTTTCACAATAATCATCAATACGTTAATGTTTTATCTCTCTCTTTCTCTTTCTCCCAGCACCTCCGTCTCTCTCTGACAGACTGGGGTCAGTGTCGTGTCCAGCACCTCCGTTTTCCCTCTGTTGTCGCCATGCTCACCCATTTCCGAGTTTATCCGATCCCACTGGAATGTGGGGCAGCCTGCGATGTTCTTTTGGCCAGTTACGTCCTGGCCACTCCTATCCACTCAGGTAAGATATTCAACTTCTGAATCACAACCACTGAAGTGATGTTGTATTGCTGTAGTGAGTGTCTAGTATAGAAGTATTTTACTGACAAAAAAGCCTTTGTCAAACAGTTCTATTCAAAATCTGTGCACGAAAACATCCTGTAGCACATCCAGCAGCTCATTTACCAAATCTGGATAGAAACACACATAATATATAATCAGCATTACCTGGGATTGCAGTCTGCTGTTAACAAAGTGATCGACAACTGGAAAATGACTAAATAACATTAAAAAAAACAGGAACTGCCTTCATTAACACTGTAAACCAAAATCCTCTTTTGTTCCCTCTGCACTCTGCTGCCCTGCCTTCGGGTCCTGGATTTATAAGGCTGATCTTTACAGACTGAATTATCATGTTGAAATTGCTGAAATAAATTTTTAAAGTGAAAATAAGTGGACTGAAATAATAAAAGGAATACACTGAATAATAAGCCAATGAATGATAAATGTGATTTAATGCGGTTAAAACTTTTTTGGGGGGTTGTGAATTTGGGTTATTGAATTGTTTTTCGTAAAAAATTTCCACAGTGATTAAGTTATTTGTGTAGGGATAATTCAAATGAACATTTCACAGTTTGACCACACTGAAACATGATTTGCATAAATTGTGGCTACCTGCTCCCTGTTTTACCCAGTAATAGAAATCAACCAAGACTAGTTCAAATTTACTTCATTAGACTTTGATTCTTTTTGACATAGTTTTCTATAAACCTCTATTAAAAGCACAGACAAATATACAATAACTTTAATTGGCTAGAATTAACATTGATGATGAAATGTTCTAAGATTGAATGGAATAGAGATTCTAAATACAGCTTGGCTTCAACTGAAACATATTTTTTCGAATCAGATTTTTCAAAAGTGTTTGGACAGGTGCAGGCAGTAACACGTGTACACGAGTCATCAGCAGGATCTGTTTCAGCTTTGTGGTTAAGATGAGTTTTAGAGCTTCTGAGGAACCCAAAAGAAGAAAACACACTCCCACACTCACATTTGCTACACTCAACACACCCTTACACTAGGGCAGAGGTGGGCCATTACTCTGTACATTTACTCACGTACAAAAATATTGATTTATTTGTATTCTTTCTGTGTATTTTCACAATATTTTCTTTGTTTTTACTCATATTTATTAGTGAGGACTTTTTTCTTCATGCTTACAAATTTAGTTCCTAATTCTTTTCATGTGTTTAATTGAACTGTTTTTGTTGTGTTGTTTTGTCATTAGTTTGCACCATTGACTTTGGAGCTGTCAAATGAGCTGTCAAATGAAGTTGAAGGACAGAGTAGTACACACATCAAATCGTGTGGTGATAGATGCTTGATATTTTGATAAGGTCCATCACAGATCACATTATAAACCTCTCAGGACTTAATGAGGTTAACGAGCTCAAAATTATCTAACAAAACTCCAGCTTTACATTTTCTTCAATTATTATTTTTGCACAAGTAATGTTACTTTTTTAAGTATGGTTTTAAGGCACTATTTATTCCTCTGCAGCACACTCACACCACACATATTTGTATTGGTGTGTAAAACTGCATGCTTTTTTTCCTCTGTGAAACATTAATGTAGACTCATATTACCTCTCTCCCATCCTCTGAATTCAAGGTCATCAAATATTTTGCTCAAATTCGTCTCATCCAGTCACTAGACTTTTAGTGACTCAGAGCCTGCGACAATGGATTTTCACAAGCAGCCATCGCCCCCTGTGGGACGGTTAGAGTAATGCAGTTTATAAGAAAACAAAACTGTAACTGTCACTATTGAATGACATATCTCGAAAAATAAGTGCTGCTAAACATGGCCAATAAAACCGTTTACTTCTCCTCTGTGAAGTCAATAACAAATCTGAAAAAGTTTCACCCTTGTATAAATACAACGGTATGTCACAAAGATGAAAGATGCTGTATGCACAGATCTCCAAATTCAACATACAATCACGATGGTAACAGAAATGATTAATTATTATTATTTTATCATTTTTATCTGTGGTTTTATTTTTAAATGTTGTTATGAGCTAAAGTCTACCACAGTCTAACTGTATTACTATTGTTGTAGTGTCAGCCACAGACGCTCCACCCACAAGTTGACTGAGAGTCTGGTACATTCAGTGCAAGTTGGCTTCACTGTCACGATTCTGTCAGTTGCATTCTGATTGGCTATCTGCTTCCTTCTACACATCATGCCAAAATAACAGCCTGTGATTGTGAAACTATAAAAAAATACAGAAACTATAGAAAATAACAGCCTTTGAAACATATCCTTTTGTGTTTCAGTCTGATTTCTTTTCCTGCAATAGTATGTACTTCTTGGTCATATTAAGTGGCAAAAGGTACCTAGAGTAGACTACTATTGTTGTCTACTTATTGTTGTCTATTGTTGTAGCTAGACTACTATTGTTGTAACATCCCATTTTTTATTTTTTACTTTCTTATTCACTGTTCATGCTATGTTTCTTTTATAATGTTTTTATGTGTTTCATTCTTGTAAAGCTTTGAGCTTTATTTCAGACCCTGAATGGTGCTACAGAAACAAAATTCATCTTTGTTATTATTGTTATTATTATTATTGGTATAACAGTGTGGTATTGTTCTCTTCTTAGGTCATTGTTCTGCGCTTGGTTCTCCGGTGTTGGTGCCTTTCTCTCGCTGCAGCTCGGAGCCCAGTTTGGCTCACTACAGTCTGGATCCGTTTCCTACTCCGACTCCTTCCAGTGCTCCACCCACAGGAGCCTCCAACACGCCTCTGCACCGCCAAGGCCCCACTTCAGATCGCCTAGTCCCCATACCAGACCACACAGGCCCTGCTCCACTCCGCCGCAGCGAGTCTGTTGGCCGCCGGACTCTCCTCCGTCACCCAAACCCCCTTCCTCCTCTCCTTCATAACCGCGACTCAGATTACGAACTGGAGCCACTCGATAGGGGGCGCAAGAGAGCCATCGACAATCAGTACATGTTTATATGAATGAGATGGCAAGAAAAGAAGAAAGAAAGGAACAAGATCACAGGATGACCACTTCCAGGACAGAGAGCTCTTCAGCCAAGTGGATGCTCCTCCAGTTGGGGGTGTAAGAAAAACCAACAGATACCCAGAATTCTCTGCTTCAAGGAAATGAAGGAGTAAGGGGGGCATATGTCGGTCTTCCCCCTAGTGCCTTTAATTACAGTGGTCCATGTGAAAACCCCGCTATAAAAAAGGGGAAGCTCTCCTGGAGCAAAGATTCATCAGTACAGCCTCTAAAGCCCCACTGAGACTCCCACTTTCTTTTCCCAGAATTATTGCATGGGGAGTGTAGGTTCACCCCAGGGGGTGGTGTGGTCATTAGGGAGTGATGTGAGAACAGGCGGTAGATTGGCGGTAGACAGGTCCAGGGAACGATGTGCCTTTTCCTGTGGGAAGCTAACGTGGCAGATATAGTTTTCCGCTTGCATGACTAACAGATCTGACAATTATGACCTCCTTGAATGTATTTTAAGATTTTTTTGTCACTATTATGTAGGGAGGCATGAAGTGGACAAGAAACAGAGTAAGGCTTTCCATTCTGGTCAGCGAATTTTGAGCTTAGATGGGTTTTTGTGTCATAGAGTTTTTATAACAGTGGACCCCAGCTCCATTCTTGGAGGTCCAAAAAGGTTTATCTAATTAAACTCATCTAGTATTCATAGCATCCTAAAGGCCTTCCTATGATTAAATGTGTGGCATTTGGGTGCATTTTGTGGCAGACACTCTTATAATTTAATAACGGAATGTACCATTTGTATTCTTGCCTAAGGACACTTGTTGTTATAGCAGTGTGTTCTTGCCCAGACAGGGATTTGAACTCCAATGTGTATACCTACCATCCTACACCATATGTTAAATCAGCTCGATTGGGTTTGTTAGATTGTAGTTGAAACTAATATCTGCAGGACAGTAGATCTTTAAGACCAGAATTGGACATCACCCACTCTAGACAGTTTCTTCCTAGTGTAGATATTGGGTCAACTAGACAAGAAGTCTTAAAATCTGGATATTGAATCTAGTTTCTGATTCTGGATTTTTTTTAAATGGCCAGTCAGTAACATCAACATGTCAGTTACAAATGACAAAAGATTAAAAAAAACTGCAATTGACATTACATTTGTTTGTTCAGATCTATCTCCCAGTACAACTTCAGCAGGTATTTTAGTCCTTTTAATGGCTATATTCAGGTGGATTGGGATTTAAAATAGCCTAAAATGAGGACTTATCCCCAAAGACTGCGTTAATAACCACTATTTCCTGATTCTTTTCTAAAAGCCAATTTTGCACTTCCCAGTTGTTTTTGTTTGAGAGATATATTATAGGCGCTAATAAGTGTATGACATGTATGACATGGAATGTAGAGTCCTGCAGTGCCCCAGACTTCAATGATTTTCTGCTTGCGCCCCCAACTTACCTGACTCAAGGGTGTTCAAAGAGCACCATCTAACTGACCCAGTTGTGTAGGGACACAGAGTAGAACATAAATATGTACTGGGGACATAGCTAAGGATGTGATCTGTGGTGTGGCATAGTTGATGGGGAGATGGATGAAGCTAAATGGATTACTGGATAATTTGGGTTGGGGGTGTGGTGTCAGGATAAATTTATAAAATCTGCCTAGAATGTAGACAATCACAAATTCACCCTTTTATAAAGAATGTACTCATTTTCCAGATTACCACTAAATTGTTATCTTTGGATACTTGCAGACATTAGCTGGTTCTTCAGAATTTGTGTACAAAATGTCAAGAATATGAAGAATTTATGAGGAAGGATTCTTAGAGGGCCTCCAAGTGGCATGTAAACACCCAAACCTCAATGATGACGCAGCCATCAATAAATGGGATTTGTAAGTTTATAAATCCCAATTTATAAGTGATACCCAAGGCCTTTCCAACCAGAACAGTATTCAGTCCATTTACACACATTCAAAATAGAGTATTTTACCTTCAGCCTAAAGAGATTGCTTTGATCAACATGCAGATAAGACAGTTCCTTTAAAACACACCCAATGCTTATAGGCTTCTGAATGTGTTGTGGTGATGTAGATGAGATAAATCTGACAGATCAGAGGATATTAGTGGTTTAATGGTAGAATGATGATGTCAAGTCTGATGGAGAAGTATACAGAATAAACTTCTATAGGAGAAATATTTTGTGCCTTACAAAACTCAGTGAACAAAAGTCACAGCCAAAGAAATTATAGTTCAACTAAATGACATCTGACAGTTGTCCACAGATAAACTGATGCCATGTGGTTTGTTTATTTTAGTCTGAGTGTTAAGTCTTGCTTTTCTTCCACACACAACGATCTCAGTATAAAGAGCTGGAATGATGGTCTAAGCTCTGAAACAGTATGCAAACAAAAAATTAAATTAATACAAAATAAGTGAGTAGTTGTTGAAGCTATTTTGTAACTATTAGGTCTTCCATCCATCCATCCATCTATTATCTGTAACCGCTTATCCAATTTAGGGTCGCGGGGGGTCCAGAGCCTACCTGGAATCATCGGGCGCAAGGCGGGAATACACCCTGGAGGGGACGCCAGTCCTTCACAGGGCAACACAGACACACACACATTAACTCACACCTATGGACACTTTTGAGTCGCCAATCCACCTGCAACGTGTGTTTTTGGACTGTGGGAGGAAACCGGAGCACCCGGAGGAAACCCACGCGGACACGGGGAGAACACACCAACTCCTCACAGACAGTCACCCGGAGCGGGAATCGAACCCACAACCTCCAGGCCCCTGGAGCTGTGTGACTGCGACACTACCTGCTGCGCCACCGTGCCGCCCTATTAGGTCTTCCATCACCCTCTAATCCATTTTGTGCATTAGTTTCTAGGCAGTTTAAGGCATATTTTTTTAACAGAAGGCTATGGGAAGATCTGAAAGGTAAAATCAGTTGTTGGTGCAGAGCAAGATAAGTGACACATCAGGAATTAGTTATTAATTAATAGACTGTCTTGCTAACTGCCAGCTTGCAAGTTTTATGCATTAGCTACACAGAAAAGATAAGATTTGTGTCCGATCCTGTAGGTTAGAGTCAGTGATAGAAAGGTCTAATCGGTTGCCTGGTGACACATGCGTAGTAAAGGTATAGATGGCTTTAATGTCGCTCTCGCAGGTTCTGTTCACCTTTAATGCAATTTTGCTAACATTACCTTTTGCCAAAGAGGACATCCCCAGTATCCCCTACTAGAATAAAGCGCAACAGAAACAAAACCTTTATCTGTTGTTGCTATCATCTGAAAAGTGTCTGATTAAATATTATATTTCTAGAGTAATCAGAGTCTACGATCAAAAAAATCAAGAATCACAATGGTTTAGCTAATGAGCTCTGCGAAAGAAAAGCAACGGTATTTTGCACACCTGCATTCACTTGTTTTCCAACCTGCTTTTCTCAGCGTTAGTCTTGGGAACAGCATCTCGTCAAGCTTTTTATTACAGCAATCATCATTTGATTATCACGGAATACAAGAGCAGATCACTGCCGCGCTTTTGATAATTGGAGCCACTGCTGGTTTTCATTCATTTTCCATTTATTTTTCTTATCACAGAAAGAATTTAAACCCCTCTCGATAGCATTAATTGACATGTCGAAGCAATAAGTTTTTGTATAAAGTTTGATGGATGTGACAACTGTTAACATGTTTCACTACCTCTCAATGCATTAAGGACTATGCATTCCAGGAGGACTGTTTTCTGATTAGACGGTGAAGTGGAGAGGGGTTGGAATCAGTCAGTTAACCTCTGAAGTGGAGTTACACGTCTTTTGATTGTGTGACGTGCACACTGTTGTTTTGTTTTGTTTTTCTCAAATAAATTTCTTGAATCATCAGGCTGCTTTGTGACTGACCCAGTTTTCTATTGTAAAACACTTATTTTATGCACAAACAGCAGATGATTTGTACACCTTATTTGATTTGTATACAAATTGAAATAACACACCTGACAGAGACCACAGCATAGAGAGACTCCAGCATCATTTCAGCAAATTTTCTTAATACTCCAGAGATTTTAAGTCTTGTGTTTTAGACATCGTGACTGTCTGCGTTCTATACGAAATGAAGAATAAAAACCTATTCACACATCGGACATTTTGCTTGTTAATTGACGTTCACAGTTTTACCTGATAAATCTTTGTGCTGTGTCTAATACATGTCTTAAAATAGAATTAGCATTATATTATATAAAACAATCAGTCATCACATTAGGATTACTTCCTTGTTTCTATATTCATTGTCATATCTACTACACCAACAATATAAGTGGAATGATAGTATAATTGTAGTTCTGAAATTACTGTAGTGCGACTGTTTCTCTGCATACTTTGCCAACTTTCACACTTTTCATATATATCCAATGCCCCCAAAAGACCCCCAGAGGGCAGGAATTATTTGGGTTGTGGACCATTCTCAGCACTGCAGCGATACTAATGTTTTGCTGGAATGTTAAGGTTTGTTGTGCTGGTACAGATGGATCAGACAAAGCAGTACTACTTCAGTTTTTGAACACTGAGCCCTCCTGCTTTGTTGATTACCCAACACAGTGGGTTCATCAGTGGACAGTGTCAAGTGCGATAGAAATGCTGTTGGGTGGATATTTTTGGTAGGTGGTCTTTTCTTAGTCCAGCAGTGACACTGAGGTGTTAAAAAAACAACTGAAACAGGAAAGTAAGACAGTATAATTCACAGCATAGATATTACCCTCACAGATTAAGCATGAATGTTTTATCACTTAGGCATGACCCTACTATATAGTGCAACAATGGTTTCATTCCACCCCCTTAGCAACATCAGTTGGAACAGTGTATCCAAAAGTTATCAATAAAGAATTTTCCTGTTTGTTTTATTTACAATGTTGTGGTATAAAAAACTGGGTTAATGTTGGATAATTTATTTTGGGACAGAATATACATAATTTAAATTTAAATGTTGAGTTAAACAGCTTTATTGGAGTTTAAGATTTCTGATGTTATACAGTTTTTAATTAAAACATTCCTAGACTTGTATTTTAACATTTTGAAATGTATTTTTATTAATGCTTACTATTTTCAATTTTGGCGAGGATTAAAGATGTAAACCTGCTGTCAGTAAAGGAAATATACCATTGTTGCATTTATAATGGGTTGGAGGTTTCAATGCCATGTGCTTGCTGATGAAGAGCCAAAGCATTTATGCTTAATCTGTGAGTCTAATAAATATACTGAGAATTATACAAGGGCTGTTCCGCCTTTTTCACTTTTAAGTTGCTTCTTAAAGATTCAGTATGGTAAATGTATTACTCAGGTGTGCAGGTTGTTAATTTCTATTTTATTTAGTGGTTAGTAACTTGAACAGGAATTGCTACGTCTGATCCACCCATAACATGCACTAACAATCTTCCATCATATCAGTGTAACTGCAATGCTGAGAATAATTCACCACACAAATAATACCTGCTCTCTGAAGAACAGGTTGACAGGGAAAGCAAACTATGCAAAGAAAAACAGATGGACTAATTGTAGAACTAAAGGCTGCACCTATATATCGTGGAGCTGATCAAGTGGACAATGAGTGTAAATACAAGGGCATGTTAATTGTCTGATCAATAGCTAGCTAAACAAGCTAACTTATTCCAAAGACTCTTCTTAATCTAGAATGGTAATTTGTGCTGGTTTCACTGATCACGTTTTCCAGCTAAACTCAGTTATGTACACAGTATTGTGTCAAAGTATATGTATGTCATTTTGAGTGCACGAGTTGCTACTTCCAAGTAAACTGATTCAGCTAAACTTACTTAGACATTAATCATATATCCAAAAAGTTAGAGCTTATTATTTTAAGTGCACTTCCAAGACATTAGCTAACTAAACCCACTAAACTACAACATAGTCAAAGTTTGTTTTCTTAAATCCACTTGATCTTATCATTGAGAGGTTAACTAGCTAATTAGCTGATTTTGTGTAGTGTTTTCAGTGCACTCTGGCACCACCTAGATGACTTATTGTTGTGTACCCTGTGTTTACTTCAATCCAGTTTCTTTGTGTACATTAAGGTACATTTGCTATTTTTAAACACTTTCAAATCTTGTTTTTGATGTAATAAGCTAAACGTCTGCCATGTGAATAAGGTGAATAGTAATGATGCTAGTCTCTCGCATCCTAAAGAACTAGTCCTGCAGTGCTGTGGTTGTCTGTCTGATGAATGTATGTGAATGGAAAGAGTCTAAACAGATGTGAGTGGGATAGATATTGTGTTCATGAGTGTTTAAAACTCTTAAACCTAAATCCCATTTAACCCATCCTAACCCTTAGTGTGATCATGCAGCGACATGCACAGAGACGTTTTGTTGGTAAGACATCTGTCTAGACTGTCTCCTGTCTCAATACTGTTATGAATTGATGTCTCTTTTTTATTTTTATTTATATTTTATTCTTTTTTTTAGCACTGTAAACCCATAGGCTTTGTCCCTAGCTTGTTTTAGCACTCTCCAAACTGCTTTAGTTTCAGATGTATTTTATATTACTTCTTATGTAGCTATATGCATATTTAATTATATCAAGTGTATATTTGATTATTTTTTTTTTTTAGAAAAATAATAAAATTATTGTCAAAATATTTTTAGCACAGTCAAGAGTCTTGGTCATTGATAAACAGCAGAGAAACATAGGGGAGGTAATAGTTGTCAAATGACGTTAAACCCAAAGTGTTCTATATAATAATGAGAACAGAGGTGTACATTAAACCAAAATGCATTATTAGAATGTTATATGCATTATTAGAATGTTATATGTATTATTAGAATGTTATATATGACATAAGCCCTAAGGATATATTTGGATAAAAGTTTATTTAACAGAGATCTCCGCTGATATGGATGTTTAACTTTCTGTTCCTAGAACCTGAAAATGTAATTACAGGCTGAAATTGTCTTACCAATTCATCTAAATGGAAACACTGTGGATGTTCTCATGTTTGTGGCTTAGTTTAGGGATGTCCCGATCTGAACTTATAGATCGGTCACACCAGTGTCATAGATGGTGAGCATCAGTTGTCACAGAACGTGGTTAAAATGTCTGCAGTGTGGAAATATTTTAAATTGGAGAATGAAACCACTCCAAGAACACTTCCAAGTGGAATTGTGATTATATTACTTGTTTTGAGAGTTCCAGTTTTGATCTCTGCAATGTTGCACTAGATGGAATTCATGCAAGCTATTTATAAAACATTTGTTTTTACTTTAATAATTACTAAAATAATGATAGTAATAATAATAATAAAGATTAAACAACCTGGATTTTTTTAATGCACTGCAGAAATATTCAGTTGTCAAGCAAACACACTGGATTGACTTTAATAAATGTAATATATAGTTATTATTCAGGTATTATAATTCAGCCAACTTAAGGCCCACCCACAGTGGACACAGACACTGAGTTGTACACGTATACAGTGTGTATAAGCACCAAGGGGTGCTTTGAATTTTGACCACTTTAAATTGTGTTCTTCTTTGGACTGATTGAGCCCCATTTTATATCTTTGACTTGAGGTTTTTGTGATCCACAACTAAACTTCCAAAATCTAACATGATATTGACCTGTTTTTAATTTCAAAACCTATGGTACATATTATGATAAGCTGTAATATAAAAACTATTGCACTTACTGACCATGCGGTGACTGAACTGTGTATAAAACTAGGACTGGGCAACATATGAGGTTCAAGGTGGAGAATGAATAAAAGATAAACTTTTTACGGGGAAGAAATAAACATTGGTAGTACAGAACATATTCAAATTGTTTTAGAGGCCTCTAAGGCTTTTGTGAGAGGTAAACTTATAGCATATGCTTTGAAAAAGTCTAGGTAAAATCCAAGAATTGGAAAGAGAAATCAAATTAAAAGAAAATTTTGGCTAAGCAGTATGAGGATTTACTCTGTTGAGACATCTGCAGGCTTAAATCATTTAAATGAACTTTAGAATAAAAAAGTGCAATATTCCCTGTTCAGTTAAAACTACATTTTATGAGAGTGAGGAAGAAACTGAGAAAGTATTAGCAAAACAAGTTAAAAAGGAGGATTTTTCGAATATTATCCCTGTCATTGAACAAGGAAACAATCTAGTAACGTCGGCAAACGTATATTACTATACTTAATACTATAAGTATAATACTATATAGTACCAAAAAATGGTCCTTTGGCTTATAATAATAGTGGAACCCTTTTTGGTGCTATAAAGGACCCTTTTTAAAGAACCGTTTATGATGTTTCCATGTTTTTTTTTTTATTTAATTGCAAATTCTTTAAAATGTACAAATAAAGTATTTTACTGCATATATCACTTCATGAAATAATGGGGGACCATACTGCACTAGTAAAGAAATGTATTTATTGAGTTAATTCATATAAAGAGTTTAATTTCATTCAATAAATCAAAATGGCATTTGTCCATTAACAATACTAAAATGTATTGTGACGCTGAAGCTAAAACTAACACACACACACACACACACACACATATATATATATATATGTACATCTACCACATATCGAGACTCATCTTCCACTTTATCAGCTCTATTTACTATAGAGGAGCACTTTGTAGTTCTGTAATCACAGACTGTAGTCCATCTTTTTCTCTGAAAAATTTCATTCTCAGCACTGCAGTGACATGGTGATGATGTCACCAGACACAGCAGTTTGGCTGGAGATTTCAAAGCCCTCAATGTCACTGTTGGACTGCGAATGGTCTAGCAACCGAAAGCATCATTGTACCAGTGCAACACACACTAACACACCACCGCCATGTCATTGTCACTGCAGCACTGAGAATGACCCATCACTCAAATCATACCTACCCTGTGGGGGTAATATGTGGGTCCTGACCATGGACAAACTAGGTGGATGATAAAGTATGTAGAGCAACAGATGGACTACTGTCTGTAACTGTATAACTACAACGTGATGTAATGTAGAAGTACCTAATGAAGTGGTCAGTGAGTACACTGAAGACTACTCACAGTTCAAGTATCACAGGAATATATAAATTCTTTATATATACTTTTTTAATTTAAATACTTACAAGAATGACAATTAAAGCACCTAAACTTACTAAACACTGAAACTTGTGATTTGTCCATACAATTCTAAATGATGTCTGTGGGGAAAAAAAACCTGCAGGACTTATGTTACTGAAATAAAAATACATATGACAAAGAAATACAGAAAAAAACTGAACTACGCTGGATGATATACTACAGTGTGCAAAATATTTAATCTTATTTTACATACATTAAACATGTTCAACTGTGAGAAACTATTGAAATATTGAATTTTATTATATAAAATATTGAATCTTATTTCATAAAACAGTAAACAGGTTCAACTGTGAGAAGATCCACAAGTAAATATCTGAAAAACAAATATAAAGTCTACTCACAGCGAGAACTGAATACTCGTTTCAGTGTAATTGGAAAAAAATCTTTCCGTCATTTCAATAGTTACCATGATCTACTGGTTAATCAATGGGAATATTTGGCAAAATAAAATAAATATTGCAGGTAATGGTGTAATGTTTTTGCCATCATCATGGTCGTACTAGCTTTGCACCCAATGATTCAGAGTAGGAGCTGGACCCACCATGACTCTGAACTGGATAAGCGGTTAGAGACCATGAATGAATGAATGGTCGTACTAGACAAGAAGTTCAAATGTTCTCACCTTTTTTTTACAGGACTTTCTTGGCAGTCCTCAATGGTCTCCAGGCATCTCTGGATCACTGCAGTCTGAGATCATGTTGGCCATTTTGCTCAGCACTGTAGTGACTTGCTTGTCTACATCAATGTGTTAGAGATCTTTCGTTTCCAAAAGCAGCTGTTGGTGTTCAGTATCCAATTTGTTAGTGTTACCATGTAACAAAATGTAAGACTGATTTCAGGGGAATTCCATCAAAATCTCTCTTGTAGAATGGGAGGAGATATGTGTTCTTCGGTATCCTCATCTTTGTCAACTGCTCTTGTAGAAACAGCATATCTGGTCGTACCTTCTTTACCTCCTCAGCCATTGTCTTGACAATTTTGGTTGTTTTTCTTCTCCATGCATACTTCAGTTGCAACAGCACCATTAACCTATATAAATTTACACAACCAACTTGAACTTACACAAGAGACAATAAGTGACGTGAATATAGCCATGTACTGAGTGAATGTAGTTTTGTACGTACAGCAGGTTTTCTCCCTGCTTTAAATGGTAATTGGACAACCTCAAATGTACGCTGTCTGCCAGAACCTGGAATTAAAAACTTTGTTCTCATCCTGAGCATTTCGTCATCGCTGATCAGCAGGCATTTCTCCTTTTTGAACTTGTTCTTGAAGGACTCGTACAGGACATCCGAATGGAAAAACATGGAAAACACATATCATGAAGCAATTTGCACCATATATAAGTGATTAAATAAATATTGAATATATTAACTACTTATAAAGCCTGATCCAAAGTTCTCTCTTAGGCATGGGTATACAGTTCCACTTTAAATAATAAAGCAGACACAGAGGTCTGGATGTAAACTGCTGCCCCTTTTAAGGTGAAACGAAGCTGGAGAATAAAAAAAACGAAGGTGGCTTCTTTTTCTCTCTTTCCATCTTAAACACTGTAGCTGTTGTGTTGGTTCATCTACTTATGTCTATGTTTCTGCTGGTGGATTTAATTTCAAGTGCTACGGCACATTTTCTTATCATCACTCACTTCACCTTAAAATCTCCTGTTGAGCTTCTGTTTATGTGTGATGTATCCGATATGCTCTCTCCTGATTGACTGGATGCTGTCCAGTGGCAGCAATCTTTTGAGAGCTCCTGAACACACCCCAACCCATCATGCACTGCGCTCACAATTGTGTGATTACCGATTATAATTACCAATATGTTTGGGGGCACACATGCACGCAAACTCACTGAGCGCACAAAGCTACAGCATCAACATATCTTAGCCTATGCACAGATGAGTACAAACTGAAAAAATATCATAAATGTAGTTCTTTAACATGAAAAAGAAGGCATATACTGACAATTATTTCAATATTTCTTAGTATTCTGCCATCTGTGTGGCATATTGCTACACTGTAAAACAATTTGTTAAGCAATAAATCATAACATATTTTTGTCATTTACCTTATCAAATTAAATTTTGTGATTTCAACTGGATTTTATGAGTTTTCAGGGTTCAAACACAACAACATCAATGACCCCAAGGCAAAATAAAACTAATATAAAGTAGAAATTATTAAACTAGTTTTACAGACTTCAAGTTGAATGCCATAAAACACACAAGACCATACAACCAGGCAGAGTCAAAACAATGGCCAGCCAAAGAAGTGAGCCCAAAGATGGCTGCCTTTCTGACTTCCTGGTGCAGCTTCAAACCTTTAAGCCCCACCCTTTTAGGAGATGTAAGCTGTTGTGGCTGGTTGGGATTGGTTGGAACTGGGAGAGTTGCCAGGTCAATGAAGAGTGACAGTCCAGTCTACCTATGTGAATAAGAGAAAGAGAGAAAAAGAAAAAAAAACAGGAAAGAAAACAAGATACCAAACACATGCACAAAATTGTTACATGTAACACGCCCACCCCAAAAAACAAACATATGTAATATGTTTGTAATAGGATGGAGGACATTATTACCTGCATGTATACTAACAAAGATTACTTACAGATCATATACGAGATAGGCAATGTGCTAGAACCAACATAAACTTAAAAATGTTGTCTCTTTCTCAAAGGTAGAATAATTTAGTTGATGTTTGTTAAACTTGCAAGAGAAGTAACATACAGGATGATCTATGCCTGATTCATCCTCCTGTAACAGTACAGCTCCAGCTCCCACAGCACTAACATTCACATCTAGTTTAATGAGCATATTCACACTTTGCTAAATTGAGTGTCAAGGAAGCACGCTGTAGGCGATCAAACACAGATGAGTGGGCCAGTCCAAAGTATAAATGATAAGACACTGGCACATCTAATAGCACAGTGTTCACTTTCCTTAGAAATGTAGCTGGTGCGTTTTAAGACCAAATGGCATCACTGTGTACTGTACAAAAGCATTTGGTGTTACAAATGTAGAGATGTCTGAAGCACGAGCAGTCAGAGGAACTTGCCAATATCCCTTTAGTAAATCCAGTTTACTAACAAATTTAGCAGAACCCACATTATCAATACAGACATCTATCCGGGGTAAAGGATAAGAATCAGAGATAGTAACGGAATTTACACGCCTATAATTTGTGCATCATCGGTATAACCAATCAGGCTTAGGAACGAGGAGACAAGGAGAACTCCAAGGACTACAACTTGGTTTTGCCAAACCATGCTCTAACAAATAGTCAACCTACTTCTTCATGGCAGCTCTCTTCACAGAATTAAGATGATAAGCATGTTGCTTAGTTGGTGTGGTGGTAGAAACCTGGATACCAGAATGACAGAAATTCTAGTGTGATTGCGAAATGCGATAGAGTCAGAGTTGGTCTTAAGATGGCCAAGATCATCGCGTTGGCAGAAATCAGATTGATTAACTACTAATAGAACTTTAAGGTATCACCAGCTAAATGTCATTAAGCTACAGTGTAACAATAATAGTGACATTAATCTGGGGCCACCATGATAGTGCATCAGACTGGATGCATTGGACAGAGTGTTGCTAAGTCCAATTTCTACTTCAGTGTAATTGATGGTGGTTGGGTAATGGTGAGGGGTCTGAGGCTGGCAACAATAAGTGGAAAGTGGATTAGTAGCATCCTTGAAGTCAAGTACTACAGAGGGGCAGCATTAATAAAGTGAGATGTCCTTCGTTGGAAGGTGTGCCCTGGTGGCGCCTTTCCAATGGCATAGAGGGAATTGAGAATTGAATGGTGATCTAGAGGGATGACAGATGAGGCCAGTTAAGAAGCCCAAAAAGGGTCAGTACTGCAGGAATGGCGAGATAGAGAGAAGGCAGTTTGTCACATGGGAGAAAACTCTGAAAGAGACAAAATCCAAAGGTGCTGAGGAGGCTCAATCAAGGGGGAAAGTTAGAAAGTTGACGAAAAATTAACGAAGATGCCTAGATGGTGATGAAAAACAGGTGCCAGAGAAGAGGCAGCATGTAAGAAGGTGAATTTAATTTGAGGTAGCGTCAAGTGCAGGTCCAAGGTAACACCCGAGGAGAGAACATAAGCTGGGGCTAGGAGCAGCACAGTTGCGAAGATAAGAGGACAGGTTGAAGGCCCACAGCTGCTGAAAGAATCAGTGTGAACAGTACCATAAGAGGCAGGGTGAGGTGCAGTCACTAGCAGAGGGACGAAGGTCCTTGGTGGCACAAGCTGGAAAGTTAGAAGTTGAGAGCAACGTAGCTGCCAAGAGGAGAGAATAGGATGAAGGTCCATGGCAGTACCTGATACGGAGTGAGGGCTGAAAAAGATAGTTTCAGCATAATTGGAAAAGAGAGAGGCAGGCAGAGGCGATTGCTCTAAGACTGCAAGGGAAGCACAGCTTCCCCTAAAATGTTAAAAAATAAGTGACCAAATACATACTGTTGTGTGTACATGTCATTGAATAAATATGCACTACAACGCAATCAACTTTTGTTCATAATCAACTTCTTATCACTGGTAAAGACGCGGCTTTCCTCTTAATCATTGCTGAGCGTCCACAGAGTTCAATAGCGAAGCAGCGAAGTGAAGCGAAACGAGACGAGTGATTGGATAAATGCTGGGCTTTGTCCCACCCATCGGACGCTCAGCGTCTCTGGGGGTCTATGGGGTTGGCCTCGGCTGGCCGGGACGCTCATCTTCTACATGATGATTAGATGATCTGTCTGAGGCTGAATCCCTTTTTGATTGACAGCGAAATTAGTGAATCAGCAGCCCTTTGGTGTAAATATCCGTGGACGCATTACATTTTTTTAAATTTTCTGTTCTGAGTTGAACCAGAGACTTTCTTAATCCTCTAAGCGGCATTTTCTTTGTTAAGAACGACTAGCGACAAATCAAGCTTCTATTTCTGGTGGTTTTTTTTGTAGCTGCTTGTGTTTGGAGACTGACTTCTATCACTCTTTCTGACTTCTATCTCAGTTTCTGTCCAGCGGGTGCTGCTGAGTCCCTCCACCGTCACAAAGCACTCACAGACGGACACACTTCACATGGGCCAAGGCCGTTTAAGCAGCCTAGCTCTGCTGGCCATTGAGAGGACACTAGTCAAGTCCCTGGAAAAGACGCCTTGTTGGTACGACAGGGTCACAGATCATTTTGTTGAAAAGGAACGGAGGGTAGAATTTACGTATAAATAAACCGACACATTTTATGATGTAGGCCGAAACTGAGCTTCTCCTCCTTGAAAAACCAGCATACGCCACTTGAGGCAGGGTATGGCACGACCACAAATTGAAGAATTTGGGATGAGCGTCCACAAAGTACACAAGCTGCTGATGTAGAAGCTGGAAGAATGAGACGAAAACAGGAGGCTTGGTGGGTTTGATAATGGCTGAACACGGCTCCAAATATGGGGATCAGCAGGAATGACCCAGTGCGGAGGAGCGAGCTGACGTAGTGAAGCAGTTGAGTCAAGATCCGTCTCCTGAACTAAATGAAGCAAGTTTGTCCGACGTGGAAATGATGTGAATTTGCAGGGTATATATAGGGCTGAGAGGAGGAGTTTGGGCGTGGTCCTACTTACATAACTTCAATTATGAGTTTACAGCCTTAAACTCAAGTTTTGAAAAATGACTATATTTCATCCATAATTTTGAATGTTAACGTTTTTAAATCTTTTAAGCTGGTGTTTATTAAGGTTAGTGTTAAAAATAGTAAAACCTTCAAAATTACATCACTAAAATTAGGCTATTTTTATTAATGCAATTTACTAAAATTAGATTAATTTTATTAGTTTTTGTCGACTAAAACTATCAAAAATTTAATGGTTATGTCACGCCTTGGTCCTGTCCTGGTTAGTCTCTATAGCTTTCTCTGTCTGTTTAGTTCCCTCTGTCTAGGTTAGTCTGTTTAGCTCTCCCTTTCCAGGTTTGTCTGTATCTGTCTCCCAGTCTAGCTCTCTCTATATAGATCCTCTGTCCAAATCTTTCTTTGTCTAAGTATCCTGTCTTTGTTTTGTTATCTTTTGTGTAAATAAAATTTATCCTGTTATAGTGTGTGCTAAGTCCCGTTAGGTTAATTCACATTTTAGTCAAAAGACTTGAGCTAAATCAAAACCAGCTGCCAAAATTAACTAGAAAAGTTTCCAAAATGCAAATGCAAAATAATACTAACAATAATAATAATGAATAAAACAACTAATTCATATATTGTCTAGAATGAATTGGTTCATTTTCTTAGACTCATTACATTTTATGTAATTATTATCCATCCATCCATTATCTGTAACCGCTTATCCAATTTAGGGTCGCGGGGGGTCCAGAGCCTACCTGGAATCATTGGGCGCAAGGCGGGAATACACCCTGGAGGGGACGCCAGTCCTTCACAGGGCAACACAGACACACACACATTCACTCACACCTATGGACACTTTCGAGTCGCCAATCCACCTGCAACGTGTGTTTTTGGACTGTGGGAGGAAACCGGAGCACCCGGAGGAAACCCACGCGGACACGGGGAGAACACACCAACTCCTCACAGACAGTTACCCGGAGCGGGAATCGAACCCACAACCTCCAGGCCCCTGGAGCTGTGTGACTGCGACACTACCTGCTGCGCCACCGTGCCGCCCCGTAATTATTATTATTATTATTATTATTATTGCAGCTGGCCTGTGAAGGACTGGCACCCCCTCCAGGGTGTATTCCTGCCTTGTGCCCAATGATTCCAGGTAGGTAGGTTCTGGACCCACCGTGACCCTGAATTGGATGAGTGGTTACAGATGAATCAATGAATTATTGCAGCCCATAGCAGTATAAACCAATACATTCTGGACAACATACATAAAGAAGTAAAATAAATTCATGACAACACAAAAACATATACTTGACCCTTGATGCCAGCATACTGTAGCGTAATAGAAATAATACAAACAAAGAACCCTTTCCTGAGCTGCAAAGAACCATTTAGGTATTCAGAGAGTTCTTTGGGTGTTCATGATTCTATATAGAACCCTTGATGAACCCTTTTTTTAAGAGTGTACAAATAGTGTGTTTAAACAATATTATAGAACATTATATACATCCACAGTGTCTGATGGAACAAACCAGAAACAGAGTGAACTCTTGTTCTCTAAACTCAAGTCTACCCAGGTCACCTCAGGAACATGAGGAGTGGTTAGAAGCACCAATTACAGAGCTGGAAATCATAAAGGCAATCTCAGTGATGAAGGCAGTGAAATACCCTGGTTATGATGGTATCCCAACAGAATACCAGTCACCCAGAGCAGGATTTGAACCCACAACCTTCAGGTCCCTGGAGCTGTGTGATTGCGGCACTACCTGCTGCACCACCGTACCGCCCCCTTCCAGCATTATACATCAAAATAAGACAAGGTTTTATGAAAAATCATTCTTCCTCTGATAACATTAGGAAACTATTGCACTTGATGTGGCTGAGCAAGTCAAAGGATGAGCCAGTAGCTGCCATCTCCTTAAATACGTAGAAGGCGTTTGATAAAGTTGAATGGAGCTTTCTCTTCTCTGCTTTATTATTTTTGGATTAGGACCTCTTTTTATTGAATGGATTAAGGTACTGTATTAGGAACCATTTTTGGTGTATCACGCTGGACCTGTCAAGTTTGTTCACTCAACCCCTTGTTCATTATTTTCATAGAAACTTTGGCAGTGGGCATTAGGATAAATAAGCACATGAAAGGGATAATATGGGGACAACAAGAACATAAAGTGCTTCTCTATGTGGATTATATTTTAGCACTTATCACCCATCCACTTACATCTTTATCACATCTGATGGACACTATACAGTCCTATTTAAAAATGTCAGGCTACACAATAAACTGGACTAAGTCTGAAGCCATGATATTATCTTTGTCATTCACATATGGTAGAAATTTTTAAATTCAAGTGGACCCCTAAAGGCACGAAAAATCTGGGGATTAGACTCTGGTGTTTGGAAGAATTCATTTTTTTAAATTTTGTTTTAAAAAGTGGCAGAAAATCAAATGAACCTTATGGGGCAAGATTAATATAATTAAAATAATTATAGTTCACAGTTCAACTAAGTATTTATGATGTTGCCCATTACAATTCCAATATTCATTCATTCATTATCTGTAAGCGCTTATCCAATTCAGGGTCGCGGTGGGTCCAGAGCCTACCTGGAATCATTGGGCGCAAGGCGGGCATACACCCTGGAGGGGGCACCAGTCCTTCACAGGGCAACACAGACACACACACACTCACTTCCACACACACACTGTTGAGTTGCCAATCCACCTGACAACGTGTGTTTTTGGACTGTGGGAGGAAACCGGAGGAAACCCACGCGGACACGGGGAGAACACACCAACTCCTCACAGACGGTCACCCGAAGCGGGACACGAACCCACAACCTCCAGGCCCCTGGAGCTGTGTGACTGCGACACTACCTGCTGCGCCACCGTGCCGCCCACAATTCCAATATATTATTTTAAAAGATAAGAAATAAAAGAATAAAACTAGAAATATTGTAGGCCCCTAGAGAAAAGTGTGGTCTAGGACTTTCAGATTTGAAGCTTTACTGCCTGTCATTTGAAATGGCTAAATTAATCAAACATTGGGAGGAATCTGAGAATGGGCAAGAATGGTTAACCATTGAAACTGATATTTGTTTACCGTTTGACCCGAAACATAGATTATCTCAAAAGATTGATACAACAAACCCAGTTTTTATTCATTCCTGTGAGGTGTGGTCAAAGGTACATAAACTGTTAAAGCTTTCACATCAGGTACAGAAATATGTGTGGCTCTGGAATAACCCTGCTATATGTATTGGTAAACCACCTGTGTTTTGGGGGCAGTTTATGTCCTACAAGGATTTAACTCATACATTTGAATGGGAAGGTAGAGCAAACATTTGGAAGTATTTACAGATGAGACATTGTGTGACCTCCAAATTTAAAGATACTGTAGGAAATGAGATTTAGACTATATTAAGATGCCATGTGAATCATCAAACATCAAACTTTTATGGCAGAGGGACTTGAGGATAGTGTACACCAAAGAGAAATGGATAGATGTCCTATCAGAGAGTGGTAAATATGTGAAGGAGGCCAGAAATAAATTTATACAGTATAAGGTTATACATAGACATTATCATACTCCTACCAAACTACATAGAATGAAATTAATGACAGTGTTGGAGCATGTGTTGGAAATGTAAAAAAGAGGTGGGGACATATTTACATGTTTTTTGGGGATATTCTCTGGTTGCACCTTTTTGGAGTAACATCTTGGAGGTTTTGAGCACCTGGTATGGCTTAGAGGTCCCTCAGAGTCCAGAACTGTGTTTATTGGGAGACAGATCTCAAATGCTGGACATCTCAAAAGGATTCTTTTCAGTTGTTTTGGTTAGTCTCGTGACAGCATCCAGGATCATCTTAAGACATTGGAAGACTACAAAGTGTCCTGAGATAAATTCATTCATTCATTCATGAATTTGAAAGTGCTAGGTCCTGGCTACTAATGCTATGTAAGGACTTGCAGCTTGGAAGTAACTTCTAGACATGTCATTCTGAAAACCAAGACGAGTTATATGAGTTTAATGTACCCCTGGAGGGAGACCGAAAGTTACATACCTACCCTAAAGTGAAGTGGGAGAGAGTGACATCAGGGCCCACGTCACGCCGTTGCGTCATCGCTTCGCGGAAATACGGGGAAGATTTAGGTTTTGCTCCTTCAGTGTGTTAGCGGTGGGATTTAGAAAATGAGAGTAGTCTGAGAGAAGGCGAAATAGACAGACGCATTTGCGCCGGGCTAGGTGGAGTTTATTTTGTGCTTAGTTTAATTTAATTTGAGATGTCGCTGCTCCAGTCAGCGCTGGATTTCCTGTCGGCGGCGGGCGCCTCGGGAGCCGCGAGCCGAGACCAGAGCGACTTCGTTGGACAGACCGTGGAGCTTGGAGACACCAAGCTCCGGATCACCCGTGTCATCGCTGAGGGTAATTTTAAAGACTATCCTTTAAGAAAGGAAAAGTGCGTTCCACCTTAAACGATGCCGCAGTTAACGTTACCTTCTGGTAAAACATAGCTAATTGTCCCGATCCACCTTAAATAAGGAGGCAGTTATGGTTACATTCTGATTTAAGTTGACTTGTTTGGATATTCAATACAACCTTAAATGGTTCAGCAGTTAACATTACTCCAACATTACGTTCTGGCTCAATATAGCTTATTATTTTCTGATCAACCTTTAAATATTGACATTCTTGTTAAAACCATAAATGGTGGACGCTGGCTCATTTTTTACCGGCTACACGTATTTTCTTCCACCTTAGGTGTCTGATTTTTAAATTCTCTCTAATATTGGCGTCTTGGTTCGCAAGATTGTTAAGTGGAAGTTCATTCCACCTTAAATGATGCAGCAGTGCCGCTCCGGCTGAAGATGACTCCGTATTAGAAGTTGTCGCTCCACCTTAAATTATACCGCAGGTATATTCTGGGTTAAATTGGCACCTTAAATGATGCGCTATTTAAACTCCGTAGCATGTTTATCCTAGCAGTATTTTACAATTGGTACATTACTTTTACAAATATAAACAAATCTATTAAACAAAACAAAGTGTCGGAGACTCTCTGGCTTCGTCTGTGGTTGACAGCTTCTAGGCTTAGCCTCAGCTCATTGCTAATGCTAATTTATATATATGGCGGTTAATTTGTAATTCTCTTAAATATTCTTAAGTACAGAAGTACAGTCCGTGAAAACTCTCGTCTGTGCGTATGTATATCGTCTGTATAAAAGTTGTCTAAGAAACACATATTTTACTTCCTACACCGCTAGCATGCTAGCACACCGTGTTCAAGAGAAGTACCCGGTGATTTTAATGATAAAAGTACAAAATAACATCGGAACTCATAAATTCATTTAAAGTTGTCACCGTATTTAGGGTTATTAGTCTTTATTATTTTACAGTGTTATAAAGTGAAATCATGTTAATTCTGGAATTTCACTCTTATCTTTTTTTTCCCAGTCCTAATCTTAAAATTACCCAAACTTCGCTTTTCGTATTTTCATAAACACTCCTTTTAAACCTTGTTCCACTAGCTCTGAACTGTATTACTTTTGTTGGTATATTATAACTAAACGTCAGTTGTTCATTTAAAGAGCCCATATTTTGGAAAACTTAATTTACATTTTTTTTAAAGTTTGAATGGTGAAGGCATTATTAAAGATTCCAAGCCATTTCAGTTCCTAATTCCTAATGTTCATATGGACATTATACTGCAAACACTTTTTTTGAATTCCTTGTTTTTGTGATTTTCCTTAAAACAGTATGTTTAAATACAGCGATCATAGTGAAGTTATAAGGAGTGTTTGGCACTGACTGCATTTTTAATAATAGTGTGGCCAGTCTTTATACCAGAAATAAATTCCCTTTATTCATAAGAATCCTGCCATAGAACTGTCACAGTTTCAAGGTCAGATTTGTTTTCCAGATGAGCCTGATTGTGCTTTTGTTCCAGTCTGTGAAGCATCTCACAAATAGTTTTTGCTAAATTTGCTCCTTTGGTTTCTTAGTAATTCCAGTTGGTTATTAAATTAAACATTTGCTCAGGATCAATGGAATGTTCAGAATTTGTATCTCAGCTTGTTGCACTTAGTTAGTTACACTTTGCTGCGCTCTGAAGAGTGTCCCACTGTACTTATAAATGTTTGGTAAAGAACATTATTTACATCAAGTTATAATATTTAGCACATATATTGATGCAGCATTATATTATAAATAGCCTTCAGTTATTTGTGTTAATACATTGATGGCTTTATTCAAATGTATAGATTTGTTTAGAAAAAGAGACTGTATTTTGATATGTATTGCATAGTGCAGTGCCTCCTAAACATCCAGCCAGTCATATTGCAGGTACGAATGGTACTTTAGTCCATTTTGTGAGAGTGTCACCTGAAACATGAAACTTTAAATGGCTCTTTTCATTCTTTCTCCCTTTCTTTCCCTTATTGCCATGGAAACAGCCCTTTGAGCCACTGAACACACCTGATTGTTTCCCTCTCGTTTCCCTTTTCTCTCATTACTATTCAATAACTTTCTAACTCTCTGTCGATCTCACTTTCTCTGGTCAGCAGGTTTCAGGCTTCTTGTAAAACTCAGTCTGTTTTGAACATTTACTGAATTTAAAGAGTCATATATGTGTAACACATTTATTACCCTGTATTATAATATATTTCCAAAATGCACTTGGAAATTCAATAGAAAATTGATTAAATTGATCTTTTTTTTCAATGCTGTCCTCCCTTTTTTGTTGTTGCTGGTTCTTTTAATTTCTTCACACTGTATGTTTGTGCTTTATTTTTAAAACCATACTACCGCGCATGTTTTCATGGGATTCTGCCACATGGAAGCAACATGGAAGAGAACCTAAACTCAGAGACAAACCAAGCATTTCAAGCACCTTGTACCAAAGAAAAATGCAGTGTCTGTTGTTTGGATGTGTTGTCATTTTAGTGAAGATGACAATGAACATAAAGAAGTCCAGTGTAAACACTGACAAAAAAAAGTTAATACCACTAATCTGTTTTAAGACTTGAGGCACAATCACATCACCAAATATGAGCAGTGCATGGCTCAAAATAAAAAAGGACTGACAACCTCCCAGCTACATTAGAAAAAAAATAGCCCAACTTTAATACTAGAACTTATTTATAGTACAAGCCTTGTCAGTGAATTATGAGTGCAAAAAAGTAAAACAGAATAATTTATTAATATACAATTTCCCTTAATTATGACGGTGTTAAGACTTTAATAGTGTTGGATATAATTCAATTTGCATTTCTAGCTATTTGATAATTGTCATCTGTCAAAACTAAAACATGACTGTTCAGTCTAAGGATTTCTTTTGATCCTTGATGCTGCTTTTTCAAATTCATCACAAAATTAATATCTCTTTATACAGAGACTTTTGCAAAGTAAGAGAAAATATTGCAGTCGGTTTCAATCCATGACACGCTGAAGAGGAATAACCATGATATTATGATTATTCACAGTTCCTCATGTGCCCACTCTGCTCTACTTCTCTGTTTACCAGCTCGTTGATAATACATGCTGTTTGCAAACACAATTTTCTTTTTTTAAATATTGGATTGCATTTGAATGGAATTAACTACTGCTAGGTCTTCTTGCTGCAGGCTTGGTCCTGGTGTTCTCCACGTTTTAGAACTAACCTCAAATGTATTGTGATTATAACAGTTCCCTTATTACTGTTTATTGCTGGGTTTTAAGGTAAAAAATATTTTTTTCTTAACCATAAAAAGACATGGTTCTGTTTTTTTACCATAGCAGAGATAAAGAAATAGATAGAGTCAGGAGAGAGTCATGGATTATCTTATGCTTACGGTGGGTTTAGATCATAGTGAATGTGCCTTGAGTCGCCCTGACCACAGCCACAGAAAACAAAACAGACAGAACATTTACCTGTTTTAATTTTCTTGCAAAATTCCTTTTCTGTTTTCAAATCAGAAAGCAGATAACTAGTCCACCTCACAATGACTCTCAGAAGATTTAGCTTTGCACACCAACTGATGTCATCACGGTTCAAGATCTGCTCAGACAGACCCCACTCCCCTTGCTGTTATGGAAGCACCATCGTTATTGCTTAGTTATGTTTGTGGCAGGGAAATACTAGACAGGCTTCGGTTAGATTGACACTCCTCTAATGTCTCTCTACTAATCACATTGTGGGGTCAGGACTAAATGTGCATTGTGATCTAATTTTAATGTAAACTTGGAATGACATACAAGTTTGGGCAAAACACCTTACTTGTTTAATTTAATTCCCACTCAATAAGACTTAGTATAACTCTCTACGGTTTAATCTCATTAGGTTAGCTTGAGAAGCGGGTACAATAAGGTTAATCGTGTGGAGATTCGTAGCCTTTTTTTTTCTTTCTTTCTATCAGCATGTGATATCAAACAGTGAAGACAAAACATCTCTATGTGTTCTTGTCTTATAACAGTCCCCATTGCAATTCTATTCTGCTTGTTTATTTGACAGTTTACTACTTAGACATGGAGCAGCAATGTCACAATTTTTCAATATTTTTCAAATACTGGCAAGTGTGTGTGTCTCCCCCCCCCCCTTTCTTTTTTTCTCTCAATACTGCAGTATTCTGTTTTACTGTCATATTGCCCAACTCATGCCTCTTCCTTTTTTCCTCAGTAAGAGCTTTAATTTATTGTATCCGCAATACCAGTATGGAAAGACAACTGTGTGTTTGTTCAGATCTTTTTTTATTTTTGTTTTTGAATATCATTTTCTAACAAGTGATACAATACATTGTACATTTGAATGAATAAATGACATTAACATATGTTTATCACATGCAGTGAATATTAGAAGATATTTATACCAGTTATTCTGCTGGTGAATAATTAGGGACAACTTTTCTTTGTACAAATTTATAATACTCAATAAGTGTTTCCTTATACTTTTCAATGTTGTAGCACTGTTGCCACTTTTGTTTAATTAAGTATTTTCTCCCTGTGTGCAGGTGGGTATGCGTTTGTATACGAAGCCCAGGATCTTGGCAGCGGTAAAGAATATGCTTTGAAGGTATGATTGCCACACAGGAAATGGGTTCAGGTTCATGGTGAACATTATCTAACCAAACTGGCTTTCTCCAGTGTCTTTAATGTGGCCCATCTACACAGTGGCTGTTTGTAGAGATGCACAAAAACTAATTATTATAGACTACTCTTTGAATTGTTTGTGTTTTGTTTACAGAGACTTCTTTCTAATGAAGAGGAGAAGAACAAGGCCATTATCCAAGAAGTCTGCTTTATGGTAAATTTGCAAATATACTCAATAAATGCAAATAAATACAATTGGGTGATAAGAGATTGCTTGCTTTGTGTGTGTGGGTTTTGTATCTCAAATTAAGATGAGTTTTATATAAAAAAATAAATAAAAAGCTGCTTGGTTGTAGTCAGTATACTGGTGGCTAAAATGTGTTTTGTGCCTGTTTACATGTACAAAATGTATCTGGTTTATTTCAATTGTCTAAACTCAGGTGCTTTTGTTGTAACACTCTAGAAAAAGCTGTCTGGTCATCCCAATGTGGTTCAGTTCTGCTCAGCTGCTTCAATCAGTAAAGAGGAGTCAGACACAGGCCAGGCAGAGTTCCTCATCCTCACGGAGTTATGTAAAGGTATACACACACATACAGTTATTATCCAAATTAAAACAGCTACCCGTAAGCAGTGTAAGAGTAGGGGGAAAAAATCTTCTTGGATGCATGTTGATATCTTTTCTGAAACAAATTACCAAATATTATAGTCAAATTTAATTTAGTAAAGCTCTGTGTTTCCAGTAAAGTAAACGCACAGTCTGAGACAAAAGCTAATAGTCTGGAGTTTCTCCAGCAGGGGCGCTGTTACCATGCAGGGCGTTTCTTTGTGTGTGATTTGAAGAGAAGGAACAGCCACAAATTCGTGTTTGTTAAACTGAGAGGTAAAATGGTTTAAAAACGTTATTTAGTATATTAATAGCTAATGATTTCAATTAGATTATATATTGTTAATTCACATACTCTTTTAATAAATATATTTATACCTCTTGCCTACATTAAGACAGATATTGCTACATAACATTTAATATTTCAACACATCTGATGCTTGTCATTTGTGTTTCACAGAATTTTTGTCACATTGAGAAGAGGGTGGGGGAGACGCTAGAAGAGAACTGCTACTATTTGTGATCCTGGGAAAAATTGGGCTAAAAAATCATATATAGCAGGCCTAGTTTAATTGTATTTGACAGTGTTTTTGGCAGGGGTTTTGTGAAGTTTGTAAAGCTGACTTGCTCATTTCTAGAACTGGAGATGAAAACACACACACAAACTCAAATTCTCCACACAAATTTCCTGCTGAACTGACCCTCTGTGCTCCACTTCCTGCAGGTCAGCTGGTGGACTTTGTGAAGAAAGTGGAACAGAAGGGACCAATGTCATGTGACACCATCCTGAAGATATTCTACCAATCATGTCGTGCTGTGCAGCATATGCACAAACAGAAGCCACCAATCATACACCGGGACCTCAAGGTAAAGCCCCACTCTCATTTTATATTGCTGATTTAATAGAAGCTAAAATAACAGAGGTGATATTTGTGAGTCTGTTAACTTGATAGGAATTTTGTTAATTCCTGGATAGCAGTGTGTCAGATTTCTAGAACATTTGTCCTTGCAGATTTTAACGTTTAGTGAAATTTAATTTGTTGAAACTCGGGGGAAAAGAGCCTTAATTTGTAACTGAAATTATATTGTTAAAAACAGAAAATATGAACAGGTTGTAAGATGTTGTAGGTTTGGCTCCACTGAAATTGAGTCTCCTGAAGAGAGTGGAAGCTCTGATAGAGGCAAAGGGTGGGTGCAGTAAATAATGAAAAAAAATATTATTAGGCTTGTATTGTTGAAGTATGTCTGCGTCACAGTTCTGCTGTATTATTATATCTGTCTATAAAAGTGTATTTGTGTGTGTTTGTGACAGATTGAGAATCTGCTGATCAGCCAGCAGGGGACAATAAAGCTGTGTGACTTCGGCAGCTCCACAACCATCGCGTATTATCCAGACTACAGCTGGTCTGCACACAAGCGTTCTATGGTGGAGGATGAGGTAGGGTGCTTGTGCGTGTGCATGTGTGCATGCGCCTGAGAAGCAACAGACTGCTATTTCACTAATTTAGAAAAATACAATACATAACATATCCTGAAGTATCTACACCCAAATGTGAGTCTGGCTATTTGAACGTGCACCCATTGACAGCATTCAACTGTGTGAGCAAGGTTGTCATGCCCAATGCCAACTGCAATCTCCAGGGTTATTAAAACTCCAGCACTGTGCTGTGGAAAAGTGGAATTGTGTTGCTGGAGTTATGAATTTACAGGAGTTGGTAGCATTGCTAATATTTATAATAATATGCCTCACTAATATTTATGTTATATTAATGCTGTCAAGGGTGGCATGGTGGTGCAGCAGGTAGTGTCGCAGTTACACAGCTCCAGGGACCTGGAGGTTGTGGGTTCCAGTCCCGCTCTGGGTGACTGTCTGTGAGGAGTTTGGTGCGTTTTCCCTGTGGGTTTCCTCCGGCTGCTCCAGTTTCCTCCCACGGTCCAAAAACACACGTTGGTAGGTGGATTGACAACTCAAAATTGTCCATAGGTGTGAGTGTATGAGCGAATGTGTGCGTCTGTGTTGCCCTGTGAAGGACTGGCGCTCCCTCCAGGGTGTGTTCCTGCCTTGCGCCCAGTGATTCCAGGTAGGCTCTGGACCTGCCGCGACCCTAAACTGGATAAGCGCTTACAGATGAATTAATGAATGAATAATGCTATCAAATCCCCACAACAGTGTTCCAACATGTAAATATTGTGTTATATGTATAATTGTGTTAATGTTATTCAGAAGATTAAAGTCTCTTACTAAAGGGGAGCAAAATCTCTATTCATATTCTTAATTTCAGAAGAAATACTGTAATGGTATGTGTATATTTCTATATTTCTGAAAATTTATCTCATAGCACTGTGTTTTGATAATGACTATTCCTTTTTTTTTTTTTTTTTTTTTATTAAATAAATATATAGTCATATGATTTCATATTACACTCTCTAGTGATATTTTTTAAGATAAATATGAAAAACACTGTCAGGATGTTCATTGTTATTTAATTGCATCATATGACTTATTAATTTGCTTAAACATTTCTGTCATTTCCTGACTGGATTCTGATTGCTTTAATTAAGATAAAACTGTTTAGTGCTTTATTCTCTCTAATAATCTGTGTCCGTTGTGATGGCAACACACCAGTGTGTGCTTTGCTTGCATAAACAGTGTTGTTGTGGGTTTTTTTTTAGTGTGCAAATAATCTGGCTAAGTCTAGGTTCTTGTTGTGTAAGATTACGTAAGATTAGGCTAGTACAGTGGTTCCCAAAGTGGGGGGCTATTGCAAGCGTGTGCAACAAGGCAACTGAAAGAATTATTCATGCAATTTGTAATAATTCCAATATATAGACAAATAGTTATTTTATTTTGTATGAATGACAACATTTCAAATAAATTGCAGTGGTGCCTGTGTTGAGTGAAAACTTGAAGAATACAGGCATTATTTGAGATCTATTATATCTGATTCTAGTAAACTTTTTACATTGCCCCTCTTGACTGCATAATTATTAATGTAGGATTGTGGTAACCTATAATATGTAGTTTCAAACCAGTGAAGACTAGAATCTCAAAGCTTTTTTTTGGTCCGTGTGTGTGTGTCTGTTTCTTTCCAGATCACCAGAAACACGACGCCAGCCTACAGGACTCCGGAGATGATCGACCTCTATTCCAACTTCCCCATCAATGAGAAACAGGACATATGGGTGAGATTAGTGTCTGTGTGTGTCTACCAGATGTTCTCACACAGTGAAATGTGTTAGAGCCCAGTAAATGAAGTCTGCTGGTGTGCATCACTGATGCCAGCATCGCCCTGATAATGAAATCCAAATCCTCCATGACCATGATGAAATACTGGAGCCTCTACCAATATAGTAATGAACCCCAAATCTCTCATCATCATTGTAATGAACCCATTGCAGCATTATATCAGTCTTCCACTATAGTCCACTTCTTGACACATCCTTTTGTTTTTTGAATCAACACAGCACTACCACATCTTTGTAAGCCCCCTTTTTCACGATTTCTTCTATTTATCTAAACCAAAAGTTCGGAAAGTGCCTAGTGCAAACCCTTCTGGATTTTTAAAAAATAATTTCCCAGCACTTTTTAATGTATTATTTTTCTGTGAATAATTACATTTATACATATAGGTGTTAGGCAATGAAACTGAAACACCTGTCATTTTAGTGTGGGAGGTTTCATGGCTAAATTGGACCAGCCTGGTGGCCAATCTTCATTAATTGCACATTGCACCAGTAAGACCATGTGCATCCAATGGTTCAAACATTGTGTCCTGAAGGCGGTGCCGTGTATCAGGATGACAATGCACCAATACACGCAGCAAGACTGGTGAAAGATTGGTTTGATGAACATGAAAGTGAAGTTGGACATTTTTCATGGCCTGCACAGTCACCAGATCTAAATATCTAAACCCCTAAGCCATCACTCAAGTTCATATACATGCAAAGGCAACCGAGTGAATATTGTACGTACATAAATAAATAGGTCAGTAGTAATGCATCTCTATATTCCGAACCTCTCGTATCACCATGGTAACACACCCCAAATCATCATGATGATGTCATCATGTTTGCATACCTCATTAATGTGGTACTGTGCATCATGGGGGGGAAAAATCTGAAAATGTGTTTTTTATTAAAGGCTTAGATAAATGTTGACAATATCAACTCTGTCTCTCCCTCTCTAAAATCCATCCCTCTCTTTGTCTATCCATCTCTCCATCCTCAGAAAATGGGAAGCCTCATTTATCTCTTTTTAGTTTTAGACTAACATCACAGTTTTGACCTTAAAGATCAACAATTAAAACACATTTATTTTTCAACAGTCTCAGGTGTGTGATAATACAACGCTGTGCAGTGTTTCTGAAAGTGGTGTTATATTCCACAGGCTTTGGGCTGTATCCTGTACCTGCTGTGTTTTAAACAGCACCCTTTTGAGGAAGGTGCTAAGCTGCAGATCGTTAATGGCAAATACAGCATCCCACAGAATGACATTCGCTACACAGTCTTCCACGAGCTCATCCGTCAGTACCGCCTTAAAACTAATAATGTCTGTCTGTCTTTCCTGCAGTACATATAGACAATTATCTGTCAGTTGTGTCACTGTTTAATGTTTGGATGTCATGCTGTATAAGTGTCTAGATTTAAATGAGCGCTAATCATATATTAATGTATTTCAGGCTCCATGTTAAAGATAAACCCGGAGGAGCGCCTTTCAATTACTGAGCTGGTGAATCAGCTGCAGGAAATTGCTGCTGCTAGGAACGTCAATCCTAAGTCCCCCGTTACCGAGGTAACTTACACCAAAAATTATCCCATCGCTAGGCCTGTCACAATAGGCATTTTTTTCTGTGGTTGTTATATTGTCTCAGCATTATTTGCGATAAACTATATTGTCATTTTAAGACTGTTTTATGCCATTTATATAATGATAATCAAATAAAATAATAATTAATTTACATTCCAATACAATGCAAAAAAGAGGAAGAAATAAGAGATTGTACCCCTCTTTACGTTGCTGCTTTTTTGGTGGTGAGCTCTGTGTGGCTCGTTATTATTGAAGGAACAAGCACTGAAACTGGTGGTTCAGAAAAATAATGTTTAGACAGAGAGAACACTGTTGTGTTGCATGGTTTTTGTGGTATTTTGACCAAAGCATGTCAAAATGTTTCAATAAGAACCCAGGGAACAGCATTAACTTTGTGGGGAAAGTGGTATGGACCTTTTTAAAACACTTTGATATCCTCCATCTTGATTGAGTGGGCCAGATCCACCAATTACTATGGAATTTTACCAAAATCATAAATTTATTATGCAAGCGCACCCCTAATACTTTGACGATAAAGTCCATAACTTCCATTACCTGTGTAAGTCCCTATAATACTATAATACCCATCACCATTATAACACATTCTTAAAAAGTCTTTATCATCACAATCAAAATTATTCAGTGACATATTAGAGAGTATGTTTTTTTTTAACCTGATTTTATCAGTTAGACCATTTCTGTATTGTGATTGGTTTATTAATTGATACAGGAGAGTTGTGGACATAGCATTTTTAAAGTGACGGAGGGAATCTCACATTCTGATTGGATGAGGAGCTGATGTTGATTGTGGTTTTATTAGAGCTTCTTTTAGAAACAAACCCCTCATTCACAGACTCACTCACTGAAAAGTGTGTGTCTCTCTCTCTCTCGCTCTCTCTCATAAATATTCATCCCTCTCTGTCTATCCATCTCTCCATCCTCAGACAAAGGGAAGCTTCATCCCTTTTTTTCTTCTCCCCCCCCCCCCTTCTCTCTAACATCATCACGCTGTGGTGTCACTTTTTGAGAAGGAGACCAAATCAGAGAACTGATTGCTGCACAGAATGTAAACACATGCTTATTTTGGGTCTGTTTTAGGCTCTGTTTTGATAAATTGTGTTGTTAAATTGTTAAAGTAATAAACATTCTTGTAGGCTCACTTTCTATTTCTATGGTTGGGCAGTTCTAGGAAAGTTCGATAGGTTTGTTAAAGCCTACTGAACCCATTTTAAAACTAATACAGAAAGGTAAAGGTAAACTAATACAAAAAAATAGTAACTTTAGGTAAATTATAATAAAAATCGTAAGTACAGTGTACAGTAAGATCATCAACCAGCAATACATGCCAAATACATACTCATGCACACTACTTTTGTCCACCTCTTCCAGCCTGTGTGTAAGGTCATTAGACTGAGCTTATCTGGGTTAAGTAGGGGAGTTCACTCAGGATTAAAGAGATTAGAGTGAGAGGGAGGGCACGAGACACAGAGCATGTGTATGTGAGAGAGAGCAGTAGTAGTGTAAGCTTTTGTCCTGTGAGTGTCTGTCTCCTCCTCTTTTCCTGATCTCGTTCTCTCTCTGCTTCTGTAACCTCAGACTTTCTTGCTCATCACTTGCTCACATACCTTTTGTGACTTCCTGGAGTATCTAAGTGTAATTTTGTCCCATCTCTGGCTGCGATGAAGGGATTAGTGTAGATCCTTATAGTGGACAGAGTGGATGCTGTGTCAACAATGAGTCTGTTGAGTGCGTATTACTGTCTAAAGCCGTCATTTGATGGATATGAATCTCTGCAGCTGCTGGAGCAGAATGGTGGATTCGGAAACAACTCTACACAGCTCCCAGCACAGATCAACAACATACACAATGCAGGTGAGGAACCGCAAAATATATTTGTGATTTGAACAGGGCTACACAATTTGAGCCTGTGAAATATAAAGATATAACACCACTAGTAGGGCTGGTCAATTAATAAAAAATGTATCGAAATCAATATTCAGAACTTCAAATCAACATAATCTTGTCTATATAAATTATTTATATTCTGTTATGTCCTCGTTGTTTGTTCACGTACTGTCCCATTAAAACCATGCTACCTAGCTGTAGTCACATGATTCTGCCCCTATCTGCTACATGGAAGCAACCTAAATGTAGAGGCCGACCAAGCAACTATAGCAATTAGCACAATCACACACCAAATACAAATGAGAGAGGAACAGACAGATGGCCCACAGACGCTGTTTGCATGGTTCTACTAATCAAATGATCTGACGTGTTGGACTCTACACTTGCACACATGCATACATACCTGTGCAGGAACAGATGTGCATCATTAGTTCACTCACCTGTGGTGTTTTGATCATTTAGAATAATAGAAGAATGCACCCCTCAGTTCTGAATTGCTCTTTCTTCATTTTCTTACAAGCATGTAATAGTCATGAAAAACATTCGCTGAGTGCTGGGCTGGAATGCATGTTTGTATGTTTTCTAGTCACTTTTTGCATGGTTGGAAAAGATTTAAAAAATAATAAGAATAAATAAACATGTATGTATAATTTGTTTATTTGTTTTATTTATTTGTGAAAATTTTGTTTCTCCAACACAAAATATAGTATTTGACATCAGAAATTGTCATTGAATATTGTGATCATCTAAGTTTGAGAAGATGCCATATGCACAGTCATAGTCAAATAAGTAAAGTTATAATTTTTTTCTGTATCAGCAACAGAAAAAACATACTTGAAAAGCACGAAGCCTCATCAACTAAATAAAAACCACAATTTTCTGTAGTTACTGTGTCAAGCGTTTACCTTTATCCCAGCTTTCTTTCTTCTCATGAGGCTCATTTTCTCAAAAACATGCAGCAAACCCTTCAGGCTTAAAAATGGATTTGTATTTTCTGCTTCCTAGAATCCAAGTAATGCCAGTTAGATGTTTAGAATCTTCTGTCCATATATGTTCAGAGTCTTTGGGAAGCTTTTGTGTTGGAGTTTGTTGTGTGTGAAATATATACTGTAGAGTATTTTACGATTTTATTTAAACATTCCTGACCATTTTATTTCCAAAGTCAGTGCAGGGAGTAACCAGCCACAGATTGATATAGCACCATATTTCTCTATATTTCAGCCCCTAACTCTGGATCTCAGGGGGTTTTCTCTTCGTTCTATAAGAGGATTGACCCTCTGTTCACCATCTGTCCACACACACTTTACACCATGACCATTCTGTGATTGTTTTGTGTGTAACTCTAATTCTGTGTTTGTGTAGTCATTCAGGACAATGTAAATTATGTAGATTTAATGGGATTTTTAATATTTGGGGAAGTTTTTGATGGGTCTGCAGTAGGGCTGGCAATAATTCTGTATTTTCATTACCAGTGATATGATTTTTATGCACATTTTCAATATTTCAATATATACTATTTACCAGGTCTGTCACTGACTGCCATTCATTGCAGGGTGCTGCCATCAGTTCATTGCACACAATTTTAAAGTTGGTCTAAAAATATTAATCAATTAATATTGACAAAGCCCAGAGGTGGTGCTGGTTGTTGTTGTTGTTGTTGTTTGATGGTGATGTCATGTTGCTTTCAGTTCTTGGCAGATTTTCTGTGGATTGTTTATTATTCATATCGATATTGGACTAGTCCAGTTCTAGTCTGCAGCCAGCAAAAAAAATCTCCCTCCCCTTCTCTCAATAAATCACAAGAATGTATCTAAAAAAATACTGAAATATGGACATTTGATGCTGCAAAGCTGGTGGACTTAAAATCTCAAACTCATTTTTTTCTGTTTCTGCAGGAGTGTATGGTGGTGATCCTGAGCAGGGTTTGGGGGGAGGATTTCTGGACATCCTGAAAGGTGGAACGGAACGTTTTCTGACAAACATTAAAGACACATCCTCTAAAGTCATCCAGTCTGTTGCCAGGTGAGACATTGGTCCAGCTGATCTTGGCATAGACACTGATGTTCAGGATTTTGACTGTAGGTCTGACAATTATGGACATTTTGTAGTGTTTATTAACTGATAACCGGTTATTGGGGTATATTCTTATAATTGGAATTAGCCAGTGTTTTAGTGACTAATTTTCTTCTCAGTTTTCTATATTTACTTTTTCTTAAACTCACTTAAATCACATAATCTCTGACTTTAGCTAATCTACTGTGGCCCTGGTGCATTAGTTAGAATTGTATGTTTTCGGTCTCTGTTTGAACTGATATTTTCAGCCATTATGAAATATCTACTGGAGATTGACCGCACAAAAATATTGAATATCATTCATTCGTCCGTTCATTCCTTCGTTTTTTTTTTTTTTTTACTTAATATGAAAGCAGAATTGCTCCAAACATACTCCCATTACAACTTCAAAATACTTTCCTTCACTAAACACATGCAAGGATATTGTTGATTCTTGCAAAAAGAAATCAGGAATATACTGTTCATATGCAGGAAAATGCCATATATATGTTTCAAATCAATAATGTTTTTTCAAACAACTACATACAACTCTATATATATCATTTTAACATAATCACAGTTCACATTATTATATGATTGCTATTGAGCTCTGAGTGAGGTATGGTCAGAGGCTCAGCAGTAAGGAGCTTTAATCTGCTCCGTCCTCTCTGTGGTTGAGGTGATTAATCCACAGAACAGAACAGCATCACAACACTCTGCTCCACCAGCCAGTCCTGGGCACCAGTCTTTTTTTAAACAGCTTCTTATGCTTTTTACACTCAGACTGTGTTGTTTAACAGCTGCCAGTTCTGTAGTGTTGTAATGATGCAGACGGAACATGTGCTTAGCTAACCTCAATCTGAAATATCACTTGTTCAGAGCAGAACACAATGAAATAATGGGTAAAGTAGATAAGTGTTTTTTGGCACTGGTAAACATTGCATTTTAGATCCTGGGGAATTGCTATTTTCTCGTTTGTTTATGTTTAGAAGCTCTGTGTCTTTTAATATTGAACAGTTTGTTTGATGTCAGTCAGTTTATTCATTGTTGGAATTATTACAGAAACTTGTTTGTGACTTGTTTAGATTTGTTCCTGCTTTGGGAGCAGGAAAAGAGTAGTATCCTCATCTCGGTTCATGCTTTTTAACAGTTAGAGGACGTCTAAGCACGTCCAGAGAGAAAAAGCCTAGCATATATATATATATATGTACATCAACAGATCAGTGGTAATGATTATTTTGATGAGTTCCACTTGTAGCTGGCGGAAAGAAAGTGTGGTCCATTTAAGTGAACCACCCAAGGCTGGGCATTGGATCTGGATGGCAGTTTAACACATCTTTCATTTAAAGTCCCCTCCTACAATTACATTGTAAAACCTGTAGTTGCATCATTACTTTCACCTTCACATTCCTCCATTGATTACCAGTGATTTGTTTAGTTCATCATCGTTATTTTTTGTTTGTCATTTGTTTTATTCATTCTTTTCCCAAATCATATGTCATGGTCATATAACTCCGGCTGTTCTTACAGTCCCAGGTAACTGTGTGTGTGTGTGTGTGTGTGTGTGTGTGTGTGTGTGTGTGTGTGTGTGTGTGTGTGTGTGTGTGTGTGTGTGTGTGTGTGTGTGTGTGTGTGTGTGTGTGTGTGTGTGTGTGTGTGTGTGTGTGTGTGTGTGTGTGTGTTCCTGCATTCAAATTAAATTTTGAATGAACATTTGAATGAACAAATTTTGTATTGATTTGTAGATCCTTCTTCTGTAATTTAACTTTCTAATGTGCAACTAGAAATATTTGAGTGGCTTGCTTTCTAAATGTATGTTTGTGTGTGTGGTGTGCATGCATTGTGTGCCCACATGTGCATGTTCATATTCCCCTGATAGTAGATGTAGAATTGGTTTTTAGCTCCAAATTTTAGAAAAATATCCTTTTGAAAGTGTGTTATAGTTTGTAACATAATGTGTGACTTGAGTGGAATTGCAGATATTGTTTTTGTCAGCGAGTGCTTTTTATTGTCTTTAATTTTCCCAATTTTCTCTGCTCAGCTATGCTAAAGGAGATTTGGACCTGTCCTACATCACATCTAGAATAGCAGGTTAGATGTTTTCTATACAATTTTGAGGCAAAACATATTTGGACAAGCCACATTTTGTCTTTTTCTGAATTGTTTACTTCAGCAAATACACACTAATTATGTATGAAAGTGGCTTTTTTTAATTCACTTTCTTTAGGTACTATTTAAAACTGAGCACAATTAAATTGTATTAGAAATGTACATACTGAAAACAGTGTTTGTAGTGCATTAAAAATTTCCTAGTAAATTGATTAAAAATATCAGATCTGTTTGTTTGCATGTAGTGATGTCTTTTCCTGCCGAGGGAGTAGAATCTGCTATTAAGAACAACATTGAAGATGTGCGTTTGTTTCTGGACTCCAGACACGCAGGACATTATGCTGTTTATAACCTTTCCAGACGCTCTTACAGACCAGCTCGCTTCCACAATCGGGTATACATCTTTCGCTCAAAAGTGTGTGTGTGTGTGAGAATTTTTTTTTTTTTTTTTTTTCTTTTTCTTCCACCCCAAATATTAAGGTCTGGTAGAACCCACCATTCAACACCTCATGCGCTTGATAGCACTTCGGCCTACTGTACTGTGATTTAAGCCCCACACAGTTGCTGTGATAGTCTAAGCCCCCCTTTTTTAAACTGCAAAACTGATTACATTTTCATTTACTGAACTATAAAGTTTCAAATGAGTGATAAGCCTGCTATTTAAGGGTTTTTAGTGTTATTTCTCAAATGTTTTATAGGTATCTGAGTGTGGCTGGCAGGTGAGACGTGCACCCACCTTAATGAATCTGTACAGTGTTTGTAAGAACATGCACCAGTGGCTCAAACAGGACCAGAGAAATGTCTGCATCGTACATTGCCTGGTGAGGGCACACATCATACAGCTACATACACACACACACATACACAAACACACAGCTATACTTGAGCAGTTGTAAACTGATAACAAAGTCAACATGAAGGGGAACTACAGGTGCTGGTCATAAGATTAGAATATCATGAAAAAGTTGATTTATTTCAATAATTCCATTCAAAAATTTAAACTTGTATATTATACTCATTCATTACACACAGACTGAAATATTTCATGTGTTTATTTCTTTTAATTTGATGATTATAACTGACAACTAATGAAAACCCCCAATTCAGTACCTCAGAAAATTAGAATGTTACTTAAGACCAATACAAAAAAAGGATATTTAGAAATGCTGGCCCACTGAAAAGTATGAGTATGTACAGCACTCAATACTTAATTGGGGCTCCGTTTGCCTGAATTTCTCCAGCAATGTGGCGTGGCATGGAGTAGATCAGTCTGTGGTCAGGTGTTATGAGAGCGCAGGTTGCTCTGATAGTGGTCTTCTGCATTCTTGGGTTCGGGGTATTGTATCTTACTCTAAAAGACTGAGAGACCATTTAAAGGCCCATGCAAGTGTTTTGAGTTAATTAGCTGATTAAAGAGTGGCACAAGGTGTTTTCAATATTCTAATATTCTGAGATAGTGAATTAGGGTTTTTTTTTATTAGTTGTCAGTTATAATCATCAAATTAAAAGAAATAACTTGAAATGAATAATTTTTTTTTTTTTTTTTTGCATGTAGGATGGCCGTGCTGCCTCAGCTGTGGCAGTCTGTTCATTCCTGTGTTTCTGTCGCCTCTTCTCCACTGCTGAGGCTGCAGTCTATATGTTCAGTATGAAACGCTGCCCCCCAGGCATTGCTCCATCTCACAAGAGGTAAAACGCGCACAGTTGCCCAATGTTCTCAGAATCTGAGTTTGTATATCACCCTTGTATACAAATATCTATACACAAAAATACATTAGTAAGGGTGTTAATGTACATCTGAATGAGTGAGGGAGAAAAAAAATTATATATTTCCTCAGATGTATAAATACACACACACACACAAACACACACACATAGAGGAAGCAGGGGGAGGGGTGTTAGGGGTGTGTGTGCGTGTTGGTTTCCTGCTGATGTGCTGAAGGCTGTGCTTATTCAGAGTTTCAGGTTAATTTCTCTGTAGTTGTGTGGTTTTTCTTGGGGATCTGCGTCACTCTGCAGCTGTACTCATGAATGAGCCGCCTCCTTAAGCAACTTAAGCGTTTTGTTTCACCTATTTACACCAACTGTGCTCCATTAGCACAGACTTTGTCTAGAGTTTATATCCTCAGATTAACACAGGAGCTGTGAAGAAAATATGGCTAAGTAAACAAACATACATACATTATTATTATTATAAAAAACAATCACAGAAACCGTGCCAGAAACCAGACAATGACCCTGTAAGACATGACTGATCATCTCTGCAGTTTGAGGTGAATTTGTGCAGTTATCACTGTGGTAATTGGTGCGATACGTACGTCAGGTTTAACACAAAGCAGCTATTAATTGGTTGTTGGCTCATTTGCAGTGCTACAGTGACACTGATCTGGTGGTAGTGTTTGTGTTTAGAACTCCTATAAGTTTATTAGACATAGCATCTATGCTTTTAAACGTTCTTGGACACCTTGTTGGTCCACATTGTAGATATGAAGTCAAATAATTTCTGGCAATGGCAGTTTGTGTCTGTGTCCTGTGTCTGATCCACTCCTAATACACATTAACATCTCACCTCCATTTCAGTGCAGTGGCACTACAGAGATGAGAATCATACCTGCTCTGTGGTGGGCCTGACCATTTGAACTAATTGAAAGGCCAACAAAGTATAAAGGTCAACAGATGGACTACAGTCTGTAATTGTACAATTGCAAAATGCACCTTTGTGGGAAGTGGACCCGATAAAATGGAAAATGAGTGTAGAACAAAGATGAATTTTTAGTTTTATAGCTGATTGTTGATATATAGCTTCTTGTAACTGCATAGAATGGCAAGAATTGGGTGGGAGAGTGGGTGTGAGATAAAGAGAGCATGGATAAAAATTCTCATTAAATATCTGTGTTAGTCCTGTAGCTCCACCTATTGGTTTTGCATGTTATCTTCATGTGTTTACTGAAGGTAATTTGAGAACGTGTGAAGTGCATCAACTGATTAGTTGCATGAAGGGTTATTGAATGATTAATTATTAAATATTTATTTGCTGGCATTTGTTTATGTTATCTCTATTGATTATTGATTATTTGTTTACAGATATATTGAGTATATGTGTGATATGATGGCAGAGGAGCCCATAATTCCTCACTGCAAGCCTATAATGATCCGGTCCATCATCATGACACCTGTGCCACTCTTTAATAAGCAGAGGAATGGCTGTCGACCGTTCTGTGAAGTTTATGTGGGAGATGAACGTGTAGCAACCACTTCACAGGAGTACGACAGGATGAGGCAAGTCTCTTCTTTCATTCTGATCATTCATAGCTATTACATAAATGTAACTAATTAGAGGCTTTTGCCATGTTTCTTGTAATGTACAATGACAGATTCAGGTCAGAGATCAGAAATTGTAGTTAGAACAACTACAAAAGAGAATACCAAGTTTGTGTTCACCTCCAAACCTTTTTAGCTGATGTAACAGAATTAGCACTATGTCTTCACCAAGATTGTTGAGCTGATATTACAGAATTAAAACCATATTTGGCTGATGTAACAGATTTATCAGTAAATGTTTTCCAAATGTGTTTTTGTAGAGGTCAGTGGTTGATAATTGCTAATTTAAGTTTTGTATACGGTGTCTTGTAACATTTTAACAGTGGAGTATTGAAGTAAAACAATACATTTTAACAGAGGCACATTCACTGTGGAATCATTTTTTTCCATGATACAACTGAGATTCTGTGGCAATGTCTGGGTGTTTAGATTTATTTATTATCTAAGACTGAACTAGAAACTTTGTGTTTGTGTGTAGGGACTTTAAAATGGAGGACTGCCGAGCTGAGATTCCTCTGAATGTGATGGTTCAGGGAGATGTCCTCATCGTCATCTACCATGCTCGCTCCACCCTTGGGGGACGGCTACAGGCCAAGGTAAACACACGTGAATATATACTCATTTGTTCCTCTGTCTGGTGTTAATAATACTGGACTGAAATTTGAACACTTTTTATTTTAAAATACTCTAGTGGTCACTGTGTCTTTTACTTTCTTGAGGGGGAAAGAGGAGTCTAGCTGTTAACTCACAACATGCTGATTTCGCTTTTTTTTTTTTTTTTTTTAAATCTTTTCACTTCTCTTCAGTGACAGCTGTAAATTGTGTATTTCAGTATGTTTTATATTTGGATGTGTGCTGGGTTGCAGATGGCTTCCATGAAGATGTTCCAGATCCAGTTTCACACTGGCTTCGTGCCTCGAAATGCCACCACTGTCAAGTTTGCAAAGTAAGTGAGGATTAGGTTTGATTTTGCTTTCTATGTTTATTCATAGCAGTGTCATGTATAAACACTGTGATTAATAACTGTGTGTATTTGCAGGTATGACTTGGATGCTTGTGATATCCAGGAGAAGTATCCAGATTTGTTCCAGGTGAATCTGGATATTGAGGTGGAGCCTCGTGATCGTCCAAGCAACAAGACTCCACCATGGGACAATTTTTCCACTAAAGGCCTCAATCCCAAAATCCTCTTCTCTAGCCGTGATGAGCAGCAGGAGATCCTTGCCAAGTTTGGTGAGCAGCAGGAATAGTGGAGTTTTATAATATGGGCTGTTTTGGGCACCCGAGTGGAGCGAGTCTTAGCGATGACCCTATCATTGGGAAATCATTGATTTGATCCCTGTTGGTGCACAACCATCTAAGGCTGAGAGTCCAAGACTCATTATACCCGTCATGTTCTGAGAAACATGATAAAGCAATGCACAATACATTTTATGTCATTTAAATTGTCCTAGAATACTCTGAGATTCAGATATCTTTAAACATTGATTTTCTGAAACATTCTTCTTCTGCACTGACAGTTTTTAGCAATAAAGGGGACTACACTCATGGCTGTGTTTGCTTGTATGTATTATCTCACTCCTTCATTCAAATTCTGTAAATCCAGAGCCTACCTGTAATCACTGGGAACAAGGCAGGAACATGCCAGTCTGTCACAGGATTATAATTTATTATAATACGTCTATAAATTTATAATTTAAAATTATATATTATACAGGTATTATGATGTAACTGCTGTGCTGTTTAAGATATGATGGCTAATTTTAATAAGACGTTATTGGGTTTATGGAGCTATGAATGTTTTGAAGGATGAAAATCCATAATAACTTTGACACCACTACAAAAACTCTTTGCTTTTAGATAGGAAGCACTTTCTAAATGTGGGAAATGGAATGGCTTGCAACACCATTCCCTCACTCACATTAAACAAAAACAAGTTCACTACAACACTATTCACATTTTGTTCTTGTTTCTAACAGTTCCATATCCTCCATTATTTTCTGTCCTTGTAGGAAAGCCTGAGCTCCCAAGACAGCCAGGATCTACAGCATTCTATGATTCTGAGGCTCCACAGACCGACCACAGTCCTGACGTTCCATACACAGAGCCAGAGTCTCCTCCCAGTCCCAGCACTGACTCCAATGCCAACAACTTCTTCCAGACTCTGGACTGGGATGGTACACTGCTTTAATCATGCGATTTATTTACAACATGTTTTTCTGAAAGTTTATTTGTGTAAATTAAATGTACACACTTGCTTGCCTGAAGTTGTTGCTGTTCAAGTTTGGAACCATATTTCCATTTTAATATTTTTGCTTCAGCATTGTATATGAGAAATAGGAATTCTGTAAACTTGCCTTCTTCAAACCCAACTATTCCTTTAATCCTGATTCTCCTCTTCCCCAGATGGCAGAGGGCAGTACAGTCACTCTGACAGTGTGTCTGCGGCAATGGAGGATCTGGAGGATTTGAGTGGAGGCTCTGAGGAGGAATCAGTGTCGTACTCTGGCCCTGTGGAAGGGGCAATATCCCGAGACCCCAGTGAGCCTCTTTTTGAGGCAGATTTCTCAAACGCTGCACCTTCAGACCCCCAGCCAGACACTGAGGACCTTTTGGGTCTTAACTCTGACCCCAGACCCCTAACGTCTGCTCCACAGTCTGCTGTTGCCACAGAAGCGGGTCTTAAGACCAGCACGAGTAACAGCGACCTGCTGAACGACCTGTTTGCCCCCAGCTCTGGCTCTGCCCACGTAGCAGAAAATGAAAATCTGTTCTTCACCAATGCATCTCACCAGCCTCCAACAGCCCCAGCTGCCTCCAACGCCCCCACATCCACCAAGAGTAAGAGGCTGATAGTATTAATGAGATAGGACTTTTATGAACCAGTTAGTCATTTTTACAAGTGATTATTTTTGAGAATGTATTTCTCAGTATAGTGTAACACAGACGAATCAAACTGGTTTGTGCTCTATAGAGTGGGTTTTCTGAGGCCACTTTCCATAGCCTATCATTATATCTTTTAGTGATTTTGTCGATTTATATTTTTAGTTCTGATCATATATTTATAATTATTTAATGGTTTTCTGACAAAACATATTTCCAAAACCCTAACTAAACAGGAGATGGGGCATCTTTGTTTTTTTTTTCATGAAAGTTTCACGCAATGTAAAGGACTGCTGCTGTGTAGAAACATAATTCAGGATAGTGATTTTATTATAATAATTAAAAATTGGAGAGGGTAAGCACTCAGGTTTTACAGTTGTAAGGTTTGCCTTATAAAGCATATCTGGTAGACGTATGTATCCTTTGCAATTCCATATTTCCTAGGTGTTAATCTCACTTTCAGCCTTTTAAGGACAGTGGTGAAGATGGGAAAATATTTTTTGTATCCTTTTGAACACAGAATTAGCAGGCATCTTTCTGCTCTATACAGTAGCACTTCAACTTGTAATAATTCTTATGAATATATTATTGATTAATTAACTAATTGAAATGTTCTTCAAAATGTTTGTTTAGTGAATGACCTGTTTGACCCCTTTGGTGTGGGCTCAGGGGGTGCCACAGGGTCAGATCCGTTTGGCGACTTGCTGGGCTCCGAGAACAGCAACAATTTCAAAGCACCACCTCCTCCAGCCACCAATTCCAGCCTCTTCAATCTCCGTAAGAGTCTCTCTCGCTCTCTCCTTGTCACTGCCACCTGCTCCACACACACCACTTACATGACAGGTTCATCTTCACTGAAAATAAGCTCTTACTGCTAGTTATTGTTTAATTACTATGGACTGCATTGATTGGAATGAAATTATTTATTTTATTTTATTAATGTTTTTGGGGACACAAATTAGTTTTTCCTCATTGATGTACCAGTCCAATTCCGTTGTTCCAATACTGACCTTACTGAATTAATTAGGTTTTAGTTGCACTTCAGAATCCTAAAATAATTAGAAGTGTATATGGTTAAATATTTAAATGTTTGTCCAGTTTGCCTCACTGAAAAAACTTTTTTTTATGTGCTTCAGAAGGCTCATAAACAAATCATGTTTAAATAGTGGTTTATAAAATGTAAATTTAATGATAAATGAGTTTCAAATCTGACCGAGGAGCATCTGCAGTGTCTTGTGGATAGTACACAGCTCCTAAGGGTAAACTCCGGAAAATTTCTGGATTAGTTTGTGTAATATCTTATGCTCATTTCACACATGCACAGTTCATTACCGCTAAGGTTTTATAAATTAATTTCTATAAATTGCTGAAAACAAATTTAGGATTAAATTCAAGAACATTTTGTATATATCACACTACAGGTGTCAGTATTGGGAGACAATACGTTGGATTGTTGCATCCCTAATGATTGTGTGTGTGTGGGGGGGAATGTTAAATTCTGCTAATTTGTTTAATGAGATCAAAACAAGTGTAAGGTTGAATTTTTTTGTTTCCCCGCTTCTTACTTTAAATGTAATCGATCAGATAAGCTAGCAGGTGATATCCCTAAGATGACATCATCTGCAAGTCAACCCGATCTGCTTGGGGGCTGGGACAGTTGGACTTCTGGAACCAGCAGCACCACAGCTAGCATGCAGGCTAGTGCTAACAAACCTGCTTTCACTGGTAATCAACCAATCAATTAATCAATATAGAACCACAGCTTGCATGCCTGCTAATGGTAATAAGTTGACTTTAAGTTGTAGTGAATCAATAAGTTGGTCAATCCATTAATCTGTCATGTAATCATTCAATGTCGTACTGCAACTAGCATGCTATGCTGCTTGATACTGCTATGAAACCAGATTCTACTTCTAATCAATCAACCAGTAAATTGAATCATCTGTTTAATGATGCAGCATTAGAGTTAGAGCTTGTCTTTAAAAGCTTTCCTCTTCTCAGCATACTTTTACTAAGACAACTAATTATAATATGTAAAATAATGGAAATCAATCCACTGATTAGTTCATCAGGCAGTTAATATTGCAGTACTCCAGAAAACAACTGCTGCTAGCACAATTTCTATGGCCTAATGGTTAGGGAATCAGACTTGGGACGGGAAAGTTGTTGGTTCTGTTCCAACAACCAGCAGGGAATTTGGGGTTGGTCAGAATGAAGGAACAGCATTGTCCCCCTTCCTCAATCTGTGGCTGAGGTGCCCTTAAGTAAGGCACCTAACACCCAACTGCTTCCCAGACGCCAGGGATGGTTGTCCACTGCTCTGTGTGTGTGTTCTCTGCCCCTATTGCACTAGGTTAAAAGGCTGAAAACATTTTATTTCATGTTGTACAATGACAAGTTGTTGCACATCGAATTCATACAGACAGCCAGCTTTGACTCACACTTCCCTGTATGGGCATTATGTTTAAAGTTTTATACTTGGCTACTCCACATTTTGTTCTCTGGTGTTTTTTATGTTTGCAGTTTGTGTGTGTCTATGTACTGTGTGTTTATGCGTGCTTGTGTTCTAGCTCCTGGAGCTCCCTCCTTCTCAAAGGCCAAGTCACAGAGTTTTGACCCCTTTGCAGATCTGGGAAACCTGGGCTCCAATCTACCAGGTCAGAGACAACTTTACCCTATTCTGATTTAATTTGTATTTTCTCAGAACATGCTAATTTTCCTTAGAAAACTAGGACTGTTAAACGATTCACATAATGAATTATTATTAATCACATATTATTTACTAAAATTAGGCCCTAAAGATATTGAAGCAGGCCCTGAAGCATTGTAGCCTTGTATACTGAGCCAAGTTGTTTTGTTTGTTTTTTTTTCTTCATTTATAATTTATGTTTTGTCTCTTTCCCAGGCTCCTATTAAGCTTAAGCCTAGCTTAACCTTGTAAATTCTCAGTAAAGGTTTCCTATGTACCCTTTTTTCACCCTCACCATAATGTGTTGACAATTGTGTATTTTCAGGCTCTTCCAGCAGTGGACTCACCGGTTCCGGGTTAAAGGCAGCTCCCCCTGGTGGAGGCCCTAAAAGTTCATCACAGCAATGGCAGCAGACTTCCCGTCCCTCAGCTACCCCCAGTAAACCATGGTTGCCACCAAACTCTGCCCCCAAACCCAACAGCAGCCAATCAGCAAAGCCCAACTACAACCTTAACTTTAGTGTGATCGGAGGACGAGAAGAAAGGGGCATCAGGGGGCCAGGTTTTGGTAAGGATATGTTTTAGTTAAAATAAAAATAAAAAAGAATGTAATTAACAATAAAAAAATACTATTGAACATTTATTATTATGACCTACAATAGACAGTAATGTTCCAAAATCATTGCATTGATCTTTTTAAATAGGGTTTGAACATAAAAATGCTGATTTTGTCTCCGTTGATAGTGTAATTTGCTTATTCTTAGGGCCAAAGCCCAAGGTGAAGGAGGATGATTTTGAGGATCTTCTGTCGACGCAGGGTTTTTCCTCAAAATTTGACAAAAGGGGGGGGCCACGCACCATTGCAGAAATGCGCAAACAGGAGCTATCTAAAGACATGGACCCACTCAAACTCCAGGTAATTTAACAATCAACTACACACTCTCACAGAAACGCAAACACACACTCACAAACTGTCATAAGGGAAAAAGACATGGACCAACTTAAACTACAGTAGAGATCACAATTAGAGAATTTGCATTTCCCTGAATATTTCAGATTCAGTTACACAAGCATGAATAAAAGGTATGTTTTTAAAATGTATTAAATAATTCAGAATATTCTATTTCTAAAAAGCTCTGATCCAAATTAATGAACACTTAAGGATATTTGTTACTGGTACTCTTCTGGCATTAATGTTAAGTTCCTTAATTATCTAATTAATTCTATTTATTTTGCAACATTTTTATGTTGCCAGATAAATATGATTTTGAGTTTTTCCAACTCTGTGAATATGGATCATAGAAAGTATTTCCTGAAGGCAATGTGATTGATGCAACATCCTCATTATTCCATGCCCCACTTAGTTGGTGCCACCTCCAAACACCAGAGCAGAACAAGAAGTAAATAGAAAAGAAAACTGAAAAAAGGTTTAAAACTCTACAAATTATTAATTAATTCATTATCTGTAACCGCTCATCTAGTTCAGGGTCGTGGTGGGTCCAGAGCCTACCTGGAATCATTGGGCGCAATGCGGGAGGGGTCCTTCACAGGGCAACACACACATTCACGCACACACTCACACCTATGGACACTTTTGAGTCGCCAATCCACCCACCCATTTCTTTGGACCATGGGAGGAAACTGGAGCACTCGGAAGAAAACTCTCAGGGAGAACACACCAAACTCCTCACAGACAGTCGCCCGGAGCGGGACTTGAACTCACAGCATCCAGGTCCCTGGAGCTGTGTGACTGCGACACTACCTGCTGTGCCAATTAAGTTAACTGAATTAACATGAATGTCACAATGTTTATTAAAGTGAAAAATTATTCCAGAACTGAATCACAATTTTCTATACATGGAAGAAAACTCATAAACTTATTTTCTTGTCTCATGTAAATGTCACCCATTATTATAAGTACCTAGTCAGCCGGTAATTTGTGCATGATAGTGGCTTTCTCACATTGCAAAATCGGTAAAGAACACACTTTAAAGTTGTTTACATTAAAATAATTAAGTTGCCAGCCCAGAGTATGAAATGTATGACTAAAAAAAAATCCACCACAGTTACAGAACTGTGGAAAAGACTTAGAGACACATGCAAAGTGTAAGCAAATTGAAAAACTAGGATATGCTTATTTGGTAATTTATTTGTCTTGGTTATAGCTGGTTAAGGTTTGTGTAATAACTGAAGTTTGTCTGTGTGTCTGTTAGATCCTAGAGTGGATCGAGGGAAAGGAGAGAAATATCCGAGCTCTTATTTCCACTTTGCACACAGTGCTGTGGGAGGGAGAGACACGCTGGAGACCTGTCAACATGGCTGACTTAGTCACACCAGAGCAGGTGAAGAAGTTCTACAGGAAAGCAGTGCTGGTCGTCCATCCAGACAAGGTAAGAGTTAGCAACATGCAGTCCAGGTAGAAGGACATTACAAGCTACAGCTTCATTAACTTCCATATAGACTTGATGCTAGGGGTGGGTGACATGGCCCTAAAATAATATCACTATATTTCAGGGTATTCTGGTGATATAAATATTATTAGCGATATGACAAGACACTGAAAAATACTTCTATTCATTTCAAGAACACACCATTGCCACAAAATAAAATGTATATTTATTTTAAATATATATTGATGATATTAAATTATTTTATTTATTAAAATGTTATTAATTTTACTACAAATGTAAGTTTCATAAGTACATTCAAACATTCAGGAGAAGTGACAAAGATCTGTAAACATTTGCTTATATTGTAAACAATAGTAACTTTCCAAGATTATAATAATATATAATATAATAATAATAATAATAATAATAATAATAATGTAGCATATAAATCTACCACACAATCAGTGTAGAAAAACAGCAAACATAAACAGTTATACAAAAATTTACCTGAAAGCTTCACAGAAAAATAAATAAATAAATAAATAAATAGATGAATAGATGCTGTGCTAAGTCAGTGTATATTATCTGCTTGGGTTAGAGCTCACTGGTGGTTGAACTTTTGTAACGGCATTTCAGATTTCCCTCATACTCAACCAGGTGCTTTTGCTTGAGGTGGTGAAACAGATTAGTTGTGTTCCCCGCTTCTGTTGCTACAGGCTTCTTAATTTCTTGCATATTCCCATGGTTTATTGTACATCTGATATTTTGTAACCAAACCATCTCCACAAGACTGAAGTCATTCCCTTTTTTTGGAGCAAATTCCTCCACCTCAGAGCCACTTTCCACCGTACTTCACTGTGACTAAATGACTCATGTAAAAGAATGTATGCCATATTATGGGTAAATGCATGATATCATTATGGTAGGAATATCACTATTATCATGAGATATTATTATTATTATTATTTATATTTTAATCATTTTAAAATGATCATGAATGATACAATATAGCCATAGTTGATGCCAAAAGTTTACACACAACTACACTATAAAACTTAACATGATAACTTCACACATTCTATGCCACCATACATTTTTTGTGTTAGCTAAATTAGGGTACTTTTATTTTCACTGGGATTTCAAAATAATATAATTTTCTTTAGGTTTTCAGTCAAGCAAATGTTTATATTTTGTGCATACAATTTACAAACGCATTGTTGGCTTTTGCTTAATTGGAATCAAATGCTTAGTATAGCCTTGCACAAGATTCTCTCAATATTTTTCTCGAATATTAACTTTATTTATACATATTAATACTAACTCCTGCCAGGTTTTGTATGGATTCAAACCTTTTATCTGATGAGTGCTGTTAACACGAGAGAAGACAAACATTGAAAGAGAACAAAACAGATGCCTTTGTTTACTTGCAAAAATAAGTGGAGTTACGATAAATATAGTTTGAAAGTCTTTAGGCGAGATGTATGTAAATGGGTCATCCACCCAGACAATGGGGAGAGAATCATGTTTACTGTATATATTGGAGTAATTAGTAATGTGACATAACTAATAAAGTTATTAGTAATTTGTGGGCTGCCTTCACTCCATTCAGTATTGGCATGCTAGCATTTTTGTATTCTCTTTTTAAATTTGTTGTTAGCTAACAAAGTGTTTGCTGTCTGACGTTTGCTTCTTCAGATTTGTAGTGTTTACCAATTAGTACCAAGATAATAAACAGACAACTATTTGTAAAAATGGATAATGTTACGCTAATGTATTTGTCTGTTTATGTATAACTGTGTGACAGTGTCAGAAACCTTACAGTGGCTTCCAAGTGGTGAAGCGTCTTTTTGTTAAGAGAGAACCATTGGCTCTTCACTCACACAAGGCCAGCTGATGAGTGTACACTGAGGAATTACTGTTCACCTCCAGACGTGCTTAGCTTTCCAGTGGCATATTGTTAGCAGTCTTGTGAAAATTGTGATGTTTTTATAGTACTAATCAGTTTATTAATAGCTTCTATTTATTGTTATTTATGTTAGTCTTACAGCTTCAGTGTAAAAGTAAAGATGCAAATTTCAGTCAATCCAGTCTAGGATGACTATATTTGTTACCTGCAAATTCCTGTAAGACTGCTTACAGTTTTCTCCCGATTTATCCTCCAGGCGACAGGGCAGCCATATGAGCAGCATGCCAAGATGATCTTCATGGAGCTCAATGATGCCTGGTCAGAGTTTGAGAACCAAGGATCTAAAGCCCTGTTCTAACGCACTCATGAAGAACGAGAATGCCATTTCCCTCTCTCTGTCTGACTCTATTTCTCTCTACAGAACACAAACTGCCTTTAAGATGTAAGCATGCGCACACACACACACACACACACAGACAGGCAGAGAGAGAGAGAAACATACAGCCTCTGCTCCAACAAGGAGAGGCAAAGAGAATGACAGTAAAGCCACTCAGAACTGAGACGACGGATGGAGAGTGAGAGAGGAGCAGTAACAGGACCTCTCTGTCTTTCTGAGAGGACGGAGAGATGAGGCTGCTGTCTTACTGCTATACCGTCTCTTTCCCTGGCAAGGTGCACTTCTTTTCTTATCCACCGTAGAGGAGAAGTCCTCACACTCAGACCGGGAAAAGGAACAAAAAAGTGAAGAAATAAGACAATAATGCTAATCTTTATTTTATCTTTATTTTCAGATGTTTCTTTTTTATTATCTTACTTGTGTTGTCTTTCGCTACCTTTATTTGTTGATCATCACAGATTAGCATATCAACTAGTGAGTGAGTGTGTGGGGATCTGATTGAATCATGAATATATTGTATCCAAATTTTTTTTTTTTTTTTTTTGTCGGTGTTTTGCCCGATAACCAACTGCCACTAGTGGTCAATCATTAACTGGCAAACGTATAAGTATTACTTATTTAAGATTCTGAGTCTGCTTGGCTGACCTACATTCAAAGCCATTCATTTCCTTGGAAAAAATACTTGATTTAGCACTTCAAATAAATTCTGTATTAATACAATGAAAAAATGAATGGTATTCCTTGTATGGAGGGTGGAAGATAGAGCTGGTCAGTGCAACCAGACATCAGTGCATATATGAAATAAATGGCTTACAACCACATAGATACACATGCACTACAGAAGAACCCTGTTCTGTTTAAACTCAAGACTCAGCTAGATCAAAACAAAACACTGAATTTCCATTCTTTGACATATGAATGCACCAGCTGCTGATTACTTTGTGTGAAAGTTTCATGGTATATGGACCAATACAAATTGAGCAGAAAAATACTGTTAAATTTACACATGAATATGTACGAAAAATATTCCTAATTTAAAAATGGATTGATCAATAAACATTTGTCCAACACCAACCAAACTTTGAGAGACCTTATGAATTGCTCAAAGTTGTTTACTTGTTGGTGAATGATTAATTGGCTAATGATTTCCATCCTTGGTGTGTGTGCAGGTGTGTGTGTGTGTGTTCTCCGTTTGGTTTCAGGGTTTGTATCCTGCTGTGTTCACTCATTTTCTGAGTTCATTTAATCATAAGCTTTGAAAACCTCACTCATAATCAGAACATTCATTTGTCCACCTCTCCATAAAATGATCTAGAACCAGTTAGTGACCTAGAACCTTGCAACCTTACAGGTTTTAGCAACTGGGTGGAAAAAAAAATGTCTTCTTATTTATTGTGGGGTGAGCAACTAATTTAAAACCTGAAGAAAAAGAGACTAATATATAAAAGGTGTGTGTGTGTGTGTGTGTGTTTTGTGGGACACAGGAAATAAATAATAAAAAAAGAAAATCAAACATCAAAGTTAAAATTATTCCAAAGCATCTCCTCTGCTCGTGAATGTGCTTTATCTGCTCTTTACTGTGGAATGTAAATTTATTTTTTTTTGGCTTTTTATTTGTCTCATAAGAATCCTTTAAAAACATGGCATTATTTTTCTAATCTCTTTTACTTGAAATGTTAATGTTTTCTTTAATTTGTTTTTCCTGTACATGACCAAACATGAAATGCCTGACACACTCAAACACTTGCTAGGAAAGAAATTAAGTTTGTAAAAAGAGTTATGAAAAAGCTGTTGATAAAACACTGATGTGGACAAAAAATTCACTAATCTCTCACAGGGAGAGCATTACAAATAAACCACAAAATTCAGTGTGAATAATAGACAATTACATGGGGTCATATCATGGACCAAACATGTATTGTAGTTGATTAATCACAAATATTTTTATTGTGATGATTAATTAGGTATTATGATTGCCTAAACCTGACAGGTTTCTTGATTGAACTGGTATTGTGGTGATTTAATTAGTATTCATACGACTTATGAATGCAATTCATGGCCAAAACTTTCTGGAAACTGTCCAGTAATAATTATGGGCTCAAACATGTGGTTGATTTAATCTGGTGTTTGCCAATTAATCTGGTATTGTGGGTGGCTTTGCTTAAATAATGGCTGATTAAACCTGGTAATTACCTATAAACTGGGTATTATCTTTTATTTTTACCTCAAATACTGGTGATCATTTTCCTATTGTGGTCTCTCTGTCTCAAGCAGTAACCAATCAATCTGGCATTTGGCAATTCTCTGGGATTGACTGCCTGTTCATAGATGACTGCTAATTAAATGAGAATTGAAGATAAAACAATGGGATAACCATGTATTTAACTTTTTAATTTAATAATTAAAGTACTGATTTATGTAGGGTGGTTGGCCCAATATCAGTCTACAAGACTTTTAATGCATATTTCTGTTTTTGGGAGGTTAGTCCTAGACTGAGTTTTAAATGAAGAAATTAGGTATAAATTCTACTTAATACAGATGCACAGGCAAAATTTCAGCAAAACTACAGCCTTAATCTGTTTATAAAAATGTCTTTGAAGAGAGAGAGGGAACATGGTTAAAAAGCAAAAATGCCCTGAAAACAACTGCAGAGAGGCTTGGAGAGATGAGAAAGGCTTGATTTCATTCCTTTTCATGCTGCTGGATTTAACACATTCCAAGTGATTTAACTTCAAAGTAAAATTGAAAATGAATTTCAAGGAATTCCTAATCTTGATTAAACAGAATGTAGTAGTTATATCTTGGGCAGAAGTGTATATTGTTAATTTAGTGATATGTTTATATCACCCAGTTGTGGGGGTTAATGGTGGAAAACACTGTAAAAATAACGCTATATTTTGGTAAAGGAGAAATCTTATTTTTTCATGGTGACTCAAGTCATTCAGGGTTTTTCTGTTACTCCTATTAAGCCTTCCTCCTCAGTCTTACTCTCAACAATTTTCTGTTCCCCACTTTAATTTTAATTTTTTTTTTTTTTGTAGACTGTATGAATGACCAATAAACCACATTTCAACATGAAGCCTGTGCAGGGCTTTTTTTAAGCATTTACAAGGACTGTTTGTTAAAGTATTAAATATTAAAGTGGAATTTTAACACGCCTAGATTTCATGCAATTTTGTATATTGTGTTTCAGACATCTGTTTTAACGGTATTTTAATTGAATTGTTTTTTTATGCAGTGATGTACACATATACTGTATGACCGTTGGGAATCCTTGTAGTACCAACCAGTCCCGACTCCTAACATAATCACCTAAAGACCAATTATAAACAAGGGTTATCTGTGAATAGATATCGGTTATATACCACTATATAGTTATGCATACCGTGACCCTGCAATGGATTAAGCGGCAAAGATGACGATGACAGTTATGCGTAGTTTAGTTACTGTTAGTTGTCTTATTCAAATGATAGCATGTGTGTGATTGGCTTATACCAATTATAATGTGAACCCTACACCTGAGTAAAACTACACAACATTAGAGTATATTGTCTTTAGCAATATACTCTTGCTAAATAAGACGACGTACTCTCTGAACACACTAATTAATTAATGTAGATGAAAGCTTTATAGTGAGATCAGATCCTTAGCTTGATAGATATCTAGCTACGTTTTTGCCCTATTCACAAAACACCAACCATACATTTACTATTTATTATTTCCCTTTTAGTTCATATGTAATGCTGCTTTATGATTTTATAATAACTGTTCGTTACTCGAAAACTACGACAAAATAAAATCTAGTGTATGTTCATGCATGTCCTATTTGGTGTGGTCTCAGTTTGTAAGTGTTCCTCACCTTCAGGTTTCAGCCTTACTTAAAACATCATTGACCACAAAACTGCCCTTATCTAACGTTATCTTGCTATCTGTTTTGTTTTGGGGGTTTTAGTTTTATTATTACTATTGTTAATTAACAAATCTATAAATAAAATTAACGGTATAACTAAACTAGCTATATGCTTACCTTATCAACTAATTAGCCGTTCCACCTTAAACACTGCAGCAGTTACACATATTTTTACGACCGAATCGTGAAAAACTTAAGGTCAAAAGGAAATTCGAGTAAGAATTGGGCTAATTAGGCGAAATTTCAGACGTCAGAAATTCAAATGCTGAACCATTTAAGGTGGTAGGACAAATTCTAGCCTCCTTTCCTCAAATGACCGCGGGTTAAAGACACAGTTAGAGCCAGCAGACTTCTCTCGGTCACCGTAGTCTTTCTAATCATCTCGGTTTTATCCGATCATCTAAGGAAAACAGACGGGATCACAGAGGGAGAGAGATCTGTACACAGGCCGTGGTCCAATACGTGAGAGTACGAGGATACAAATACAAGCGAGTAGACAAAATAAAAGTCCTTCAATGCACCACATAAACACCATAAACTACATGAGGGTGCATCATGTAAATTTACCCCATCATTTAATGGAAACGTTGGATTATAGAGATAACTTTGTGCAAAATGTGCTAAAACATATAGGCCTGGTGTAAAAAAAGAAACTAAACGTTCTCGGGGTATTCCACAATGAGGGACTTTTAACTTTTTTAACCGCCAGAGGGCAGCAAAGTAGTTGTTAATTACACAAAAAACATACACATCCAAAATCATATGCGGAAAATTAGACACGATTTTTTCTGTAGTACTTGTGCTCGAGTTAGTTTTAGAAATTATTTACCAGCAAACTAAATTATCTGACTATGTAAATATAATATTAAATGGAAAAAAAAATCTGTTAAAATCTGTTTAACAGATCTGTTATCTGTTAAACTTCTCACTCAGGAAATAAACTATAAATCTACATGCAGTTGTTTTGCTGTTTTGGCTTATACAAAGGAATAAGGATTTTTTCTTGCATTTATCTTTTTCATTTATCATTAAATTTGTCATTTAAAAAACTGTTCCTGTACTGTAGAATGTTAACTAAGGCAAAACGTTTAAATTCTTACAGCAATATTTGGAAAATATTTTGGGTTTTTTTTGTTGAGACTTGAGATGAAATTATTTTATATAAAATGTTCCTGTCACATGGTAAGTTAATAAAGGTAGAACATTCAGTCTGCAACTTTCTGCAAATATTTTGGGGAAAGTTGTGGTAAAAGTTCTCCCAATGTTACATAATAACAAAAGAAGGACATTCAAAATGAAACATTCTGAATTTTTTTATGGATGTTATTGAGGCTTGTCGTGACAGAATTTCTTATTAATTGTTCCTTGTGATGTTTTGACAAAGGTAGAATGTTTCTTCCTTCAAAATTCTAAGGATGTTCTGAGGATGTTTTTGAGGTAACATCAGATTGTACTAGAATGCAAGAATCATGAATAAACATTCAGAATACAGAAATTAAGCATATTCAGTCCAAGTAACATTTTGTAAAAGTTATATTTCAGAATAGTTATTTTATATTTCAGGAGCATATTCATACTTACCCACCACAGAGGAAAGAAATTCTCTAAATAAGCTCTTTCGTTGCTCTCCTTTATTTCTGCTAGATAAAGTTAATCTGTGTTTGAGATGTGGTTGAGTCTGAGAATAAAGGATATATTCCAGTTTCTGAAATATGACTCCTGAGAAATGACACTTAAACTTATTTGTTTATGACCCCAGTTTATTTTTTAGTTACTGTAAAGGCATAGACAATTTAGTAAAAAAAAAAAACCTTTATAATGAACTCTTGGATAAAGCTATCAACAAATACTTTGTTATTGTAGATAATCAGAAAGTGTTAATGTTTTAAGCGTTATGAATCTAGTGGTTATGAATAAAACCACTAACTGGCAGCTGTCCTTTACATTTTAAATAAAATCTATTTATATTGATCCCATAGAAATTTACGAAGGGTTTTTCTTCTCCTGTAAAGTTGCTATTTTGGGAGATACATGTTTTTAATTGGACAGTGACAATACACTTTAATTAATATACCCATACCTGAAACACTAATTCACACTTTGATTACATCTGGATTGGATTACTGCGACACAGTACTAGTTGGGCTCCCTGCTACTTTGCTCAAAAAGCTTCAATACGCGCAGAATACAGCAGCAAGTGTTCTCACTCACACCAGATCATGTGAACACATTAGCCCCAGGTTAAAAGACCTTCACTGGCTTCCAGTTCATTACCACATACAGTATAGTTTTTAAATCTTTACATGGTCTGGCCCCTGACTACCTCTTTGCTCTGTTGTCCAGTCACACTCCTTCATGCTCACTTCAGTTGGCTGACGCTCATTTGCTCTCTGTTCCTCCTGTCAAACTACACAGGTATGGAGACAGAGCTTCTAGTGTTGCGGGCCCAAAGTTATGGAAATCTATCCCCCTGCATCTTCGTCTCTGCCTGTCACTTTCAACCTTTCGGAAGCAATTAAAAACTTTTCTTTTTCAGACTTCTTTTCTTTATGTATAATTTACTGTCTCACTGCCTTGTTGTTGTAATATAGATGTAATAGTCCTCTTTTTTCTTACTGTACTCTTATCATGTCTTAATTTGTAATTTTACTTTATTTTGTCTTTTACTCATTCTTTATTTATTATTGTTTTACTTTAAGGTGTCCTGGTGTATCCTGAAAGGTGCATTTAAATAAAATGTATTTATTATTCCTATTAAATCTAGCCATGTCCATTCAATAGCACACTGATGCATCCATCCATCCATTATCTATAACCGCTTATCCAATTTTAGGGTCGCGGGGGGTCCAGAGCCTACCTGGAATCATTGGGCGCAAGGCGGGAATACACCCTGGAGGGGACGCCAGTCCTTCACAGGGCAACACAGACACACATACATTCACTCACACACTCACACCTACGGACACTTTCGAGTCGCCAATCCACCTACAACGTGTGTTTTTGGACTGTGGGAGGAAACCCACACGGACACGGGGAGAACACACCAACTCCTCACAGACAGTCACCCGGAGCGGGAATCAAACCCACAACCTCCAGGCCCCTGGAGCTGTGTGACTGCGACACTACCTGCTGCGCCACCGTGCCGCCCCACACTGATGCAATAATAATTAAATTGATTGGGGCAGTACGGTGGTGCAGCAGGTAGTGTCACAGACCACAGCTCTGGGGACCTATGGTTGTGGGTTTGAGTCCCACTCGGGGTGACTGTCTGTGATGAGTTTGGTGTGCTCTCCCTGTGTCCGTGGGGGTTCCTCCCACAGTCCAAAAACACGTTGGTTTCTCTAGAGTGTCAATGGGGTCTCTGGGGTGTGTTCTTGACTTGCACCCAGTGATTGCAGTGGGCTCCAGACCCACCACGACCCTGAACTGAATAAGTAGTTACAGTGAATGAATGAATGAATATAGGCTCATTCTTAAATTATGTTCCAAATCAAGTTAGCACAGGGGCAGTTTAAGAATTTGAATGTCAAGAAATGCCTAAAAATAATCTTACACAGGTGATAACATCATGGTTGTATATAAAAGGATGAGATAGAAAAGGCAGACACCTGATAGGGGATGGGTTGAGAGTCGCCAATTCATAGATCAAAGCCCGTGGTAATTCAGAGGTCAACATTAGAATTGATTAATGATTTGATTGGACAGCATCGATATTTCTTCTGATCATGTCTCTTTCATAAGAAAGCAAATCCAAAGCCTAGTTATTTCTGACTTAATATGGTAAAAAGATGCTTCAAGCCCATACTTCTCACAGACTTCTCAGAGCCACACACTATTTAAATCCAAGCCTAAAGATGCATGTCTTATAGTGACATAACGCACAAAAATCACAATCATAAATAAAATTGCAAAGAAAGGCATACAGAATTAATTGATTGTACATAATAAAGTGGAATAAGAAAGATACACCTATGGCTCATTAATTAAATGTAAATGCAGATTCTAATGTAAATAATGTTATCAGTCCTAGGTTAAGGTTATTTATTTATGTATTAAAATCCTATTCATTGATTTCCCATTAGACGTTCAATAATATTTATTTCATATTAGACATTCGGGGGAGTTATAAGGAAGTGTGAAATGTGTCCCTACCATTGTTGAGACCAAATATACACTCTTGGCTGGAGTTGTATCACTCTGCCTTGTTTTTGTGGTATTTGTGTGTCTGCGTGCGGCAGCATTTCCTATAGCATAAGCTGCAGCTTTTCATGATGATGACGAAGATCAGAGTCGTCACACTGATAAGGAAGAACAGGACATCCAGGCAGAGGTACTGGTACCAGGTGAGATTGTGAGCGGCCACTCGCAGATGTCTGGCGCCTTTATTCCTCATCACATACTCGATCCAGAACACAGCTTCATCCAGGGCTTTAACAGGACGATCGTGATGGATCCGGGACAAACGCAGGGCACTGTCCTTATAACTGGACAACGAAATATAGAATGTTTCTTACATTTACAGTTTACTGTGACATTTGAAACATGCTCTTATTCAGGGGCACTTACAATTTAGAAATAAAATAGAATAAAACTTAAATGTTAGCTGTGTCTAAAATAACAAACTTAATTAATTGAGCGCTTGCAACACAGGACTATGTCAAATATATCACTTATGGTTATTCATTGCAAAGGCTCGGTTGAGAAAGCTCTAAAACATCAAGGATGATTAAAAATTAACAATGTACATATTGTCAGTAGATGATTTAAACCTACTTTCTCTGTATTTCAGTATAGAAATGTTAATACTTGACTTCTCAATCACATCTCTAATATACAAACCCCATTTCCAGAAAGATTGGTAAACTTTCTAAACATGCAATAAATAAATGAATAAATAAAAACCTAAAATCTGACAGTTACTCAAAAATTGGTCTCAATGGCCACATTCAATGGGCACATTCAGCAGTGGTTTCCACACTTGGCTTTACACAGTGAAATTTCCTCAGAATTTCTTAATTCTTTCAAGATATTATCAACTGTAGATGGTAAAAGTCCTAAACTCAATGCAATCTTGCGCCAAGAACCATTGTCTTTGAACTGACTGACAGTCCTCTCATGAAGGGCTGCACAAAATGGAGAACCATTTGCTTCCTTGTAAAGTCTAAGCTTTTGGTGGATGCTCCTTTTATACTCAGTCTTCATGACCTCACATGCTATCAATCAGACTGCTATAATTGGAGAACCTTCCAGAACAGTGTTACTGTCAAAAATTCACTTTTATTTTACCTGTCTCACAATTTTTTTAAAAGAATGTTGCAGGCATCAAATTCTACTGCTTTATATATTATTTTTTTAAAACACCAATATGTTTGTCAATTTTTTCTTTGTACTTTTATCAGGTAAAGAAAAGTTCAAACAATTTAACAAATTACAGTTTTTACTTTGTATTCAATTTATCTTTGGAATAAATTGGATAACGTTTTGGAAATGGAGTTTGTAAAAAAAAAAAAAAAAAAGTGGAATACTATTCTAAATGTGAACTGAATTGAGAGATATTAATAAAGTAGGTAGGCTGATTCCTGGGACTGGGAGATGGTAATTAGTATGTGTCTCTTGCCTGGGGTCACTAATAACGGTTTTGAGAGTGTCCACCAGGTCCTGCATCTTCATATTGTTTAAGTTCAGAAACTCAGCGGCGCCTTTAGCCTTCATATGGACCATGTTATCAGGCTGATCACCAAATATTGGGATTCCCACCATCGGCACGCCGTGATAAATAGCCTCGTACACACCGTTAGTCCCGCCATGGGTGAGGAACACTCTGGTTTTTGGATGACCTTGACAAAAAATATAGATGACAGATGACAACAATTAATTAATCCTATAAAATGTATGTTTAATTTTTAAAACATGCATATTTTGGATGGCTAATATAAGCCTAGACAATCTCTCAGATGAGTAATTAGGTGCAGTACTGACCTAGTAGATCATTCTGAGGGATCCAGTCATAAATCCTAGTGTTTGGAGCCAAAGTGACCGGCTTCTCCCCACCGTATTTCCATATGACCTGTCAATCCAATAATACAGGGATTCATACAGGACACATATCTTGTGCATTTAGATGTATTAAAAATTACTTTTTAACAAATGAGTTTAACAAATGAGGACTTCTATTCTGTCCTCTAAACATTACAGGTCTTAACAGGTCTTAAGTTGGGGACCTTCTCTCTGGAGCATAAACCGATTTTTTTTAGGAACTACATAGAAGTTTGAGTCAACATCTGATATGAGTCGCATTAAAAAAAGTTCACTTTCATAGATATTGTGTGCTACTTTTTGGCAGTAAAATAACATCACTCAGGGCGGCACAGTGGCGCAGCAGGTAGTGTCGCAGTCACACAGCTCTAGGAACCTGGAGGTTGTGGGTTCGATTCCCGCGCCGGGTGACTGTCTGTGAGGAGTTTGGTGTGTTCTCCCCGTGTCCGCGTGGGTTTCCTCCCACAGTCCAACACACGTTGGTAGGTGGATTGGCGACTCAAAAAAAAAATGTGTGAGTGTGTGTGTTGCCCTGTGAAGGACTGGCGCCCCCTCCAGGGTGTATTCCTGCCTTGCACCCAATGATTCCAGGTAGGCTCTGGACCCACCGCGACCCTGAACTGGATAAGGGTTACAGATAATGGATGGAATAACATCACTCATTAAACTGTAAATCCAGTCATCTGAAATTATGAAATGAAAAACCAGAGAAATATTCAGGGTTAATGTATGAGTCTTTCTCCTGAAGAACCTTTTGAGGGATCTGTCCAAGAGCAGATGCGATTAAGTTGCTCTTCTCTTTGGTTATGTTTCTGATGAAGGAGCCCAGAGAAAACACCACAATCCCATCATCACCGGAACTCTGAACAAACTCTTCAAGGTCCTACACACAAACACACATGTATACATACATAAAAACAAACACGTTTAACAGAAGGTTTTAGGATATAAGCACCGAATAGCCACCTTGTGGAGCATTATGCCAGACTGGCATAGAAGAAGCATTTACGCTTACTGACTGACTGACGCCTAATGTTGAAATGCACATGCGCAAGTAGGAACTGTTAATTCAGACGTATTCCACAGAAAGAACTTAAGATGGTGCCACTACACCGTCTACTGTTAGTTCAGCCATATTTCACATTAAAGTTCGTGAACTCAACTTGCAACTGTTCGGTGATGATCAGAGGTCCTCATTTCCCTTGATAAGTACACTTTTTGGGACCTAAAATGTGTGTTCAAGTGTTCAAGGTGTCGAATTGGGACACACTCGTTCCACTTCAGCGCTGTAGGTCCTCCATCCACTGCGGTGCAGCTCAGTGTTTTACTGGAGCCTCAAACAGAAATATGCTGAACGTTGTTGAGGTAATATTTATCATAGTCTCTTTTTTATAATTGGAGAATATTTCTTTTGTTTTCTACTATATATTTAACAAACAGAACGTCATCTTGTCTGTCCCTATAACGACACAAATACACGAACACATCTCACCATTACCGACTTTCTGACGAGTAAATTACATCTGCACAGCTTTTTGTTAATTTCACACAAAAACGGGCAAAATCTCCGGATTATTAAAGCCAGAAAACCAGAGCGAGGTGTTACTCAAAATAAATGAGACTGAATTTGTTACAGCACCGTTTTATCAGTCAGACTCTTATAGAAATGCAAGTCAGTAAGAAATATCTAGTTCCCAGTGATGCCCTGTTCCTTTACAAAGTGTAGATTTCTTGGTTAATATGTTAAAATATAAAGGTGCTTGGTTTTAGAAATGTTCAAAAACTTAAATGTTAAAATGTTGTTGCTGTCTGGTAAACACGTTGATTTAATGTCATCTCAGCACGGTGCTTCAGTTTTGTAGCTTTGTATGAACAGAAAATAAAAGGCTTTCCATGATCATACACACACTGTCAGCAAATGACAAGATAAACTATTTTTGTAGTTTGTAATTATTGTAAACAAAGAAATTGATATAAAGCACCAAATCTATATTTTTTTAATTGTAGCAGAATGACACAGGTTTATTTATTGTACCTTGGAGTTTGAGAGGTTAAAATTGATTCATTACCTCTGGTAAAGGTTTGGCTGGTCTGCAGTGCATCCCACCAACGTATTTGAAGTTTGGGAGGAGTGGCCGTGGATACTCAAAGTCCCAGTATGTTCTGATTAACCAGATGTCAGCTTTGCCCATCAGCTCACAGTAACTAGTAGGTCTACCTGCATTAATGAAATTAACATGGTTGTTTTTTTAATATAAAGTTTCTGTGTATTTATTTTCTTGCTTTTGGTGGCCTGGGGTATGTCAAGTGGTTATGGCATCGGGCAAAATACTTAACCCCCACTGAAAATAATGCATATATCAATATTTCTTGTAGCAGTTGAGACAGTACCCCCCCCCCCCCCCCCCGGCATATAAAGGTTTGTTAACCAACTCAATCAGGAAGATCTCATTATAATATGTCATTAGTCTAATATTGTAACACTATTAAAATATTTTTAAAAGGATGAAGGACTTTTTCGCATGCTTACTAACAGCTGTATGACTATAATGTCTAATGTGTAAAATACATGTCACCTACATAAATATTCAGTCTAATTTTTTTTTCCTTCACAGTCAGCCAGAACTGTCCTGAATCAGGGAGAATAATCTCAGGCTGAGCAAAACTTACCTGTAAGTTCAAGGGTTTTGTACACACAGTCTATCCAAATTGTGGGTGGCCAGGTATTTGTAAGTGTAAATGAATATTAGACAAAACTATAATAAATACTAAAAAATAAGATCTGCCAGAATCATGCTTAAAATTCCTTTATCAAATTTTGAAGTCTGCTGAAGCCTTTAAAACAAGAAATAAGCTGAAATAAAAATACATTCTTCTGCATCACATTCATATGGTGTGCCTCCTACATTTCGAACTGCAGGACATCCTCTATGAAGATATTAAATCTGAACACATTAAAGCAGAGGAAATAAAATCTGTCTGGTTTGCTAAAATTCATAAATAACTGAGCAATAGGAATCAGAATGGTCAAATATGTTCTATGTCCTTTAAAGTCTTCAACACTGGTTTCAGATTGAGCAACACTACATTGACATCTAGCAATTATAAAATATTTTTCTGCTTCATTTTGACCAGAAAAAAGGGACCTAAATGGTGTTTTTCTTTTAATCACAATCAACAGGTTGTGCTTACCAGTTTATAGCATTTTTTCTATCTATCCCTTGGAGTAAACTTAGCGTTACCTTGGATTTAAAGCAGTTATGGGTAAAAATGTGCTTTACAAGACTGACTTTTATTGTTCAAACGTTATTTGGATTTACTTGTTAGTGTCTCTTTTAATGTCACTTTGCCGAGGTCCCAAGCCCGGATAAAGGAGGAGGGTTGGACGTAGAGCTAGTAATTCTACCCCACATAAATCGTTTATTTAAATTTGGTTTTCTAAAATGTAACAATACAGGACATAACTGATTTATGTGATGTGGGTCTAGACAAACATTAAAATCATGAGGTTATTTTGAGAAGTGATGGTTATATGAGAAGTGATGGCCTATTTCAGTGACAAAAAAAAACAAAACACAAAAAAACAAACAAACAAAACAAAGAATAAACAGAAGAAAGTCCATTTGTTGTGCTAAACATACTTAGGGTGTTTTTCACTTTGTCTCTCCCATGACTTTATAATGTCTATTTGTAATTCAAGTGGTACAAGAGGAATGAAGTCGTGGGAGAGACTTCTTTTTGCTCAGTTCATGTCTGAGATGCCCTTTTGCAAGGCACCCAAATGATCCACGAGTGTTGTGAATGGCTGTCTGCCCCTAGTGCAACAGTGTGTGTGTGTGTTTTCACTACCACAGACGGGTTCCATGCAGAAGACACATTTCTTTGTGTCAATTATTGACAAATGTACTTTTGACATTTCTGAGGGGCTTGTCATTGTGAATAAAAAGGCCCTTTAGTGCAAAACATTTAATAGTATTCATTAACTAAAGGACTACTTTACGAGTGTTATCAAAAGACATTTATAAAATTCATAAGATGAATTTGCTAGCGCTCCAGTCTGTTTGTGTTCTCAAAACCGGTCTAATGTGTTTATGAAGCTCCGGTGTCAGTAAATGAATGAAAAAAAATCTGGCTCGGTACAGTATGCTAGATTTTCTCTCTCTGCTCATGGTAAAGGCATCTTGTTTTTACACAATGGAAAGAACTCCAAAGGTTGAAAAGCACGAACAGAAATGAGGATTGCTCTATTCCTGTTCTATAAGTAGTTCAAATTTTTACTTTTTACTATTTTACTATTTTGGATCACTTAAGGTGGAAATGTCTCCAAACTCATTCACATCTGTTCAAACAATAGTCATCACTATAAATTTTAAGCACAAAACTCTTGGAGGAAAACACTAACTGACTGAACAAGACCCTCAATGGGAATATCAATAATAATTATTTTAGTATTAATAATAGTGATGCATTTACTTAGAGTAAAATTTAAAAAGACAGCAATATTTGGCCAATAATTAAGAGGAGGAGTAACATGGGCAAGCTATAATTACTGGTCCCTCCTGGAAATAATGTTAATATTTATGGGTTTTGTAAACATGACTCACCTAAATATTCAATGTAATAATCATCATATTTTTTCCACAAACAGAGAGCCATTGCATCCTGAGTCAGATAGAATAAAAGACTCATCAAACGCTCAGAGAAACTCATCTTGTCTGTCAGTTCGCTCATGGTCCCAGGGGCATAGGATGGAGGGGAAGGGAGTTGACCACACATCCTCTCCACAGTGTGTGCCATAGAGAACCGGAATGTGTAAATGAAGGGCACATTGAGAACTTCAGCCAAAAGCTCTGCACAGGGGTAAAGAGGGTCTGCCAAGATAGTGTCTAAACTCTCTTCATTAATTTTTCCCATTATTTCTGGAGACTTCAGCACCCCATCACAGTATTTAAGCATGAAGTCCTGGTCTTTGGACAGAAGCTCGTAGAGACTGATGTGTTTCTGCAGCACGTTCATACGATGAGACTCGTACATTGAGAACTGCAGATATTCCTCCATGAAATCATCCAGGTCCTTCACAGTCATGGACATGGTAAATCGAAGGACACTATACCTTGGTTGTTCGCTACTGTCCATGTACCATGTCGCATTTGGGATCAATACCGTCACATTATGACCTCTGTCCATTAAAGTCTCCAACACTGGCTTCAGATTAATCCAGTGGCTGCCTTCAGAGGGCCACACTAAAACATTCCCACATTTTACATTCCCAAAAACAAAGAATTGCAGAGTGAACAGAGACGTGAGGCAGAGTTTAACCTTCATTCTGATCAGAGTGAAGCAGAGAGCACATGGTTCAATAAAACTTTCACAGTTCAGGATAATATTTAACTTGAAACTTGAACTCTCAGACAGACATCACCATAATATATATCCTTGCCAAACCACTGTAAATGTAAAATGGGATAAAGGTTTGACTGTGGCTTGTAGAATGCTGTGAATTTATAATTACACTGTCCCTCATCTAAGTAAAAACTTTAATTTATAATGAAGTATATTACTATGAGTAATAAGTTATAATTCCCTAGTTTCATTCCCTCAGAACAAATTGTATTTAAATTTGAATTGTATTGTTACTGTGTTGCTTTGTGATTGGTGACACCACTGACTCTGAAAATCTAACTTCTATTTTAGATGAACATGTTACAAAATGAGAAAAAAACACTTCAGTTCATGTGCTGACAAATTCTGGATGTTCTAAGAACTTCCAGTGATGACAATACTTACTCCCTCAGGGCAGGTTATTGAGAAGATACATTTTTGCTATATTGGTACTTATACACTGTCAGAAAGTTGGTCACTCTGGTGGTACCTTTTGCTGTCTCTGTGGTGGTACACTCAAGGGTACATATACGTACCTTATTCTAATTGTAGATTTTAAAATTGTGTTGATTTCATAGACCCCATTTCATCTCCAGGATTTATAGTTTGTTTGTTTTTTGACACAGTTCTATAAAGAAAACTTACAAATTTTCACCTCTTTCTGAAGAAGAGAATGTAATGTACCTTTAGGTAACACAACTGGACTTTTAAACACTTACTCTACTGTAACTTTTTTTTCTGAGAGAATACTTTTTCTTTGGTAATTATTTTTACGTAAAAACAAACAAAAAAAAAACTCTGCTGGAGAATAATTTAGGATACCCTACACATCATTTTATGTACTACTATAACATCTTCCTTTGGGGTACACTTCTGAAATCTAGCTGTATCTATTTTATCTCTGTGGGATGCATTTTCTGATAATACATCAAAGCAATTTTGTAAGTCACTTTGTATAAAAGCATATTTTAAATCCCATTAATATATTTTAAATGATGTACAAACTCAGTTTACATTATCAGTGTGCTAAATAGACATCACTTACCTAAATATTCACTATAATAATCATCATATTTTTTCCACAGACTGCAAGTCATTGTGTCCTGAGTAATATAGAAGAGAATATTCATAATTTTCTCTGTAAAACTCATTTTATCCGTTAGTTGACTTAAAGCTCCCGGCACATAGGATGGAGGAGAAGGGATTTGACCACACAGTCTCTCAACAGAGTGAGCATAGGAAAAACGATGTGTTAGGACAAAGGGAAGTGCCAGATGTTCGGCAAGTAGCTCCCCACAGGGGTATAAAGTGTCCACAAGGACAGTGTCCAAGTTAATTCGGCTCAGTTCAGCCAAAACCGATGGAGATTTCAGAACGCCGTTGCAGAATTCCAGCAAAAGGTACTGTCTCCTAGAAAATAGGTTGTAAAACCTTACGTTCTTCTGCAGAAGGTTCAGACGAGAACTCTCATTCATTGCAAAGTCCAGGTATTCCTTGAGAAAATCCATTATGTCCTTCTTACTTACAGATGTGTTAAAGTGGAGTAAGTTAAAGGGTGACAGATCCCTGGGGCTCATGTAAATTGAGGCACTGGGAACCAAAATTGTCAAGTTATGTCCTCTGTCAATTAAAGTCTTTAACACAGGTCTCAAATTGATCCAGTGACTGCCCTCGGTGGGCCACACTAAAATATTCCCACCGTCCACATTTACAAAACTGAAGAATGCCACAGTGAACAGGGCCAAAAGACTCGGCTTCAGCTTCATCCTCATATTTGATCTGTGGCTCAGAGTTCTACATCTTTTAAAAGTCATCCACATGTGATTATTAACTCCAGGATCTGAACACACGCTTGTTATTGTAATGTCCCTGAACTGTGTGTCAATATTTATCCAACCTCTGATGAAATTTTGTGATTTTCCAAACGAAAATAAGTAAATACATCATGGAAAGAGGAGCAGCTTTTGCTTGTGAACAAAAACTTAAATATGTAAAAAACTAAATTTGCACACACTACATATTTGTTTTATTTTTGTGTTTAAATGCATTCACTGTAGACAATATGTTGACATTTGGTTTGCTAAGATAATCAACAAAAACATTTCTAAGTTCAATATAGTTAAGATTTCACATTCTCACTCTAACTTTGCCTCTCAGACATGTCAATATGAGCTTTTTATAATTGTCCTCTATCTCTCTGCCCTTTCTCCCTCTGTGTTCTGTCTCTCTGCTTTCTCTTCCTCCTACTCTCTTTCCCTCACCCACTCCAGTCACTCCCTTTCCCTGTTCTCTCTCCTTTCCACTGTCTATCCTTCTGACTCTCCGTTTCTTGATCTCTTCTCTCTTGGTCTCTCCCTCTCTCTCAACACCCCCTGCTCTCACTGAGTTACAGCGCAATGCTTTTTGAAGTAGAGATTTGCTTAATCTGATTAGTTTTTGCAGGGCTGGTGGTGAAAGAGTGCTCCAGAGGAGAGGACCGCAGTCCCAATAACAATGGAGCCTGGAGCCTAGAGCTAACAGTGCACCTGCCCACACACAGACACACACACACACAGCATTAACACCACTTTCACACACGAATACAAGCCCATGTTCCCGAGACTTATTCCAGCTCCTGGTTCAGGGAAAACAGAAACGGGGGGAATGGGGGAAAAAAAGGAAAGGAGAGACAAAAAGAGAAGGAATGGGAGAATAGAGGCTAGTGAGAGGGAGGGAATGAAAGAAAAGCACAGAGAGTGCAAAAGGGAGGAGGGGCGAGTGTAAAAATGTTAACATGCAGAGTGTGAACTGGGATAAAGAGATCAGGCTAATCAGCTTCCAGCAGAGACACTTATTCAGAGAGAGAGAGAGAGAGAGAGCACAAAATTGCGATCTGGTATAGTGTGATATCAGATTTTGTGTGTGTGAGATATCAGATTTACAGAGTGTGTGTAGCAGAGATAAGATGAGTGTGTGAGCAGCTGATTATCAGCTGGAAGCAGAATAACATTTTCGTGTGTATGTGTGATGTACAGAAGAAATGAGTAGACACAAAACAAACACAAAAAAGTAACTATACCAATAAACCAGTTTAAACAGTAATTGATATTATTATTTTATTTTTAATATTTTCTTATATTTGACATATTATTTATTGTCTGATATCATATGCATTTGCCTCCAATCAATGGAGAACTCTCACATGCAAGTCACACATGCATGGTTATGATGCGCCCCCCATAACACGAGAGATGTTGGCTTTTGCACCTATCACTGATTACACTCTAGATGTTCCCTTTCGTCATTAGCACAGAACACACAACCTCTTCTGACCACAGCACACATGTCTACTGTCTTTTGGACCATCTGAGTTGAGCTTGGGCCAAGAGAACACATTAGCGGTCCTGTACAGCATTAATGTATACATTTCCCATCGCATAACAGAGTTTCAGGCTGCATTTCTTGACGCAGTGGCAGACCGTATTAAGTGACAGCATTGAAGTACCCCCAAGCCCATGTAACTGTATTTATCACTGTAGCATGACCATTTCATAGGCAGTGCCATCTGGGGGCTTGAAAATCATGCTTTATTCGCATTGATGTCCAGCCTTACACTACATGGTATGGCATTTCTCCAGATTTCCTGAATCATTTCTCAATATTAAGACTTGAAGTCTTTGCAATCTTGCACTGAAAATGTTCTGTTGGAACTATTTGACAATTTTGGTATAACATTACGAGTAACGAAGATTTAGACATAGTGTGAATGCTCATTTTATAACTTTTGTAGTCAGTGATAAAAATGAGTGATAGAAATTTTCTATATAAAAAAAACTGCCCCTAACCCAAATTTTTTGGAGTGTTTGTCAGGCAGCAGAAAACACCACCAAGCTGGTCAGTGACAATTTTGGAAATGATTTCTCAGTTAAATAAAACTTGAAGGGAATTAATGCAAATTCATGTTTATATTCCATTTTACAAAATGTCCCAGTTCTTAGGGTTTATAAAAAGTAGAATAAGTCAAAATTATATGAGTTTCTTTTCTCAGATATTAGCCCGCCACATTAGACTGTTTAACTAGACTAACTGGCAGCTAACAGCATCCAAACTATGCCCATTCTCTACTTAATTAATTAATTTCACAACTTTTTGATAAAGAAAGTCATATTCATGGTAAATAGAACTCAGTTAAGAAATTAACAAAGACATTTAATTCAGAATATTTCTACATTCTTTTGTAGTCTAACTTTACATTGGAGTTAACAGTTCCGTAATGTTCCGTAAAAGTCATGATGGAGATCATTTTGTCTACACTTATGTTTATTATGTTCTTATTTTATACTGAGCATATTAAACATAGTCACAATTAAGTACAGGAGACTAGTCACAATTAAGTACATGAAGTGTGGTGATTGATCCTGACAATTCTTTTTAATTATCACGTGACACCCCTAATATACACCTTTTATGATTAGTCTCAATTTCAGAAATAGGGTAAGACAAAATATATTCTTCTTTTAACTGCTCTACCTATGGCAGTTTTGAGGAACTTATGTGTTGTATTGCATTTAACAGTCGCAAGCACATTAATGTTGACTTAGTATTTAATCTGATCAGAACTCAGTGATGGTTATGTACTCCACATTATGGAATTTTATTTGTGTCAAATGTATTGGAAATTATTTTTCAAATATATAAAAAAAGAATAATTTTAATTAGATTTTTTTTCCTTTTCACAAAACAAATAAAAATAATTTAAAAGCAAAATATAAATCATAAAATAAAATTGCTATAAAATAAAAACATGAAAAAGGCCCGTCTTTTTTTCTTCTCTGAAACCAGAAATATTTGTTCTTAATATCATGGTCAAAGCAACCTACAAAGTAATACACATCTTTTTTTTAAAATACATTTTTCACTGGCTCTTTACACGGCAATATTTGCCATGATTATGTTTCTATATTACAAAGAATAATGTTCTCCCATACATTCATGCAACACAGTGGCAGAGAATGCTGTAGATTGGAAAATATTATTCCAAACCATCTTGTTGACCAACAGCTGTATTAACAGTAAGAGCTTTTTGCTTCAAATGCCTTATGAGCTAAAAGGTATCAGGAGGGAAAAAAAGACCCTTTTCAGTTTTTATTTCCTTGCAATTTTATTTTGTTTTGTTATAGAATCAAATAAAATATAATTCACTTAGTACATTTAGTATGTTATTTCTGACCATGAAAATGAAAAATGACCCAGGAAAACCAAAAAATTGGCTATACATTCTTTTATTATAATATTAAAAATGTACATGGACCCAAACAAGCCACATATGGCTCCCTTGCTTGACTCCTATAGATTTATATAGCTCTACATTCAACAATATATCTCTCCTTCTAGTTCACTAACTTTCAGAGCCTGTATGGATTACCATTAATATAGGTAACCAAAAACTCCCATAATGCCCAACTCAATCTCTGAGTTTTGAATGAATATTACAGGATTTTCAAGATGACTCACAGAAGCAGGACCCTATATTAAGGTAGACATTTTCTCCTCTTGATTCAATAATGCAACTTCAATAATAATAATAAAAAAAAAACATTTAATTGAGCTTTAAATGTGCAGATGCTTTAGAGTTGCCTTAATAAATGACTATCAGCGTGTAATCTTCAAAATATTTTTCTTAAATTCTTGTTTTTATCATCTCACAATAGTCTGCTATTACACTTACACTGAAGGACTGAAAACACACAGGGACACAAACTCTCTTTCTCTCTCTGACGCTCTGTTGGTCAGTGTGGAGATTTGACTCCATGGTAATCTCTGACCTGAGGTCTGAAGTTAAGCTGTCCATTCACTTTTGGCTCTAAGGCCACTCGGACCCTCAAAAAGGTCATCACTATGAAACTCAGCTGTCAGCTGACCATTACAAGGGTCATCACTATGGTAACATGTCTTAAATGACGAACACAGTTTAACAACAAGGTTTTGTTACTGTTCTATTTTGTTCTGTTACTGTGTCATGCCTGTACTAACATATTATTGGTTGTGCTAGAGTTTTGTTGGTTATGTGTTAAAATATTTGCTAATAAATATTCACTGATATTTTGTATGACATCTGATATGAATATATTAACCTCAAGGGGAAAAATCTTAAGTTCTGTAGGGGCTGGTGTTGTGGGTAACACCAATATCATCCACGTACAGCAGATCAAGGCTCAATTCCAAGCTTGGGCAGTGATAATCAACTAAATCAAGAGAATTCCTTGGACAACATTTTGGACAACTATTAATATGATAGTGTACATCTGTAAAAAATTAACATAGTATGAGGTTCTGACTATTTTGCTAAATGCTGTAAATGTAAAAATGTAGTTAACATTAATTTTTGATAAAGCACAGGACAGGTATTATTTCAGCCAGCCCCTTTGAAGTACACATGTATTAAGAGTATTGGCTGTACAAGGTTCTCAACTACTAGGCTGTGAATGATTTTTTTCCTCAATAGAACTGGAAATTTTAAACCGGAAGCTGGAGAAAAAGCATGGATAATTTTTCTGAAATTATATGCTTTCCTAAACTGTACATTGCCATCATACTATGCAAATATTTAATTATGCAAAACTCTTGAAGTCTCCCATGCTGATTTTTTTCAATTTTAATAACAAAAATTGATGTTTTAAATTAGTACAATAAATAATACATTCCAAAGAAGACAAAAATATTAAGAGAGTGATATATCACTTCTACAATGTTTACAGCACAAAAATAGAAACAATCTTTGGCTACATTTCATGTTTGCTGAACAAAAAGCATTTTCAGCATCAATAAATTAAAATACGTTCAATAAATTAAAATAAGAATTTTAAAAATGAATAACATTAGTGCAGTCTGACTGACTGATAAGGGAATAAATATAAAGTTATTACTGTAAAAACAGCTATATATTTTTTTAAAATAGTGTAAAGTAATAAATAACATAAAATGTAAACAATAAATACTGAATAAAACCTATTTTGACATTGTTCAAACAAACCCAGTGGCTTCTGCCGAGAGGTACAGAACCATAAAAATCCACTTTCTTTTTCTGAGTGTAAACTAAACGAACAGGATTTGCTTCATCAGTTTCACATGCATAAAACACTGCAGAAATTGAGTCTATTTCAGGACAAAATCTTTTCTGGAGAAATTTCACAGAACCTTAACCTGTGACATTAAACAGCTGCTATTTAGGCTGGGTTTATTACTGTTCATCACATAAAAAAATCATGATTAGCTTTGGATCCAAAGGTAATATATGATTACCCAGACGTCAGAGTTCCTCCATCGCATTAGTTCTAGATTTCCATCTACAGTTTATCTCTTTGAAATCAGAGCACACAATCATAGATCCTGTTTGTAAAATGACAGAACACTGTTTAGGTTCTGTGTGAAATTACAGAAGGAAATCAACATCACCTCCATGTAGTTAGAGGAGACAATTGTTACTAGATGTTCTAAGCTGTCCAGGTTCTACCAGGCTTCTGAGCTGTCACTGCTAGAGGCGGGGGACTGTGGGGATTGAGGGGAGTTTGGGTCTGAGTCGCTGTTCCAGGTGCGTTCAGAGCGATGTTCCAAGCGTCTGAGATTCTGCATGTTCCCAGTGATAAGGGACAGCAGTGTGGCAGGGGAATGGGTGGCAGTGGAACCTTCTCCCTGCTGATTCTCCAACAGTGTGACCAGGAATGTGATGTAGCGCATGGCGAGCCGCAGGATCTCATTCTTGCTCAGCTTTTTCTCTGGTGGATGAGTCGGGATTAGTTTCCGAAGCTCTGCGAATGCTGTGTTCACGTTGTGCTGGCGCCAACGCTCACGAGTATTAGTAAACACCTTCCTCGTCATGGTGCAGGCTTTTTAGGCTGAAAACGATCAAAAAGAGGTTACATTTGTAGTTAATATATATTTGCAGTACCATGATGTGAGTTTCCTCTAAACCATTTTCATTTATTTATTCACATTCATGTGTTCATATAGTTCTGCTCTACACCAGTACTTTGAAATATAAATGCATACTAATATAAGTACGTAATAATACATAGTACTAGTACTGTATTATTTACATATTCATATTTTGTATACTGTGTATGTATTTATTATTCTTATATATTGCTTTTATTTTGTTGTACATTTGCACTGTATCCTGTGTTGCGCCCAGTGATTCTGCAACCCTGAACTGGATGAGCGGTTACAGACAATGAATGAATGAATGAATGAATTTGCACTGTATACATTCACTGTCTGGTTGACACCAAACTGCATTTCTTCACCCTGCACTGATACTGCAGGCAACAACAATATAGCTATGTTTATATTTAGCATTTATAGCATAAGAACATGTAAAAACAAAATTACATATTCCTAGAAACACTACCACTATAATGTTTACAATGTCCTTAGAAAATTATGCTTTAATGCATTATTACACTCACAATTCCTATATACTTGTTTCACAAAGTGTATGTTAAACATTTTAATAATGGAGAATATAAAATATTACAGCTGTCTCTAAAATTCCATCAGGATCTATAAAGCATATTTAAAGATTGCACTTAATTGTTGATATAAAAAAGAAGTATTAATTTTTCAGCCCTAACAGGCAGTAATTAACACTTTATAAATGCAGTTATAAAGCATTATTTAAAAAACAATTATCAGGAATGACACTGAAAGTAATCTAAGGACCCTTACCTGTGATTTGGTCCCTACAGAATGAGTGAGCGTGTGGAGTGGGATGGAAGATTAGTTGGAGAAGAGCAGCGGGTCCTTTCTCTCCAAGCTTCAGCCTCTCTCTCAGCTCCTTCACAAGATGCTCTCGGAGAAGAGGCAATAAGAGGAAGTGGGAAGGGGAGAGGGAAGGGGAGAGGGAGGAGAAAGGGGGAGTGCAGCATAACAAGTGCAGGCTCACATATTTTAAACTGGGAGTCATTTACACTGACAGATAATTCAAATTAAATCCTTTACACCTGCCTATAAACATCCTTTAACACATACCAGTGACTACCGCTGTTTAGACAAAATTGGTCAAATTAAAATAAGAGATGTATATTTTGCCTTATACTTGAAAATGTGCACTGACCATGGACCACCAGGAAAGAAAATTGTATATATGAGCTTTTTTCCTCAAGAGAATGTGTTAATTTCGTGATCTAATGAATAAGTGATGGCAATAGTATCAAAAATATCTGCAAAAAAACAGATTTTTATAAATGTTTTGGATGCATATTTTTAAGGAGTATTACAATAACCCAATTTAGAATTTGACAGAAAAATTGCTTTTCAAGTTTAGGTACCATTTCACCCGTTCGAATGCCAACACTATTTCCACTTCTACTTTTCTTACTACTACTAATTCTTTTAGCCCGTAAAACTTACAGCACTGTAAATAAATTGCCATAAACCTACAAACCCTACACCTTTAACAAGACTTTAATAAAGCTTCAGTTTGTGGAAAGCAAAAAAGAACAGATCTGCCAAATTTAGCAGGATGAAAGTGTAAATAGCAACACTGCAGTTTTTGACAAAATTAATGATTTCAGCTCAGAGGAGACATATTACCCTGTAAGCCATAACAAATTTGTTTGGTGTTGGATTGTTTATACCTAATGCACACAGGTTTCTGTGTGTTTGTGTGCACACACTCTGGTCGTCCACCTGCTATGAGCCACTGAGCAGAAACACCAACATCACGATCTAAGCAAAGGCGATTGGCTAGGACTCAGAGCAGAAGCATATTCCCAATGACACGTTTACAATCTGGGTTTTGTTGAAGCTGTGGTAATCTTGTTTAGCACGACCAGGGGCCACACATAAATTACACTGTCATAAAAAACACACACAGGCCTGAGGGCTGACAAATTCTTTGGTAAAGGGGTCCCCTAGGGGTCCCTGAAAATCTCCCCCTTCCCCTGGCCCCTCCCTCCTTCTCCCTCTCAGATCTGAAGCGGCTGTCTAGCTGAAGCGATGGGGTTTGTTCAGCTCTAAGCACTGGAGTGTTGTTGTTGACGCTGTGTGAAAAGTCTCGCGCTGCATTTTGTGGGGATTTGCATAATGGGATTATGGCAGGATTAAGAAGGAGAACGGAGGGGAGACCAAGTCTGAGGGGGACATCAGGGCCTATTCACATATACACCCACACACTATATACACAAATATACCATACACACTATATACAGACACACACACACACACACACACACACACACACACACCGCACCTGCAGTGCTGCCATTCAGAGCAAGGAAAACTTTAACAGTTTTTACTAAACACTAAAAACCCCTCTGACACCTCTATTACACTTACACACCTAAAACTAAGCCACACTCATATAATCATACCTACACTCAATCTTACAAAACACTCATCCATAATTATTTCTTAGATATTTCTTCTTACACTATGCTCACTCAAAAACCCTAGTGACTTTGGCTAATCATACCCATTCCCCCTAAGCTTTCGTCATGTGTTTGTTGTATTTAAGGAACCCAATCAACAACATGAATTGGAAAAACTGATTAATATATATATATATATATATATATATATATATATATATATAACATTTGGTATTGATACAAAGGAGATTTACAGAAAGATGGATCTTGTTCCCAATTGAGAAAGAGAAACTCCCTTAGGAACATTGATAAAGAACCACAGACCACACATGCAACACATCAACCTCTGTATGTGTCAGTGTTTAATCTGATTTCTGACTTGCACCGACGTATAAGAGACTCAATATAGCTTTAACCAGCAGAAAGGATAGTACGCTGCCCCAGTTGTATCCAGGGTTCAGGAGTTTGGGTTTGTTTATATATGGTAGGTGGTGGTGGGGAGAGCAATGAATGGCTTTGGCAAAACGTAAAAGGTCAAATTTGAACAGCATGAGTGTTTCTCACACCCCCTCTACCTCCATTAGAAACAAAACGAGAGAGAAAGAAACGCAGCATGTGGCCATTATTACACCATTATGACTGTGTTTATTTACCAGGCCATGCGGAGCAGCCCCAGAACCAACAAATACCCCCCTATGCCTGCCCTTTCTGTCCTTACCCAGGCCTACAGAGCTGAAATAGCAGCTATTGTTCAGTGAGGGTTGTTAGCACAAACAGTAAACGCTCCCAGAATGGAAGAGTAGTGGGGGAGAGACTGGCTATGAGTCAGGAGAAAGAAAAGATTAGAGAGAGAGAGAGAGAGAGAGAGAGACAGACAGACAGACAGAGAGAGACAGACAGACAGAGAGATAGATTAAGCTGAGAGCCAGAGAGAGACGTGTGTGTGTGTATGTGTGTCTAATGCCCATGGGAGTTTTTCCCCTTCAGCTCATTCCTATGAGGGCCTGAAGTAGGACTGCTGGCTTTCTGTGATAAGCGCTCTCCCTGTTCCTTTTTTCTGCTTCTCTTTCTCTTCCTCCTCCTCTGTTCCCTCTTCCCATCTCTGCCTGACACTGATAAGGGTCCTGCAGTGCAAATGAACTGCTACCTTTCCTCCATCCATCTCCATAAAATACAAAGAGACAGAGGAGACTACTGCTTCAGCTCCCACACACCGAAATGTATATATAGTCTCTAGCAGAAATAGTGCAATTAAAACACTATTGTGACACAAGTTATGTTTATTCCACTTTCTCAAATAGAAAAAAAATACTATACAAAAATTTATATAGTGACAATGATCAAGCTGAGGGCTATGGTTTACTAATGGTTCACAAAAAAAAAAAAACTCAGAATTTGTATCTCTATTGTATTTAAAAATGTGCTACCAATTTAAAATGACAGATGTTATTTTACATGATTAAATTTAAAGATAACTTTTACCATAGGTGTAATTGAGGATCCATGAACCTTTCATGACACCTGGCATAAGCCTAAATAAACATCCTTATTCCAACATGTTTCTATATCCACCATTTCATAGTGGCAAAACTTATTCAAGTAACTTTAATGACAGCTGATTCATGCTGGAATAAACATTTTCAGATGTTTATGTCAGTATTAATGAAAGGCTTACAAAGATGTCATATAGCTTTATGGATTTACTATCCACAAAGTGGGACATCAGAGTAAAAATGCTTGAGAACTATTGCCAATTCTAAAGGAGATCAGAATTATCTGAGACTATAAGATGACACAGCAATTAAATAAATATATATTTTGTGATTGCTCACTCAGTAGTGAACCCCCTGTAACATAGAGTAGCTGAGTCACAGATACTGAGTTTCTGTTAATAATCTTCCCAGATTTGGAGAGAATACCAATGAGTGTTTGAGGCACGAAAACTTCACTACAATGGCACGCCATGTACATTGTGTGTTTTATTGGTTATTCACTTACAGCATCAAGCCAGTTAAATAAGTTAGCTAATTATTTAAATGTCCAGAAAAGATTTTTCAATATTTTTAGAAGTGAAAATTGTAGCTGACCTCTTTGGCCACCTCAGTTTTATTTCAACAAAGGCAGTATTGTAATTTCTAAAAGTGTTAGACAATGTCATGTCATATAATCTAATAAAAACAACTGAAAATCATGGCAGATATTTGTGGAACATTATTCTGAAGTCCAAATGAGCCTTCAGAAGCAGTGAGTTTATTGTATTTACACGTTGTGTGTCAGAGATTTTAATAACCACTTTATTTCACAATTATCACAATACCATATACTGATAGAAAAGTATGAAATTAAATGGGCTGTTCCCAAAGCACCCTTCCTGGATCTGGGTTTAATGACCTCCAGTGCTATGTCTTCGGGAACTGTTAGCTCCCAGTGGGGTCTCCCATGGAAAACAGGTCTGGAGTGAAGATCCAGACAAACACGATCCAAGAAGCACCTCTGTGAAAATCTTGAAAGGATTAAAGTGTACTCTGCTCGTGAGAGGGTTACCAGGACCTACCACTGGAGCCAGGCCTGGGGCTTAGTGTCTGATGGCTAGCGCCTGGTGGCTGGGCACCCCACTTAACCTGGCCGGGCTCAGCCTGAAAAGGCAGCGTGAGGATCATGTTGGATCACCACCTGCAAGATCCAAAGTAGAGGTGTGGTGCAATGCCCATCAGGCACAGAGAGGGGGCAAAGGGGCTCTTGGCATCATGGAACTTGTCAGCGGAAAATGGTTCTTGGTATGTATGTCTCGGAATGTAACTTCACTTGGGTGAGCTGGTGCGTGAGGTTGAGAGATACCAGCTAGATATTGTTGGGCTCACCTCTACACACAGTGTAGGCTCTGGAACAAAACTCCTCAACTGGGGTTGGTCTCTCTCCTACTCAGGAGTTGCACAGGGTGAGAGGCGCCGGGCGGGTGTGGGGATACTCACAAGTCCCCAGTTGGTGGCTGTACAGCAGGAGTTTGTCCCAGTAAACGAGAGGGTCACCTCAATGCGGCTCCAGCTTGCAGAGAGGAAAACTTTGAGTGTGCGTATGCACCAAACAGCAGCTCAGAGTATTTGGCCTTCTTGGAGGTGGTGAGTGGAGTTATAGGGAGGATTCCATGCACGGACTCTATTGTTTTGCTGTGGGACTTCAATGGTCACGTTTCCAGTGACTGGGAAACCTGGAGGTTGGGAGGAATGGCCTGCCTCAGCCTGAGTGGTGTGATGTTATTGGACTTCTGTGCTAGTCATGATTTGTCCATAACGAACACCATGTTTGAACACAAGCTCATAAGTGTACTTGGTAACAGAGCACCCTGGGCCAAAGGTCGATGATCAACTTTGTGGATGTGTCTTCTAATTTGAGGCCATAGGTTTTAGACACTCAGGTAAAAAGAGGGGCTGAGCTGTGAACCGATCGCCATCTGGTGGTGAGTTGGATCGTATGGCAGGGAAAGCTGCCGGACAGACCTGGTAGGCCCAAACTTATAGTGAGGGTGTGCTGGGAAAAGCTGGCAGAGGAATATGTCTGGATGGATTTCAACTTACACCTTGGAGAGAACTTTTCACATGTTCTGGAGGAGGTAGGGGGAATGGAGTCTGAATGGACCCTGTTCCAGACTTCCATTGTGGAAACAGCTGCATATAGTGCCTGTTATAGCGGCGACCCAAGAAGAGACCCAAGATGAGAGACATGCCTCCTGTGCAGGAGGTAGGGTCAGAAGTGTCTGGGGTGTCAGATTCCATTTCCTTGGCTGAGATCCCTTAGGTGGTGAAAAAGCTTCGCAGGGATGAGATTCACCCAGAGTTTGTGAAGGCACTCAATACTGTGGGGCTGTCTTGGATGACACACCTCTACAATATTGCATGGACTTCGGGAACAGTGCCTTTGGCACTAATTATCGTAGCATCACACTTCTCAGTCTCCCTGGGGATGTCTCTGCCAAGGTGCTAGAAAGAAGAATCCGTCCTGGCCGTGGAACTATGGACTAACTCTTTACTTTTTCACAGATGATTGAGGGGGCATGGGAATTTTCTACTCCATTCTACACATGTTTTGTGAATTTGGAGAAGGCGTATGACCGTGTTCCCTGAGAGATTCTGTGAGAGGTGCTTTGAGAGTATGGAGTGCCAGGGTCACTCCGGCAAGCTGTACGGTCCTTGTACTCTCAGAGTACAAGGAGTTGTGTTCGCATCCTCGGCAATAAGTCAAGCTTGTTCAGTGTGGGCATTGGACTCTGTCAGGGCTGTGCCTTGTCTCCACTCTTGTTCTTGATGTTCATGGAAAGGGTGGCAAGGCATAACCTGGGACAGGAAGGCTTCTGTCATGGGGCTCAGGAGGTGGCATCTCTGCTTTTTGCAGATGGTGTTGTTCTTCTGGCTTCTTCGCATGGAGTCCTCCAGCGTTCACTTGAACAGTTTGCAGGCAAGTGTGAAGCGGTCCGTATGCGGATCAGCACCTCCAAGTCTGAGGCCATGGTTATCTCCCGGAAACAGATGGCATGCTCCCTTCAGGTAGTGGGGGAGAACCTACCCCAAGTGAAGGAGTTCAAGTATCTCGGGTTCTTGTTCATGAGTGATGGGAAGAGCAATTGTGAGATGTGCGGTCACTATACCGGACCGTCATGGTGACGAGAGAGCTGAGCCATAAAGCAAAGCTCTCAATTTACCAGTCAGTCTACGTCCCCACTCTCACCTATGGTCATGAGCTCTGGGTAATGTGATAGTGGATACAAGTGGCCGAAATGAGCTTTCTCTGACGGGTTGCTGGGCGTACTTTCTGTGATCAGGTGAGGAGCTCAGTGATTAGGGAGGAGCTCAGAGTAGAGTCACTGCTCCTTCACGTTGAGAGGAGTAATTTGAGGTTGTTTGGGCATCTGATGAGGATGCCTCCTGGACGTCTCCCACTGGAGGTATACCAGGCACATCCAACTGGAAGGAGGCCCTGGGGTAGACCCAGGACATGCTGGAGGGATTATATCTCCTGGCTGGCCTGGGAACGCCTGGGGATTCCCCAAGAGGAGCTGGAGGAATTTGTGGGGGACAGAGACGTCTGGGCTTGTTGCCACTGCGACCCTGAAATGGATAGGCTGAAAAGATGATGATGATGATGATGATATTCCCAAAGCAGCTACATATTAATCTATGCTCAGGGCCAGGGTGTTCTAGAGTGGCATTAAGTCCACCACACTCAACTTTGGATAAGTCAATCTTTTAGTCAATCTTTAGGACAGGCTGTTTTTTTTTAAACCAGAAATAATTAATCAGTACCTGACCTCATGATGAGGAAACAGCACCTAACTTTACTGCCGACATTGTTGTGGTTTTCAAACGCAGCGATTCCTATAAGACAAGGGGTAGTCCTGCCAGTGGAAAAGCAACAAGCTTTAAGTGTGCCGAGCTGAGCTGTGTTGAGTTGACTCAAGAGCCGGACTCACAGTGGACAAGTCCCTTGTTTTCTGACACAGGCAGCCCAAATGTAGTTTAGCTTAAGATGAACGTAATATTTAACTGACAGATTGAGAATCATTACCTTATATCATCTTGAAAAAGATGCAGCAGGTAGTGTCGCAGTCACACAGCTCCAGGGACCTGGAGGTTGTGGGTTCGATTCCCACTCCGGGTGACTGTCTGTGAGGAGTTGGTGTGTTCTCCCCGTGTCTGCGTGGGTTTCCTCCGGGTGCTCCGGTTTCCTCCCACAGTCCAAAAACACACGTTGGTAGGTGGATTGGCGGCTCAAAAGTGTCCATAGGTGTGAGTGAATGTGTGTGTGTGTGTCTGTGTTGCCCTGTGAAGGACTGGCGCCCCCTCCAGGGTGTATTGGAGCCCAATGATTCCAGGTAAGCTCTGGACCCATTGCGACCCTGAATTGGATAAGCGGTTACAGATAACGAATGAATGAATGAAACACCAGTGAGGACTTTCAACCCCTCACCTTTGAGCTGTGTACACAACTGTAAAATGTATTCAGTTAGCACAGTTAAAGTATGTGAAGTCATTTTTAAAATAAGCAGTTTTCATTGCTGATACCTATTTATACCCTGATTATCCTCAACTATTGTTTTAGCTGTGAAAAACTTGTGCATTGTGTACAACTGCCCCAGCTAATACTACAACATACCAACACTATCGATTAATGGTCAAATTAATATGGTATTTATTGTAAATCGTAAATTTATACTGACTGACTATCATTAGAATGAATAAAAAAAGTCTAAATGTCCTGTTACTCTTTTTAACATCTAAACATATGTTTCCTTCACAATTATTAGCTGCTAATTATTAATGTGTTAATGTAAATAAATATAGAGCAGAAATCAAAATAATACATCAATGTATATTTTCATAATTTTCCTTTGTATACATGGTAGGATAACAATAAGAACAGTTACTTTGAAATTTAGAAAAAGGTATGTTGTAATTTTGATCACTGTTGTCTTAAAAAAAAAAGTCAAACTTTTATTTTCCAGTGACAATGGCAAAATGTTTTTATTTTTACAGAAAACTAATGCCTCAACAACTAAATATGCAAATATTCAAGTATTTTACGTAAGTATTTTATTTTATGTCCACTATTTGTCTTTATTATAGATTTTTTTCTTTTCAGAAGACACACATTCAGAATCTCTATAACTACAAACACAATAAACATGCTGACTCTTACTTTGAGTGAAACATCACAGGAGAAAACCTTTAGCTTTTTTGTTATATTATAAAAAAGTTAAATAAGCACAATTATATAAACTGTGACTTCTATTCATAAATTGCAAATTTTACAACTAAGTATATACAATGAGCTGTAGATGAGTGAGAGAACAGAGTTTTTCTCTTTGTGAAGGAGTGTATACTAACTGGATAGCTAATTATATAAACGAAGAAACGTGATGAAATGTGTAAAAAAAATGAAGAAGACATTCAGAAAAACCTGAGTCTCGTTTGTCCGTCACATCGTCCGGGGATTCTCTCATACAGAAGCCTTCCTCTTTTGCACTCAGGAAGCACTGACAGCAAAAGACACATGCAGACAAGTTAAAAAAGTTACTGAATTAAGTTAACCTGCAAGTAGGGATAATAATAAACTCATAATATTAATGATATGACATTTAATGACGCATTCTAATCGATTTCTTCCATTAGAGTACACTCATAATTTGTGTATTAATGTAGGTGAGAGGCAATTATACTGGCAATAACTGAGGCGTGACCCAGTGCTGATGTTTCAGAGGTGATATTCACCCATGATATGTGGAGGGAGTAACTAACATGGAATTAATGCTTATGCTATCCACACCACCTGGTTATACAATGACCCATCATGTCAGTTTACAGATAATTTGCAATAATTTTTCTACTGTTCAATCTTTTTCCATTCATTTTAATTTCTTTTTTTAATAAGGATAGAAATATGAATATAATTTATAATTCTAATCACTTTATTGATCACTGTGCTTGCACACAGAGGAATTTGTTCTCCGCATTTAACCCAATCCGTGCAGTGAAACACACATTTACACACACACTAGTGAACATAGGGAACAGTGAGCACACATGCCTGGAGCAGTGGGCAGCCCTAGCCACGACACCCGGGGAGCAGTTGGGGGTTAGGTGCCTTGCTCAAGGGCACTTCAGTCATGACCCATTATATGACAACTTTCACACAACACACAGTGACATGCGCATGGAAAAATACACAGTAATAACAAAGACCTTAGCACCCCCCTTGGATACAAGTACGCTTCCATCAACTTCAAATCTAGAACTATCAAACTTTGCAAGATTTTAGATCCTACTCCTAAATAATGTTCTTCTGGAAGAACAACATTCACTGGTGTTATATATCATGCAGACTTAGTGCATATCTATATCCATGTGTGTATTTGTTATATCATTAAAAAAGCATATCACACTGTTTGAATAAAGACTATGAATGTATGTTTACCTGTGTGTTCATCTTCTCTTGCCAGTCTCTTCCTCTCTGAGTCCCTATAATCAACAGATATGGGTAGTAACTAGGCGTATTTACATTTTGTAAAATTATTTCTTAAGGAAAAAAATCTTAAATCTATAATGTAAGTGGGTTGTAGGGGATATTGCATGATGGTACTCGGATCCGCCCAGTTAGGGCTAACATGGGTGGCATGAAAACGCTAACAACTACTGTGCCTCGCACACGGCGGTAGCTGGAGAAGTTAAATGATAATCTAAGGTTGGCTAGGCTGACAGTTAAACCAAGCAAGTCTAGAAGTTAGACAAGCAGAAGATTTCCTGGCAAGAGTTGTGGGCGATGGCGGCAAGTCGTATTACGTTTTTGCTAGGAGCAACTTATGATGTCCACACAACACCGCAAAATCTTGGACAGTTGGTGCGTGAAGACCCTAGTTGTTGATGGTGTACACAGGGTTTGGCACGCTGAAACATAATCTATCAGCTTGTAAAGTTGGTTTGTCACAGGATCAGTATACATGGAGACATAATCAGGTGCTAAGGGTTTTAGCATGTTTGTTGGACAGCAAATAGCTAGAGGTTATTGACGAGTGGCTATAGTAATAAAAATGTTAGGGGATTTTTAGCCAAGTCAGCCACATCCCTGATTATGCAGTCTGGCATCAGGGGCCGGAAACTAAGGGCAGCTGTGAAGGAGTTTCAGAAAATGAAGGTTGTCTACTGAAGGTCAACTGAAGGTCTAATCAGTAGTTGTGGATATGGAGAGCACAGAGTACTTGGGGAAATGCACTGTAGAGATACTATTGTGATTGTTGGTGATGTAGCATGTAAAGTTCACATGGAACTGGTGGCACTGAGCATGCATTAACGGTGCCAGTGGGGCTTGGTACAGTCACCAGGGAGGCCAGCGTGGATTTACAGTTGTTGATGGTTAAGGGTAAGGTAGGACTGTAAAGCTGGCTTGGAGGGTGGAGGGTCTGGGATGCCAGATTTCACTCTTGAGCCTTTTGGAGGTGTTGTGGGCTTAATTCAGCGAAACACCAACAAGAGGAGGTGCCTACCTGATGACCCCTCTGAAGAGCTATTGATACAGTGGCTGGTTGGGTACTCATGGGCTAGGCTCAATGAGTAACCGTAGTTGTTAAAGATAGCTAATTGATGACTGGATCATAAACAGTCACAGAAACCTTAGTGTTGAGGTGTAGGATTCCACAGGAATTTTGTGGCTGCAGATAGGAAGAGAGTGTGGTGGGCCCTATGTGAAGCTCTAATAGATTGGCATAGGATATTTTACATTTTATCTTGTTTATGATTATAATTACATGTCATATTTCTCATCCTTAGATTTTGATTATTAGAAGTATTTTATGCTATTACTCCATTTCTATACATTTTAACATTTTTAATTTTGTGTGCGAAAGAGATATTCTTTAATAAAATGCATGAGTTTATGCTACTGTCACCTGTAGCCGTAAGGAGTGATGTTGTGTGTGAGTTTCTGCTGCCCCCTGCTGTTCACCCCATACACACTCATCCTCTGCTGCAGGGATGAGGGGTTTATATTTTCCTCTGGAGAAAACTGATTATACAACTCTTTGGGAGCCGAACTCTCAGCACAGGGTGTGTGTGTCTTTCTAAATCTGAGATTTACATCTGACTGGGATGAAACATCTACTGTCCACTGTTCCTCTTCTCCATCAATGCAGCCTGAGACCAAAAACAATAACAATTACCAACTCTAAGATATGACAATAAATGCCAACCAATGAAACAGAAAGAAATTTAACTGGCCTCTGAACAACAGTTCACCTACAATTTTCTTAACTCAAAATTCATGGTAATGTTATTTTATTAAATTGACAATTGCTTAATTGTCATTACACAGTGAGTAACTAGAATAAGTTGAAAGTGGAAGATTTATTGCAGTTAACATATTTGTCCCTCTTCAAAATAAAGACAAAGGGTCTTTTCAATACAAATGAATGGGAGATGATTCTCAGCAGCAAAAGCCTGAAACTCTACATACAGGGGTTGGACAATGTAACTGAAACACTTGTCATTTTAGTGTGAGAGGTTTCATGGCTAAATTGGAGCAGCCTGGTGGCCAATCTTCATTAATTGCAAATTGCACCAGTAAGAGCTGAGTGTGAAGGTACAATTAGCAGAGGGTAAGAGCACAGTTTTGCTCAAAATATTGCAATGCACACAACATTATGGGTGACATACCAGAGTTCAAAAGAGGGCAAATTGTTGGTGCACGTCTTGCTGGTGCATCTGTGACCAAGACAGCAAGTCTTTGTGATGTATCAAGAGCCACGGTATCCAGGGTAATGTCAGCAAGAAGGACGAAACACATCCAACAGGATTAACTGTGGACGCAAGAGGAAGCTGTCTGAAAGGGATGTTCGGGTGTTAACCTGGATTGTATCCAAAAAACATAAAACCACGGCTGCCCAAATCACGGCAGAATTAAATGTGCACCTCAACTCTCCTGTTTCCACCAGAACTGTCCGTCGGGAGCTCCACAGGGTTAATATACATGGCCGGGCTGCTATAGCCAAACCTTTGGTCACTCATGCCAATGCCAAACGTCGGTTTCAATGGTGCAAGGAGCGCAAATCTTGGGCTGAGGACAATGTGAAATGTTTATTGTTCTCTGATGAGTCCACCTTTACTGTTTTCCCCACATCTGGGAGAGTTACGGTGTGGAGAAGCCCCAAAGAAGCGTACCAACCAGACTGTTGCATGCCCAGAGTGAAGCATGGGGGTGGATCAGTGATGGTTTGGGCTGTCATATCATGGCATTCCCTTGGCCCAATACTTGTGCTAGATGGGCACGTCACTGCCAAGGACTACCGAACCATTCTGGAGGACCATGTGCATCCAATGGTTCAATCATTGTATCCTGAAGGCGGTGCCGTGTATCAGGACGACAATGCACCAATACACGCAGCAAGACTGGTGAAAGATTCGTTTGATGAACATGAAAGTGAAGTTGAACATCTCCCATGGCCTGCACAGTCACCAGATCTAAATATTATTGAGCCACTTTGGGGTGTTTTGGAGGAGCGAGTCAGGAAACGATTTCCTCCACCAGCATCACGTAGTGACCTGGCCACTATTCTGCCAGAAGAATGGCTTAAAATCCCTCTGACCACTGGGCAGGACTTGTATATGTCATTCCCAAGTCGAATTGACGCTGTATTGGCCGGAAAAGGAGGCCCTACACCATACTAATAAATTATTGTGGTCTAAAACCAGGTGTCTCAGTTTCATTGTCCGACCCCTGTATATGTCTATGAACACAGGTAGTGCTGTAAAAGGAGTTGTAGCAGACAGGCAGAAACCAGTATACAAAGACTTAAGAGAAAGTGAAATGATAAAAGCATGCAACAGAAACAAAAGATGTTCCACGGTACCCATGTATTGCTTACAGCACAGAAGCATACATTGGCCTCAACAGTTTGCAAATCATTGTGTAAGGGAAAACTGCAATTACTATTGCAGTTACCTGTGTAGCTCTTGTCCTGAAGCTGTGAACGTACACTACTCATGCACTCTGAACCACTAACAGAGGCCCCATGCACTGCCCCAAAACTACCCAAAGTGCCTAGCTGCTGCTGGACAGGTCCAGGATTGTACAGCACAGCGGCAGATTGAGTGAATGACAGTTCTATGTAAGACTGTGACTCTTCTTCCATAGTCCAGTGAGGGACCTGAAGATGAGGAGGTGGATAATGAATGTTTGATTCCAGATGACCTGTGGCTTCACTCTCAGACTGGGGGATGGAGGCACTCAGTCTATGATGAGTTGTTATGTCACTGAAGAGCTACAGATACCCACACACATACACACACACACACACACACACACAGACACATACACAAAAAGATTGTCAAAATTAAAAATCTAGCACATATGGAACTACATTATTTTACATTCAATTAGTCTCAGTAAAGATTACTGTTAAGACAATGTTTGTGTTTGTTTTGGTAGCTCAACTCTGTTCCCAATAAATTTGGGAAGCTGTGAAAAATAAAAATAATATACAAAAGTAACTGTATTGTTTTGTAACAATATGTGCCTGCTTTCAATTTAATCAATTGAAATCAATACATTTTTTAAAAAGTTGAGACAGAAGCAACAAAAGAATAGGCAGGAATAAGGCAGAAATTGGACAATAAACAGAACTAAACTAGGGAAAGACAAAGACCAAAATAAGCACAAAACATGACCAACAAGACAAAGACCAAGGAATAGGGCTTATATACATACAATAAAAGAAGAGACACCTGTGAACAGCAATCACATGATACAGTAGATGGCATGGCAAGAGATCACATGAAGGGGCGCACAGTCTAGCAAAAAACAGACTATCAAGGCCAAAATGGCCAAAAAACGCTTAACACTGTAGAAAAAAAAATCTTAATAATAGGATCAATAGGGACAATAGGATCAATCACAAGTCTGCTATTTTGTAATGACATGTCAGGCCAGTACAAAAAAATACATGGAAGTGCATATACTCCAATGTAGAGACAGAGAATTAAAATGCAATTGCCAGAATCCTGACAACTAAGCCAGCTTAACACACTGAATAATAAATACACTTAACAGACTCTACTTGTGGGCGGAGTCTCTGTGGCTGGGACTAGGGGTCACATGAACATGGTTAAACATAAACAAATAGAGCCCATGGTTGGAAATGAACAAGACAAAAACAATACCAGGACAGAAACAAAGAACAGAGAGTAAAAAGTGTGAAAGTGTAAAAGAAAAGAAAAGAGAAAAAATCTACCCGATTTTCGATTCAAAAGAAATAAGTGACAGCTCAATGTCCTGGACGCTTTGGACAGCTCATACAAAACATCTCAATTGTAGCTCACAGCTGTGGAGAGATTGCAATGATTTCCAAAGGAAACGGTGAGAGCTTGAAGAACCAGTTCAATTCATTAACGACTGCAGTAAAAAGCTCTTAAGTAGTCCATAAAGACAAAAGACATCAGTTTAGTTTTCATCATACTATGTACATATGAATTATGAAATGAGTGTATAAAAGTATTGAAGTAAATAGTATGCATCATCAACTTTTCACTTTAGCACTAGAAGCGCATAATTCTGTCTTTTAAATACAGTGACACCCAATAAATAATAATTATTAGCACTGGGTTAAATTCCATAGCCCATGATATTTGCCATAATTATCCTGTTCATAACTTAGGAGCCATAAATATTTAGCATAACTACTGTATGAATGTTCTGTAGGCTCCTATCTGTGTCAGTCTTCCTGTGGCAGGGATTTTAAGTGTTCAAGCTGGTGCTTATATGAATACATAAAAACAATATGAGTTAGAAACAAACAGAAAATTAAAAAAAAAAAATCAACTAATAAATACATACATTAAGAAAGAATAAATTCAGAAACTTAAAAAGTCAACTGAATTAAGTTAAAATGGTTTCCTTTTTAATGTATTCATTATCTAATCAAGTGACCAGGAACTACATACATTAGAAAAACAATGTATTAAAATTATGTATGAACATTCAGGAGATAAAATCATTGACTGAAGGCAAAAGAAGAAAATAGTCATTGTCTCTCCAACTCTACACACACTTGCTTGGGACAGACAAACCAGTTTTTTTTTTTCTTTTCCCCAGCATTTTGCTTCACTCTCACTTTGCTCCAATGTAAATACAGAGCAAGACATTCAAGGTTCACTGGATCATTTAAGTTATCTGTTGTCAGACCTCTGCTGCTCATAAAACCATAATTTCATAGAGAAAGGTTTTAAGTGAGGCTGTCAGTGCAGGCTGATTAAGGATTGATGGACATTTCAGATTGTCTTTATCGGTCTCTCCAATACACTGCTCATGTGGCATTATAACAGAGACGTTCAATATAAACTCGGGGTTCCTTCATCTGTTCATAATTCAGATCCTTCTTTGCATTTATGAACATGCATTTTTGGCTCCTAAAAATGTGTTGCCTTGAACAAATCTTCAAATATTGGAATGGATGTGAACAATGTATTGATTAAAGCATCTGTAGTAAGGTCATCAAGTCTTTCAGTATTTATAGCTCTGAGATACATACAGGTGAAAAAGAACACCATATTTTTTCAGTTTCTTTCTTGCTTCCTTTACACAGAATTATCTGAAGCAATCTATGCCACATTATTCATTCTTTCTTCTGGCAAATCTGCCTCTGTGATTCTTGTGAATTCATTCTACATTCTCTGCATGTTACACACGTGTAACTGTACCGGGCAAATTTCATTCAGTCATTCTCTTCTCTGATGAGACATCTTCTCATGGGACTGCTTGAACCTTTAGGTTTACTTGCTTAATTTGCTTTATACTATTGAAATTACTGCTGAATGCTTCTCTTTGGAAAACCTGATAATTAAAAATTCTGCTTCACGTGGAACTTAAGGAATATTCACTCCACATCACAAAATAGCTTTTGATCTCTTACCTACAAAGAACTTTGGACCAATGTGAATATTCATTCATTCATTCATTATCTGTAACCGCTTATCCAATTTAGGGTCGCGGGGGGTCCAGAGCCTACCTGGAATCATTGGGCGCAAGGCAGGAATACACCCTGGAGGGGGCGCCAGTCCTTCACAGGGCAAAAACCCTCTCAGCTGTGTCATGTGACAGCTATGGATAGACCCACAATTGAAATAGGCAGCCTAAGCAATACAGCGACCTCCAATGTGAATATGAAACCAGTAAAAAAGTGATCTTTCAATTATGCCTTGAAATTTTGCAGAACAATCAAACACAACATGAATCTTCTCATGATTGAGGGTTATATGGTAAGGAATTTACCAGATTTCACACAGCCTGTGCAGTCTTTCTGGTCTCTTGTAAGCTTCCATTCCAAGAACATTACACCTTAAAAAGCACAACTTGTTTGAAAGGTAATGGCATCTTCCACTTAGGAAGATCTCTACATGTTATCAGAGAGAGATACCTCTTCTCCAATTCTTTCATTGAAATCAGATTGCAGTATGTTAATTACATCATCTGGAGTGATTACTTGACTTGAGTTATGACTTTAAGTGTTAGAGCTTGTGGGCAGTTCTAACCAATCATCAGAAAAATGGGTTTGGCAATATGCTCAAGGTGGGACGATGATTTAAGACTCTCCAGAGTCCATATGTGTATTCAATTAGCAGGTAGGAATTCATGTGTGTAACTGTTCTTAGAGGAGAACAACTCCTTATAAGCAGGACTTTTACAGTTTTCCCTTATGATGACACCCCAGATCATTTTAGCTTCACAAATGAATAAAGAGTTGCTTTGTGAATACAACAGAGCATAAACATGAAGTTCCTTATCTGAATTACTTGGTTTTGACAAAGATTAGTACTACTGCTAACATCTGGGTGCTACTGCCATCTTGTACAACTAGAAAACATCACCAAGGAAGCTACATCCAAAAGAGGTGTTAATCCTTGCTCTTATTTTTAGCAATCTTCAAGTAGGTCTGTGTTATGTCATTTTGAATATGTGTTCCAGATCTGGTTACTGTAGCTCTTGGATCAAAGGCCAGGATTCATATAGCCAAAGCAAGTTTCTCACTGAATAAATAACTCAGTCAGTGAAAGGTTTTTAGTGTATTAGTGACATTTCTGAAAGCCATATACTAAAAAGCACATGCAACTATATCCTGATGATGGTTGTGAAAATCTTGGTAACTTCAGGTTGTTTCTTGAAAGCCACAATTTTCTGGTTCTTGATCTTTGCTTTATCAATATCACTTTCCCATAATGCATAATAAGCTGTTAAAGGATTGCAAGCTTTACTCGCCCTCCAATGTTAGGGACATCACAGAATAATTTAAGCTTGGGGATATTTGTGTACAAATTGATTACCTGTGGTCTTTTGGTTCCATCTGGTGCTTAAAGAGCATGGGTAGCTTTTTGATTCTCAGGTCCATCATTAAGAATATGCAGAGCCATGCAGACCCTTGCTGTGGGTTATAGCTCATATACAGCTGTTTAAACAGTCCATATATTTTCTTAAATCAAACCTCTCCCTTGAAGGTCAATTTAGCCAAGCATGTAATTTGTCTCAGAAGCCTTTGGCAATTACAAAAGTCTGACTGTAATGTGTCGGGATGATGTGTTAGGGAACACAGCATACTCATTGTAGGAAATACAGAGAATTGATTGTAGGGCATTTTTGCACCTTGATCTGCACTTGGGAAGTGGCTGAGCACTGCTTCTAAGTTGCAGTGTAATTCACTGAGGTTTGATACTTACAGTAGCCTGTTTCCTTTTGTACAGTTTCCAAGGATGTCACTTTTCTCATACTGTGAATTCTGGTGGGCTGAATGAGATATCAGGTTGTAGAGATGTCCATGTCATTTTATGCAAGTCCAAGTCAAGTCTTTGAGGGGCAAGTGTAAGTTTAGTCTCAAGTGTCTCATCATGAGTCACCTTGTGGGTGAAAAACACAAACGACTTGAACACTATTGCTATTTATTATGTGTTTAAATCATGTACTTTACTGTCAGTTTGTAAGGCACACATTATAGTTTCAAAACTGATCAGTTGTTTGATCACTGCCACTGCAAGTCAACATTAATTTATAGATAAACAGGTTGTTATTTTTAATAAATACCAAATAAGAATAAAAATGTAGTATCTTTAATTCAGTAGGTTGTACTTTGCTGCAGAGAGCACAGTAACAATAAACATCAGCCTGCTAAATTAACCAGATAATTACAAATAAATATACAGCCTATAGGCTTAGTCCATGTAATATTATAAATAAAGTTTACAAAATAATAATTATTATTATTAGCTCAAAATACCTGCAAAAGCCTTTAAATGGTCTTTCAGTCTAGTTCTGTAGGCTACATGGGGAAGACTGCTGACTTGACAGTTGTCCAGAAGACGACCACTGATACCAATAGTGTCACAATCAACATTAATAGAGAGGTGAAGGGAAGGAAAAGATGTGGTAGAAAAAAGTGTACAAGCAATAGGGATAACCGCACCCTGGAGAGGATTGTGAAACAAAACCCATTCAAAAATGTAGAGGAGGGAATTCACAAGGACTGGACTGCAGCTGGAGTCAGTGTTTCAAGAACCACCACGCACAGATGTATGCAAGACATGGGTTTCGGCTGTCGCATTCCTCGTGTCAAGCCACTCTTGAACAAGAGACAGTGTCAGAAGCGTCTCGCCTGACACTTATGTTTTCTGATGAAAGTAAATTTTACATTTCCTTTGGAAATCAAGGTCCCAGAATCTGGAGGAAGAGAGGAGAGGCACAGAATCCATGTTGCTTGAGGTCCAGTGTAAAGTTTCCACAGTCAGTGGTGGTTTGGGGTGCCACGTCATCTGCTGGTGTTGGTCCACTGTGTTTTCTGAGGTCCAAGGTCAACGCAGCTGTCTACCAGGAAGATTTAGAGCACTTCATGCTTCCTGCTGCTGACCAAATTTATGAACATGCAGATTTCATTTTCCAACAGGACTGCAGTGCCAAAACTACCAGTACCTGGTTTAAGGACCATAGCATCCCTGTTCTTAATTGGCCAGCAAACTCGCTTGACCTTAACCCCATAGAAAATCTATGGGGCATTGTGAAGAGGAAGATTCAGTACGCCAGACCTAACAATGCAAAAGAGCTGAAGGCCAGTAACAGAACAACCTGGGCTCTCATAACATCTGAGCAGTGCCACAGACTGATTGACTCCATGCCATGCCACATTGCTGCAGTAATTCAGGCAAAAGGAGCCCCAACTAAGTATTGAGTGCTGTACATGCTCATACTTTTCATATTCATACTTTTCAGTGGGCCAGCATTTTTAAAAATTATTTTTTTGTATTGGTCTTAAGTAATATTCTAATTTTCTGAGATACTGAATTTGGGGTTTTCATTAGTTGTCAGTTATAAGCATCAAATTAAAAGAAATAAACACTTGAAATATATCAGTCTATGTGTAATAAATGAGTATAATATACAAGTTTAAATTTTTGAATTGAATTACTGAAAAAAATCAACTTTTCATGATATTCTAATTTTATGACCAGCACCTGTATTCTCTACACAGTAATCACAAGATACTGGCTAACGGAAATTCAGTAGGTTATCCCTTCATTAGAAATGTACAGCAACATCAAGGAATGTTCATCAAATTGACAGCAAACATCTGGACATTCACTGGTTACTTTCACTTTACTGGTAGTTTTCATAAATGACTAATGAAACATTTGTTTAAAAGAATAAGAATTTATAAGAATATAAAGGAAATTATAAAGGAATATAAGAATTTATTTTTGGTCTCCTAAGCTCCTCCAACCTTCTGCTGAATGCAGTTCTCACACCCATCTATCTACACATCTCTCGCTCTTGCACACTCACATAAATACAGGAGGCTCTGTGGGCTTCCACTAACACACATTCTCCATGTATTTCTCTCTCTTTCTGTCTCTCTCTCTCACACACACACACACACACACACACAGAGGTATTTATGTAGGTCAGCCCTCTGGTCTTCAGCTGATGATAATCCAGAGGAATGTGTGTAATCAAATAAAATGATCTTGACTACATGATAAAACCCATAAGTTGCTTATTATTATTGCTTATTATTGGACCATGTCATTACAACCATAAAGTGTAAACTTTTCAAGATGGGTGGTGACCATCGTGGACATTTTCAATCCAACTTTTGTTTTTTCAATGGGAAGAGGGTCATGCGACACATCAAACTTATTGGGAATCTCACAGGATAAACAATGATGTGCTTGGTTTTAACATAACTTTATTCTTTGTTGAGTTATTTACAAGTTTCTGATCACTTATAAAATTAGTTCAAAGTGCTGCCCATTGTGTTGGATTGTCAATGCAACCCTTTTCTCCCACTGATAGCAACACCGCAGGAGAAATGTTAGCACAGGCTTTGAGTATCCGTAGTTTCTTGTGAAATTCCCAATAAGTTTGATGTGTCACATTACCCTTTTCCCATTGAAAAAAGTTGGATCTAAAATGGCTGACTTCAAAATGGCCGCCATGGTCACCACCCATCTACTAATGTGCCACAAACAGGAAGTTAATATCACCATTCACTATTCCCATTTTATTAAGGTGTATCCATAGAAATGGCCCACCCTATAGATTATTTCACACATTCCAAAGACTTTCTAAATTTGTTTAATGCCCAATTTGCACACATTATTTATGTATGGGTTAGTACAGTTAGTGTCAGTATTAAATTAGGTTTCTATTAACTCTGACTTGTGCATGTTTAGTGTTAATTTACAAAGTAGCATATATGTTAGTGTTTGTTAAAACTGGTACCTTCCATATTTTGAGTGGGATTTCAGAGAAAATGCCCTTAAGTTCAGAGAACGAAGCTCCCAGTAGCCACTGCAGACTCGTAGTTCTCAACATGAGGTTAGCTATGACATGGTTAACACAAGGGAAACACACCAAATACTCCTCCTCCTGAAACACATGTATGCACATAAACACACAAACGCACAGTCAAATACACTGTATCTGTGTCACAAGTGGGAACACATTTCAGTCCAATTCAAACTATATTATAATTTAATTCCTGCTCCTACAGACCCTCTACCTCTTAAGTTCATTATAGAAAATATATTTTTGCAGTCCAAAGAAAAATATAGGAGATGGAAAAAACTTAAAATCTTCTTCAATTTGAATGGAAGTCTATGTAAAAAATATATTCCATGTAACTTTGGAGCATTTTTATTGGTTCATTTCTATTGTTCCTCCTGAAATTTTGATATAATAACCTAAAAACAGACAAAAAGAGAGGTATGTTTTTCTCTGGATAACGAAAATATATAGAAAATAAATATTAACACTCAAAAAATGAGAATAAATTAATAACATTTTAATGAATATCAATGAATGGTGATAAAGTCAAATGCAATGCATGCTTCTTTGAAGGGAACTTCTGATTTTGGGCTTCAGGAGTTTGCAGGAAGAGGATGAGTTCACAAATTGGTTATAGTTCTTTGCTCTCAGTCTAAAATCTCTGTTTATACAAACTGGATGTATAAACAGACTGTTTGACTTTAGCTATTTGACTTGCCAGTGTCACGGATCACGGGGCGGACTGACGGAGGCGGACGCACTTGCTAAAACACGAGGAGTTTATTATAACAAAACAAAGAGAAGCTATAAAGAAAACAACAAGACAAGGATATTAAACTAATAGGGACAGGAAAAACACAGAACGACAAAACTACGAAACAAACATGACCTGATTAGACAACGGGAGATAAACAATACGACTTGAATTGGGACAAAACAAAGGTGAAACAACGACAAAAGGAAATGAAACGACGACGGGGGGAACTTCGGAGACAGACAGGTAACATGACCGACTTGAATGAGGACAACGGAGAAACGTTCGATGACAAGGACAGACACAAGGGAACTTAAATACAAGACACAAACGAGACACACCTGGACAGATAACGAGGAGGACGGGTTAACAAATGACAGACGAGGAGGCGGAATAAAGGCGGAGACTATAACATAAACAAACATAGCCATGTGCTAAAAGAACACATGGCCGGAAAAACAGACTTGACGAGACGAGGGCGTGACAGCCAGAGTGTTTTAGTATTATTTTTAGGAATAAATTTCATAAAAATTTTAAATGTTTGTTCATGTAAATATTTTTTTGAGATTACTACTAGACAGATGTGCAAAAGTATAAAATAGAAAAATGCAAATAAATTTTGGGTACTGGCATTCCTTTGGGACAAGGTGGAGGTGTCAACTAGCAAATGGGGGGGGGGGGGGTAATATCTAGCAAAAGATGAAAGAAGCAATGATTTGACAGTTTATTCATAATTCATTTTAAAACACAATTATTGTAAAAGATTGTCTACATGTATCAAATTTATTTTTTTTATGAATTTATTTTTTGTGAGTGTGTGTCGCACTGTGAAGGACTGGCGCCCCCTCCAGGGTGTGTTCTTGCCTTGCGCCCAGTGATTCCGGGTAGGCTCTGGACCCACCGCGACCCTGATAAGCGGTTACAGATAATGGAAGGATGGATGGATGAACGAATACATAATTTGTGCTCTTAGATCTTCTAAAGGCTATTGTAGATTTTGTTGGCATAAGAAAAGTCTGTCTCTTAGCAACAGATCTAACTTAGATATGGAAATGAATGACACACTGGCTTAACATGACCTGAGCATGTCACCAAGCTTCAGCGATCATTTGTCCATTGAACTATGCTTTTAGTAGGTATTATCTCTTTGTGCTTACACACACACACACACACACACACACACACACACACACACACACAAAGACTACCTCAGTTGGCAGCACACTGAACCCCTGTCTGTCAAGCCATCCACACACACTTCTCTCTGATCTTAGAAGTGTATATAGGCAGATCTGAGAAACACACCAGGCAATATCTTCCTCATCACACACCAGAAAGACCTGAGAACACACACCCACAAACTCAAAGCAGCAGTATATGTTCATCCTCCAATATCACACATAAACATTTTAGGGATGAACCAAATATTTAGGAATAATTGAAAAATAATGAAAAGACTGGATAATATACAGAATAATGTTTTTAATGACTCTGTAATTTTTTTTTGTTCCCAGATGTAGACAGGAACCAGAATGGAAATTTCCTCCTTAGCTTCAGGACAAGTTCGAACTACCACTTTAACAGAGGTCAGACATAGATGTTGGACAATTAGTTCTAGAACGGGGGTCGGCAAACCTCGGCTCTTTGATCTTTCTGATGCAGCTCAGCTTTTGAAAATAATTAATGAGTATTTAATTAAAATGGATTTTATTTTAGTGCGTTAATTTTCAAAATGTAATTCTATGAAGATTATGGCGATCTTGTAACATATTAACATTTAACACTTTAAACATTTTAATATTTAAAATATTTTTGTCGCTCTTAATACACGTCACAACTTCCAATGTGTGACACCCGCCAGTGTGTGGTTTCTTGAACTTTTTGACAGCTGACTGCACGGCGCCAGTAAAAGGATGACAGCACACAGAGAGAGGCCAGCATTTTTGTTTGCTGCCAGTAGATAATTTAAGTTCGGCATTTATTTTTCATTACTACATGGACTCAAATAGACATTGAGTATTTTACTTAACCTTCAACCCAACCTCTTTTTTTCGGAGTTAAAAATGTTTTGTTGCATGCAGAAAAGTTATTTCATTTTCTCTGCAGTCGTTCATTGATTCCATAAATGTAACACAGTATTGTTTGTTTATACATAGCACAAAGGCAAAAAAACCCTGTTATACGCAGTGTTATTTCATTTCAAAAGGGTTTTGTAACTCCATTTCTCCAGAGAACAAAGAAAATATGTATTAATTAATGAGTATAGAACTACAAACTACACTAACCTTTATATCCAGATCCTCTGTCTTGAGGCCAAACAGAACGAAGGATGAGTAAATCAGCAACAGGTTACTGAACACATCACCATATACACTGTAGGCAAGGACCATATTTAACATAAACAAACACAAAGGAGAATGCTAAATGCCTTCAAATAATCACAGGGTTTTTCCAAAATTCACCACAGAGGTATTTAAACTTTTCCCTCTGGTGGCTTCCTTGTCTTTTTTTTTTTTTTTTTGAGAACCACACCCAACCAAAAATAAAATGGTCAATATGCAAATTAAAAAAAATAAATTAATAAATAGCGATAATAAAAAGACAATTTCTTCTCGGACAAACACATTCTATTTTAAAGGTGCACTATACAAGATTTTATACATATATATCTTTAAATGACTCATTTCAATGTAAAGGTATAGTGGAGTTGTCATGAGCATGCTTTACTGTTCCCAAGGCCATGTTTTCATCCCCAGGATGACAAAAAGCCCTGCCCTTTGGAAGCTCACGTTTGTTTTGCTCTCCCCAATGAAACTGGCCCTTCCCTTGTTTCTTTAAGCAAGATGGTGGATTCCACTACCAAATATTCAGGACAACTCAACAACACACGTTTCTCTGCTGGGTAAAATAAAAGTATCGTATAAGTATAAGTATTCTGAAAGGATTTAACTCAAGTGTATTCTCCTAGAAGGTCTCTCCTGGGCAATGACTCCTCACCCTGCTGATGTGGGGTGATGAAGCACAGGGAAATACTGCTTTCTTTTCTCTAACTCCACCTTACAAGCTCATGTAAATTGAATTTCTGAAGATGCCATCATGCTGTGTTGTTTCCATTTAGGGCATTTAATTATTTACATTCAGGGCACTTTAATTACTTTTCTCAGGGTTATTTACCTTTATCAGTGTTAAAACACAATGTTCAAAGGTGCCTGTTAAGGTGAAGCAGAAAATTCAAATGAGACACTGACTACTGCAAAGAGGGATCTCTATTTGCCAGAGCTAACTCAGTTGCCTTTTATTCCTATGCTTCGGACCTGTAGGAGCATGGCTTTTCTACACTCCCAGCCAAGGAAGTCTGGTTTTATCGCCTATGCACTGGTCAACTGTGCTCACATGCACTAGTGAGAGCTACCTTGCACCGTCGCTGCACAGCTTTCACACCAACAGAGATTTACTACACTCTCCATGTATGAATTAATTCCCCTGAGCATAGTAACTACCCCTGTTCTCCCTTGACTTCTATATATTCTTTGTTGGTTTATATCCTTTGTGTTACTGTGGACCTCTGGAAGTGCTTTGAGTGATGGCAAAGCAACAAGTAAATATCTTTTTTTTGCTCTGTTTTCTTGAGTGACTGGCATGATAACGTTAGCTGTTATGGATATTATGAATTTGTTGTGAGTGAGTCAGTGTGACGTTTTCAGCTTCTGCTCTAAGCAATGAGAAGACGGGAGTTGGGGTTGAGGGATTGTGTGCACGTGTAGTCCCATTGCCCAGTGTGTTGTATAATTTCTATAAAAAAGTATCAAATGAAATTGAATGCTCTTGAGCAGCTGCATGAGCATATGTTCACTAGGCCCAATGCCAACTGTGGGCTGTGAAGCAGTGGACTATGTTTTTGACAGCTTCAAATACTGCAGCAAAAATACAGTGTTAGTACACGTCAATTTAGAAGAAATCTAGAATGAATAGGTTTCCACAAACATGAACATCAGAGTCCACAATGGATGCAGTTGAATTCAATCATTATAATGGATGTCTCTAAACGTTTGAACATAAGTAGTCATGAACACGCAAACACACACTAGGGACAGTGAACACACAACCAGAGCAATGGGCTGCCAACCACAATGGTGCTGGGGGAGCAGTTTGTGGGTTAGGCACCTTGCTCAAAGGCACTTCAGCCATGAATGAATTTTAACTTTTAAAACTGAACCAGCGACCCTCCGGCTTCAAGCTTGCTTCTCTAACCTCTAATCTACTCTAACGTCACAGCTATCCATATAGATCAAGTCATCAGTAATCTATCAACTCACAGTTTGCTGTGATGTTCGGTGCAGTGCAGAATTATCCAGCAATGGCTAAACTGCAGAGAAAGAGCCAAGAGTCTAATGACCACACCCTGTGAAGCTTGCTCCTGCTGCAGCTCCCCCAGCTCCTACACAGAGAAAAACACATACAAATACACACACAACATTCACATTGTCTTGTCGGCAGTGAGTCTCAGCACTGTTATGCTTTTTTTTTTTTTTATTATGCGGCAAAGCAAAGATAGCAAGTGGCAAATAGTGGCAAATTGTATGAAGCATCTTTGCAAAGACCTCCAGCAAACCCTGCACCTCAGCAGTAGATCCTGAATCCAATGCCACTGGATAAGCAGTTAAAGAAAATAAATGAATGAATGAATGAATAATTCCAAATAAAACCATATTTGCCTAAGTCAGAAAACACTGGATAAAATGTGCCAATCTGATTTTGCTGTTTCTGGCATAATATGTGGAGACTTAACAATTGTACAGTCCACCAATCTGAATACCCCCCATCAATATGTTGGAACCGCATTTAAAAGCAAACATAAAGAACAGGCTAAAAGTGTGAAAGAAACAATAAGCACAAAGAAAACTAGGCAGAATCAAGAATGGAAAACTTAGAGAACCAAGCAAAAGGCTAAAAACAAGTGTTTTCTCACTCAGTCCTCACTGCTGAGGTAGGTAGTGACTCATTTTCATGTAATGAAATAGGTGCTGAAACCAGACAATTTGAATAGGGATGTTTAGACAGGGTGACAATGTTGCTGTGATCTTTGTGGTATATAGGCCAAAGCATGCCACATACATTTTATCAAGACCCCAGGGAACTTTGTTAACTTGTGGAAAAAAATATTTAATAAGACATAATTTTGGGTTGTATGAACAGTGTCTGTTTCTGATGTGACCTGCAGAAGAATGGCTGTATTTTCATCCACAGTGATGATGTCATAGTGGTGAGTTGCTCCCAATCTCTGCAAAGTCTGACCATAGCTCCTTTCCAGCAGAGTCATATTATACCTACAGAACAGATTCACAAGACATTTGATCAGAAATATTGACTTTAGGTCCTCAACTATAAAGACAACGTACAATTAATGGCTTCTGCTACTATAATATTCATCCATTTTGAACATAATTTGTTAGTTCTTTATATGTACTCTGGAGAAGCCTAAAACGGTGGCACAGCAGGTAGTGTCACAGTCACACAGCTCCAGGGACCTGGAGGTTGTGGGTTTGATTCCTGCTCCGGGTGTCTGTGAGGAGTTGTTGTGTTCTCCCTGTGTCCACGTGGGTTTCCTCCGGGTGCTCCGGTTTCCTCCCACAGTACAAAAACACATGTTGATAGGTGGATTGGCGACTCAAAAGTGTCCGAGTGTGTGAGTGAATGTGTGTGTATTGCCCTGTGAAGGACTGGCACTCCCTCCAGGGTTTATTCCCGCCTTGTGCCCAATGATTCCAGGTAGGCTCTGGACCCACCGCAACCCTCAACTGGATAAGTGGTTACAGATAATGAATGAATGAATTAATTAAATCTCCTTTTATATTTTGTGACCTAATTTCCATTAAAAGTATAGGTAGTAAGATTGTCATCATGAGCTCATCAGAACAGGGCTGGAACCAGAATGTTGTGTGTGTATTTGTATGCTGGAAACTGAGAGGCCACAGGGGTATTTCATTCAGGCACAAGTTAAGCTATAATAAAATAAATAATTATTTGAAATTTTAATATTTTCATCTGGGCTAATATCATCTAAAGGTGCACTAATATAAACTCTTATAACCCAAATGATACAAAAAAAAGTCAATAGTGAACAATAACCATTTAAGTATGAAAGGACTGAAAAATATGTTCGTGTGTCTTTTCCTTTTGACTTCTCACTTCTCTGGACATCCAGCTCTATGGAGATTTAATAAGACCTCTAATATTCATTTTTCGTGTACATCCACTCGACGGATATTATACCCCCGCAGCATTGGACTGTGGAACAATGAAACTGTGTTTTCTGGTGTGACGGGAGGAGCTGGAGAGACGTTTATGATCCAAAACTAGTCATCTGGAATTAGTTCCCTATCGTTCTAATGGCTCAAAGTCATCTAGTCTAAACCCTTTCAAGAAGAGAAGTCATTACTGAGGCAAAGAATACCCTTTATTGCAGAAGAAATGCTGGATGAGCAGGTGTCCTCCTTATTAACTTTGGTTTGCAACAATGTCAATAAATGCAATGTGTTTGAACAAAATATAGAACTTGCTGTGTTTTAACTAGGATGCAACAGCACAAGAGCCAATAGGATATGAAGAGTGAAAGATGTTAAAAATACATAATAAATAAAACACTGACGTTGACTCCAGCAGTTGCAGTAGTTCTGAGCGCTTCAGTAAACCCTCTGTGACAAAAAGCACAAAAGGCACATGATCCAGATAAGCCAGAGGACACACTGCTGCATCTGAACAAACAAAAACACATTAAGCCACATTTTAAAATAGCTGGGACACTACTTGGCCGTAGCATAGAATATCATGAATATAATATCTATAATACTGATACCGATAATACTGAAAACAAATATCATGCTGTGAGAAGAGCAGTGCAAAACAATACTCAACTAGGATTTTTCATATTTGACAAAAAAATGAGTACATTCCCAAACAAGGACTTTAAGTAGAGGTATAGAAAAAGCTGTTCAAAGGGCTGAGTAACTTATATAAGTTGAGCAATTAAAAAAAAAAAGAACTAAACATGATCAACAAATTTGGAACCAAGGGAAAAACGTTTTATTAATTAACACATTTAAAAATATAGGTAATTGAGAAATCATGTACATCTACAAATGTAAATGTATATTTAAAATGTACAGCAAATGTAACTTGTTACTAAACACATCTGTGCATAACCCTAATCCTGTGATTCTGTGTGTGTGTGTGAGAGAGAGAGAGAGAGAGAGAGGAAATGAGAGACCTGTATCTGGTGAGTCTGTGCAGAAGCAGATGTAGTTAACATTGTTCTGGGAACAGACGATGCTAATGGTAGAGTGGCACAAAGCATCGAACTCCATAACCACAGAGAACCTCCTCCAGGGAAAATCAACCCCAATGTGCTGACTGCAAACTATCAAACACCTACTGCAAGAGAGACTGAAAAAATAAAACCACACACACCTGCATATTTACACCTTATAAAACCACTGGGCTATTTTTGATGTTTAACCTTTGCTGTTTGAGCATTTACCTACTATGTAAATATTTGATCTAAAAAAAGCTTTCTACTACTGTTTGTGTTATAAGTGCTAATTTGAAAAACAGTCAAATTTCATTGTTCATGATGGGGTTCAAGCTCCGCTCCAGATGACTGTCTGTGAGTTTGGTGTGGATTGGCAACTCGAAAGTATCCATAGGTGTGTGTGTGAGTGACTGTGTTTCGCCCTGTGAAAGATCTCCACCTTGTGCCCAGTGATTCCGGGTGATTCTTTCAAATACAAAATGTATTTAAGGGCAATGAGTAATAAATGTTTATAACTACGTCTGAGATGTGCGTTTCTGTTAACTAATCACATGTATCAACACCCTTTGGTCAAAACAACCTCTTGTCAAAAATCTCCCCATCCAACCTTTAAAAGGTTGCTGCAAATATTTAACCCAGTAGTGGAAATAATGGAAACCTCTTAACTTAATCATATCCATCTGATGCTGACATGTGTTACATCCATTCTGTGGTTTATTTTTTTCTAGCCATGTGCTTTGTGATGTTGTGGTTTTCTACCCACATGCTTTGTGGAGTGCCAGTGTTTTCCCACATTTGGGCACAGAGGAGTTATACAGGTCCAGATTGTGTGACTCTCATCGACAAAAAGTTGTCTAACTGACAAGAGTATCGCCTATGAGACGGGCTCCTCTGGAATCAACATTGTAAGTTTTATCGTTGGTCTCTATCAGGGCTGACAATCTGGATAATAGCTTGTTTTAAACATTGTGGTTTGACACTGAGCTTGGGTCTTGGTCAGGAAAATATTCCTGATTCAGCTATGCTGACAAGTCCTGGTTCCAAAAAGAAAAAAGTTCCAAGTCCTGTGTTCTGCCCATCTCCTATTATACCCATAACATCGTTCTACTGCTTTAGCCCGTTTCTCAGCGGTTCTACACAAATTAGTTCCTGCTGCCCAGGGCATAACAACAGCACCCACTGTTGCCCAGGACGTTGTAGTAGTGCCCCATATGCAGGACATAGTGGGAGGGCGTTACTCAGTGAGACCGCCTTTCCACAAGCCTCAAGGATTGCATCCTGTGTTTACATTTGAAATTACAGATGTCTTACTTTTTACTAGTCAGTCTTATGAATGTTTTATACAATGATAAAACATGATAAACAAACTCAAAATAACTATTCACACATATATTTTGCCTAGTCGCTCTGGCAACAGACACCCAATATGGTACTACATTTAAATAAGACTACACTTATAAAGGTTTATAAGTGGTTTAAAGCCTGTTTATTAAATGGGCAGTGATTAGATTAACACTTTAAAATCATTAATAATCATTTTTTAACACAGAGATAGGAAGTGTGAGAGTGACCTCTTTATTGTCTAATACCTAAAGTGTCAGAGAACAGAATATATGAAGAAAGAATAAGCTAAAAAAATCTGATAATGTGAATTTTGTCATTTCACATGTTAAGGTACACCACATTATCACAAATGTACAAAAAATGAGACTCGTTCATTACTTTTTAACCAAAATATGTTAACCTATTAACAAATACGTGATGACTGATAGAGAAGACAATGTAAAGTCGGTATCTATCAAGATCTGAGGTTTACCATTGTAGATGTATGAGGGTTCACTCTTGCCATTTCAATCTGTGTTATAACGGATTATTAATTAATATTAATGTATTAACAACATAATTAATATTTATAAGTGTAGTCTTATTCTAAATTGGTACCATGATGTGCTAAACAGTTGCTAAAACACACACATACCTGCATATAACGCTGCTGCTCTCCACTTTGCTCTTGCCTTCTTTTGGTAGTATTGCAGTAACAGAGCTTCCTAAAATTCCTTAATACACAAAAACTTTAGTCAGTACCTGCACATCCAGACATAATTTTAAATGTTATTTTGATGTTTTTCAGATGTATTCCAACTGCTGTGCTGGAAAGACAAACTGACAGAACTAAATTCATTTTATAATTTTTGCTTTAAGAAAAAACTAAACAATTTAATGTAATATTTCACAACAATTGATTATCCCTGGCTACAGGCACAGTACAGCAAATCCCCAACTGTACGACAAAAATGTTTCCATACAGCTTTGTCTGCCAAAGGTTTGGGTGAGTTCTACAATTATGAAAATACAGATTCCAGAAATAATGTGCAGATAACACAAAATAATAATAAATAAGAAAATTCTATGATAAACATATTATATGACCTTCAGATATCCAGGTCTAAGAGAACACTGGCTCACCTGGTACTTGATTGAGAGCTGTCACTAGCACTGTCCTCACATGTTCCATAGCTGTTACAACCAGAACCTGCTCTCACAAACATAACCACTTCACTAATACTCATATAACCCCTGGCAAAAATTACGAAATTACCACTCTTGGAGGATGTTTTTCAATTGTTTAATTTTGTAGAAAAAAAAAATCACAGATATGCCACAAAACTTTTTTCCAGAATTCCAACCTTCTGGCTTTAAGAAACAATAAATATAATTGTTGTAGTAAGTCACAATTAGTTTCTTTTTTAAATCAATTAGAGAAAAAAATATGGAATCACCTTATTCTGAGGAAAATATTATGGAATCATGAGAAAAGCATTACACAATTAGCACATTGTTGCACCTAGTTTTTCTAACAGCTTGAATTTTCTGAGGCATGGACTGAACTAAAGACGAGCAGTATTCTTGATCAATCCATCTCATTGCTGTTGCCAGATCATTGCCATTGCTCTTTGTCATTGCCCATTTCCTTCAATTTCCACCAGATATTTTCAACTGGATTGAGATCTGGACTATATGCAGGCCATGCTATTAATATTATATGTCTTTCTTGAAAGTTTTCACATTCTTTACCCTATGACAAGATGCATTATCATCTTGAAAAATGAAGTTATCGTCACCAAACATCCTTTTTCCAACTGATGGAATAAGAAAAATATCAATGTAGACTTTGGTATTTATTGGAGATGTAATGACTGCCATCTCCTCGTTTTTAACTGACATGCAGAGCCATATAACCAATTACTGTGGAAATGTACATGTATTCTTCAGGCAGGCATCTTCATAAATTTAATTGAACTGGCATCAAACAAAATTTCCAGCTTTATCACCTTGCCCAATGCAGGATGGAAATTCATTACTGAAGATCACTTTCATCCAGTCACCAACATTCAATGATTGCTTGTCTTTAGCCCACTGTAACCTTGTTCTTTTCTGTTTCAGTGTGAATGATGGTTTCGTTTGGCTTTTCTGTATGTAAATGCCATTTGTTTTAAGCGATTTCTTACAGTACAGTCACAGACACTGGCTGCAATTTCTGCCCACTTATTTCACATTTGTTTTGTTGTGTGTTTTCTGTTTTTAAGGCATGTTTCTTAAGTTTTCTAGACACTTTTATGTCTTCCCATTTTGTTTGAACCTGGCCCACATTTTAGACACAGCTGACTGGGAACAACATCTTTTGTAACATTCCATGATAATTTATTTTCTTGAAAAATTGTATAATCGTCTCCCTTGTTTCAACTGGCATCTCCTGTGTTGGAGCCATGATTCATGCCAATTGGATTTGTGCAACAGCTCTCCAAGGTGTGAGCACTATTTTTTAACTGAAGACTAATTAGAAGATTTATTCTGATGCAGGTGTTTGTTTTAGAACTTCATAATACAGAATCATGCCATAATATATTCCTCAGAATTTATTGCTTCCATATTTTTTTTCCTCTACTTGATCTAAAAAACAATTTTGACTGAATTCAACAATATTTATTTATTTATATATAATATTTATTATTGTCTCTTAAAGTCAGAAGGTTGGAATTATGAAAATAGAAAATTTTGTGACATGTCTCTGTGATTTATTTTTTCTACAAATTTAAACATTTGAAAAAATATCCTCCAAGAGTGATGATTCCATTATTTTTGTCAGGGGTTGTAGATGAAGCCATCACACAAGGGTAGACAAAAGTAAAATTCGCATTGACCATTTGGGCCAACAAGCCAATGTACCGAGGCCAAAATTAAGAATGTGTGTAGTTTTTCAAAATATGTTAACCATGTGTGTCAACATACTTGCTTAGTTACTTAAAAGTGAAACTTGCTTTTTCACAGAATAGCAAGTTGCAATGAAGATTTTTATCATTCAATCCCACAAACTCACCTCCATCTTCGTAAGGCTTTGATAAATCACCCCTCTGATTTTTGAAGAAGGCAGCACTATAACAGCACTTGTGTCAAAAATCCTTTTAGAATTCATACTTAAGCCACATATTTCAAGGTCTTCCACTTGACCCTGAATCAAATTGTTTTTCCTTTTCTGTAGATGTCATTTGCTGATTTGCCTTTATTGCCAATAAATCCAAATTGCATAAAGTAGCCATCAAGGCAGACAACAAAGAATTTATGCTGTTGCAAAATGTTGCAGAGAAAGTTTAGTTACATCTTAACCTCCCAATCCTAACCCCCTACAATGAAATCCTCAATAAATAAATAAAAATAATGAAAACAATAATTCAACAGCTGATCCCAAGCATCCATTTCAACAAAAATGCTGGACAAGTCAAGTAGAGTAAAAGTAAAAGTAAACAGATTTTCAATGAGGGAACATGCAAATAGTGAAAACATATTCTACTATTTTGTTCTAATGGGATACTCACTGTGTTGGATGTGTTTTTCTGGAGGAAGGAGTTAGTTTGCTCCTGCAGATACACTAGCCTGTGTCTTTGCCCTTCCTCCTTCATCTGACTTAAGTAAAGCAACACCTGTAGCTTCCTCAGCAGCTCTTTCAGTACTCCCAACGTACATGAGGACAACATTTCTTCCAGGTAATCTCACACACACACACACACACACACACACACACACACACACACACACACACACACACTAAGCCAATTTGCACAGCTCAGAAAAAATATGCACTTAAAAGTCCAGGGGCCGGTTGCACAAAACACCTTAAGTTATGATTTTCCTTAAAGTCAAAGTTAAGGTTTCCTTAAAATTAGACCCAGAGCAAGAAGAGGAGCCATCTGCACACAGAGTGGTCCGGACTTTCCTGGGGCCCAATGCAAAAAACTCTGAGCCAAAATGTGACCCTTTTTACCGTTGCACCTGAAACTCTTGACCTTAAAAAATAAATAAACAGTTTTAACATAAATGCTGACTTGGATGCTGGAGGGCTGATAACAAAGTTAATTGTTTGATTCTGTAACAGCTGCAGTCCTTAAGGTGGAACAGGAGAAAAAGAAGCAAACGTAGCTGTTTATTCTGCAGATTTGTGTCACCTTAAGGTGATCAACAAAAACTTCAAATATGCTGATGTTAGTGTGATTGTGTGAATATAGCGGTAGCATTTATGGTGGAACTAAAATTTCTAAGAACTCAACTTAGCACTTGGAAATAACTATTTTTTAAGGTGGTATGAAATAATAAGCAACTTTTAGACTGTACTGATGTGTTTGGGGAAGTTTAAATGAGTACTAGACCGTATAAAAACATTTAGGCCATTTCACTTTTCAGCTTCAAAGTTTTATTAACGACATCCTGGCACTGCAAGGCTTTTCAGGTCATTGAGTGCAGCTGCGCAGTGCTTGCCATCTCTAAATATATTCCCTCGGCTATGTACGTAGACTATTATTTATTAACAATCCAAACTTGAGAAGAACATTCACATGTTTACCTGACAGCTGTTCCTGCATCTCAGTCTCATTGTGTCTTTTTTCCTCTTTTCATTTATTAAAGGATAATTTCTCTTCATCTTCTGATTATACACACACTCTCACTAACTTGAAACGGAGTGTTTATAGAAGCATGTAGAGACATAAGTAGAAGTACAAAAGAACTCAAAAAGTGAGTTTTGCATGATATGTACCCTTTAAAATGTTCATTTATGTATTTAAGGTTTTTTCCTTATCTTTGTCTTGTCTTATCCTTTAAGAAACCCCTTAAAGTTTGTTAAACTGTTGGACAAAACATCTTAGCAACCAAATTAAGGAAAACCACTTACGGTACCTCTGATACTGTCTTAACAACATGACTGAGTTTATGGTGATAAATGAACGTATCCCAAGGAGAGTGTTCCATGATCGGGGGAAACCCACAGGAAACGCTAAATGATGAGCAGCTCATTTTATATTATAGATTTGATCGGCAGTCAAGGCATGATTTGTTAAATCAGCTTGAGTTGGATGACACTACTTTGCGCAGCTATGCTCTTCCTGCTGTAATGCAGTTAATGACTGCTCTCCGATTTCATGCTACAGGATCCAGTCAGTAATAGGCGAGGTAGCTCATGTCCACAACTAAACAGTGTGCCGCATCATTCCCCAAGTACCAAATGCCCTCGCCAGTCTGCTGAAGTATGTTAGCTGGTAGAAGAGAGGCGATAACTGGTATCACAGTGAGTGCATATAAACAATGGTTTTCATGGAAACAATAGAATTTTACTCCCGTAAAAAAATATGTTAGTGCAGTAAATACATACCTTAACATATTTCCTTATGTAACACCCTTAGGCAAATCCTTCAGCTAAGTAGAAATGAAAACTTGGGAGTCATACTTAAGACGAAAACTTCAGGTGTTTTGTGCAACCAGCCCCAGGATCTTGCTTCCCTACAATCTTTAAGTAGCCTTAGATATTTCTGTGTTTAAATAAATTGTTGATAAATAATACATGTTACATGTTAAATTTGTGTTTTGATATCCACTTAACAAAAAAAATAACAAGTAACAAAAAATGTGATGTCATTAAGTGAATTACCAAAAAGGTTTTCCACTATTTATTTATCATTTGATTGGTATCTCACTATAGGAAAACAGTTCCCATGTCACCGACCCTGGAAATGTCAGCTAACAGAGCAATTACAGCAGTGATGAAGGAGAACCTGCTACCTGCTGTTCTTCATGCCCAGCAAACGATTTCTTAGTCAGACAGCTGTGTCCACTGCTACAGCATGCTCTACTCATCCACATGCCCAAGAAGGAGAGAAGTACCATTTTGTCTGGGCATTTGTCTAGGCCAGCTGTCCAGATGCCAACTATACTCAAATAGAACGTCTTCAAACTCAAGACAAGCAGGAAAGTTTTCTGAAAGTCTCCACAACATATGGCCAGATACAAAGGGAAAATAAGAGGGTACAGGGTATTTTTTCATTCATTCATTATCTGTAACCACTTATCCAGTTCAGAGTCACAGTGGGTCCAGAGCCTACCTAGAATCATTAGGCGCAAGGTGGGAACACACCCTGACAGGGTATTTTTGATAGGAAAATTTTCCCTGCTTGTTCAGCCCCCACAAAGCATGCCCTCTCCAAACCCTGCATGTCAAGAGGAGATCAAGTGTTGCTGGGACAAACTGATGTCCCAAAACGTTCAGGTTACTGGATTTTCCAAACTTTTCCCCGCTTCTCCCAGCAACCAATGGTTGAGTCCTTGGTAGCCCACCATCTTCAACCGGATAGGAGGACAGCCCTATCTAGGGGTGTACAATATGACGTCTACTGAACTAAAACCAAAATAATTTGTTATTACATACATGAGATCTCTTCCTTGCAAAAATAAAAAAAACAAAACTGTGCCATGAAGCCTTAAGAGCCGACAAACACACACTTTAAAACAATACAACATGTTTCTGTAAAGATGACTTGCAAAACAAAAAGAAAAACAACCATTTAAAATAAAGTAAAGTAAGCAGTTGATCTCTGCTATGGCTGTGTAGCTTGGGCTCTCAGATTTACCCAAACGTGAATCAAGTCTGTAGGCCAATCAGGGGTGATGCTCAACCAAGGAGGCTGGGAAGCAACCATGCTTCAGCAGACACGCATCGCGAGAGATGATGCAGACAGTTTTATATGGCAACAGCAATCAAAATAATAAATACGTTTTCAAAGCGTAGATCCCTAGGTCTGCCCTTTCCCTACTGAGACCATTTAGAGGGGAGTAAAGGAGGCGACCTCACTCTACAGCCAATCAGGGAAAGCTCCTTCCTTCCAACGCGTCTGGCCTTAAAGGGGACGAGCAAGATTTTTGAAGATTCCAAAAAAAGATTTCAAAGAAGACTCCAAGTTCAATTTAGAAAAGTGCCTAAAATGTTTTGTTGTTTTGAACATATTTTGACCACTGAAGATTAATTTCAATATCTTTAAAAATTCTGAAGGCTTTTCAGTATTATTACATCATAAAATTGCCTCTGGTTTATTCACTACCTCAATATTTGATTATGTACTTTCAGGTGGAAAATGGAAAATGTTAAGAGATTAAAAACCAGCATGAAAAATAATTGTGATAAAATCAAGATCGTGATCCTGAAAAAAAAATTGTGATAATGTATTTTTGCCATATCGCCCACCCCTAGCTCTATCATCCAAACTCTCCCTCTGAGATAAGATGCCGTGATTCCAAGCTTACATTTTTCAGAAGATTTAGAAGCTCCTCCACTGACGGCTAGACCTATCAACATTTTGTCACTCTCCATGCCTACCTGGTGCTGCTACTAGAAGAGCTGGGGGCTCAGATGGACACTAAATACGTCAAGCTTGAAAATATGTGGGAGAAAACCTCTAGGGTGTCTGACACCATGCTCTGCACCTTTCATAGCACTATCATGAAGTCAATGTGCTATGAGCTTGGTTTTAGTGGTGAGTGAGGGGGCTCTCTGATTTGTGAAAGAAACTGGGCATTCTTGATGCTCCAGTCATCAATTTGGGGCTGTTTGGTCCTGCTATAACAGACATGAGGCAGAAGTGCAACACTCACAGGCAGAAGGGTAAGGCCTTCTATCTATGCCTCTCTAAGAAATCAGCTCCACACCCAACATACTCACACTGAAGCCTCTGCCTTCCTCCAAGAAGCCTGCCATCCCATGGCAAACTAATTCTTGGACACAACACCCTCTACCACAGCTGCTCCTCAAACAGATTCTCCACCACATATACAGAGAGCTAGCCCTTCCTACATGTATGCTGTCTCTCAGCCACAGACCACCCAACACTTCTTCCTTGGGAAGAGATGGGAACACACCGTTGTCGCAGCCAACAGCACTTCCATGCCCCTGATTTGGCTCCATTACACCAGAGCATCCTCCAATGAAATAAATGAGAACATGTTGTGTCATGGCAATGCCATATGTCCTATCATACAATTCATGCCTTGCCATAGAGAGAGTTACCCCCCATCAGTTCTTTTCAAGGCATGGTTCAAGAGGGGGGAAGCAACCCAATAAGTGCACCAAACACATTATCTGTACTCAGCAAAAGTTCTGTCCAAAGCACACACAATAGCTTAATATGTACACCAAGGCCAATTCTACTCGCCAAGAATGCAAAACTGATTTCAGCCATCCAAAAAGCAGCCAATAAACATGTCATTCCCGATTGGCCCTGCAGAGGGCAACACGCCCCTTCTGCTAGGTACGACCAAGACCCGTCCTAGCTCTTTCTGAAGCCTGTCACGCATGGCAGTTTAGCCCTGGGTCCTTTCCATTTATAATAGGATACACTCTGCAGTTCATTCATCCTCCTGCATTTAGAAGCATCACAAACACAGGCTGTGGGAGCCTGCACATAGGCTAGAGATGAAAATTTGCTCCATTTAAATTCACAAGCTTGCATGCCAAATTCTCTTTGGAGCAGATAGTGTTTTAGCTTGCTGCATGGAACTCTTGTGCCAGGCCACATGAATGTCAGGTTGGTTTTCCTCTCCAGGGGCAGTACACTTCACAGAGATTAGACATTGCATCCACACAAAAAATATGCACTTCCTTCTTCTTCTCAGTGACAGATGGCTATGTGCCTCTGGGAGTATACACTCACATGCTCACCCCTCGCAAAAAAAACTACTCTATGCACTACCACCTGAGTCTCCTACCAGCCTTTTGCTCAATGACAGATCTGTTTTTCTTTTTATAGGATCTGTTAGATCAAGGCAGAGCGTTCTCCACCATTAAGGTGTATTTGGTTGCAATTTTAGCATATCACTGGGGTTAAACAAGAGCAAAGAGAAAATAGGCAAGCCTAGTTTAGCCGGACCACCATTAGCCATATATCCATTGTCACATAAGTGTTTATGGCATTTCAAAAATAGGAAATCCCAAAATACATACCCTTGTCATTGTTAGGTCTACAGACGTTTTGGTGTTTCATATCTATGTCTTTGTTTACAATAATAACAAACTAAGCAACGTTTTTACCAGACAGCAACAAGATAACATTTACGTTTTGAACATTTCTAAAACCAAGCACCTTAACATTTTATTAACCAAGAAATCTACACTTTATAAAGGAACGGGGCATCACTGGGAACTAGATATTTATTACTGACTTACATTTCTATAAGGGTCTGACTGATAAAACTGTGCTCTAACAAATTCACAGTCTCGTTTATTTTGAATAACACCTCATTCTGGTGTTCTGGCTTTTATAATCCGGAGATTTTGCCCGTTTTTGTGCAAAGATAAACAAAAAACTGTGCAGATGTAATTTACTCATCAGAAAGTCAGTAACGGTGAGATGTACCCCTGTATTTGTGCCGTTATAGGAATCGACAAGATGACGTTTTTTTTAAATATATAGTAGAAAACTATGGAGCCCCTAAAGTCTCATGGTGGAAAAATATTATTTAGAGATTTAATTCCCTCAGTTTAGTAATCTGTTCCTTCAATTTAGTAATCTGTTCCTTCAATTTAGTAATCCGTTCCCTCAACTTAATAATTCTTCCCTCAGTTTAACAATATTTTTCAGACAGACATGACACAGGCTATGCGTTAGGACACTTGTTTGATCTCTCCTGTCCATTAAGTCTCTAAATAATATTTATCCACCATGAGATTTTAGAGGCTCCGTAGAAAGCAAAAGAAATATTCTCCAGTCATAAAAAAGAGACTATGATAAATATTACCTCAACAAAGTAAAACACTGAGCTGCACTGCGGTGGATGGAGGACCTACAGTGTTGAAGCGGCACGAGTGTGTCCCAATTCAGCTCTGCACTCTCTGACCCCTTAAACATACATTTTTTTAGATCCCAAAAAGAGTACTTGTCCAGGGAAATTAGGAGCTCTGGTTACCGCCGAACAGTTCCAAATTTAGTCGACGAATGAAATATGGCTGAACTAACAACAGACAGTGTAGTGGCACCACCTTAAGCTCTGGCTGTGAAATACGGCTGAATTAACAGTTCCTACTCATGCATTCACATTTCAACATTAGGAGTCACTCAGTCAGTAAGCGCCTCTTCTAGGCCAGTCCAGCAAAAATACCTACACTTACCTAACCTGGCTTTCATGCCTAAGGTTAATGATACAGCATACATGTGTTCAGATATAGGGATGGTTCTAATAGAGGAACAATTACTTCTTCAGGGGTTTGGGTGATGGAAATAAGTGAAATTGTGTAGGGTCTTTGTACAAGAGTACAGTGAAATGTGACCAAATGAAACACACACACACATCTGTGATTAAGGGCAGTAGGCAGTCTCCCTTGGCGCCCAGGGAGCATTTTAAGGGCTAAGTGCTTTAATCAAGGACACTTCAGCTATGGATGTTCCTGTTGGTTGTGAGGATTGCACCAGCAACCTTCCATTCCCATGCCAACTCAAATTATTAGGCAATGGATGCCCCCAAGCTAGCTGGTCACTAGCTGGTCATCACTGCACACATGAATTAGATTTTGTTGCCTGAATAAAGAGGAGCCTTCCCCGGCTCATATAGCTCCAAGTGTAGGCACTTCTCATCAGGTGTGACAGTTCCTGAAACAGTATAACCTAATGCTAGGATGGATTGGGACTGAGATGTTTCCCCCTTGACTACTTTATCTCATATTCACTTTTCTTTTGTATCCAGGCTTCTCTTGACAGCGCTGTAAATTTGGAACCACTCATTCTCCTTATTCTATCTTTTCTTGCACCACATCGTACGTAGACCAATTTGCAAAGCAAGCAATAAGGTCAGTTAAGTATATATGTGATGCATCCAGTGGTGGACAAAGTACACAAACCTTATATTTGATTTAGATCTCCACTTGAATAAAATACAAAAGTATTTACCTTCAAATGTAAAGTAGAATCAAAAGTAAAAGTACCATGACAATTTTTGTAACAAGAGTTTAGTGTCACTCTTGGTTCCCAAATCTTTCAAGATTGTCATTAATTGGTTCAAGTTGCTCAAGTGATGAAATATTAACTCCTCTACACTACACTCCCTAATAGTGCATGTTAAAGATTCATAAAACTAATATCACAATGCCACTACATGGGGTTGAAATTCGGCCCTAGTGTTTTGGCGGTATAACTGCAGAGCAACACCGACACCAATGCACAAGTATACATTTTCACAATGGCACAGGACACCTGTGCAGGTTATGCATTGAGTCAACACAAGCATAAAGCATAAATTGGCCTTTAGTGTGTTCTCTGCATCAGAATAGTTTTTTATACTCATATAGGAAAACTAGTTAAGATACGGGGGGTGGTTTTGTTTTTGCTCCCCCTATTTGGTAGGGAGGGGGAGGTTTCCTACCCTACTCCAAAAGTTTTCCCTATTACAGGTATGTAAAGCATCACAATGATTTTAAAGCTGTAAATTTTAAGTAAAAATATTAAGTTAATATTTTTATATTTATATTTATATAAATAATAGTGTTCCTTGCAGAGAGTACCTTGAGCTATTTCTGCTATTCTGAGATTTTGCTGCAATTATTTCTGCATTTCTGACTTTTTGCCATACTTATTTTGTCTTTTGAACTTGTTTATTTCTCTGTACTGATTTTTTGGTTTTGCTTCATGTGTTGTATTTAATAAATCTCCAACTGACTTTCACCCTTGCTGAGTCATTTGTAACATCTACACATCCATAAACCGTGTATATGAATGAACAGTAGTTACTGATGAAACAAATACAATTTTTTAATTCATAATGGTTCTAAGAACTGAAAGTGATTAGTTACAGTCACAAATTCACACTACAATTTATATATAAAAAAAAGTCTGCCTTTGGTATTATTGGTTTCAGGCGGAGAAAAATTTTCAGTAGTTTTAGCACTGCGACTATGTTCATCTCCTAGCAACAGTGCCGTGCGGAGAGCTCAGCAGGGAGATTTGTTCACACATTATGGTCTTATTCAAACACAAACCAAAAGGAACAGCATATTTTCATAATATAGTGAAGTAAAAAGTAAGATATTTGACTTAAAAATGTAGTGAAGTTAAAGTAAAAAGTTGCCCAAAATGGACATACTTCAGTACAGATACACTTAAAAAGTACTTAAGTACCGTAACAAATTACATTTATTTTGTTAATGTCCACCACTGGATGTATCTCATCTCACCACACTTCACTAAAGAACAGCATGCTTCAAGAATTGCTGCGTATGCTTAGACAGGGGGCTGGTGCTGTGTGTGCCATAAGTCATTTCATGCTTAGTCACACAGGATGCATTTCCCCATACTGAGATACCTCAATCTTAACAACCAGATCATGCAGGCAAAATTGGATTTGTCCATAATGTCTCTGTATGTTGCATCTGTATATTTGAACTGAAGCTACAAGTCTCTAGTTAAAAAACATGGAAGCTTTTTTGATCTATTGTTAAGAAAACCATTGTGGGTACCACCAGTGTGGTATATAAAGTAAAAAGGACTTTGAAAAGTCAGTCTTTTTACCGATTGCTGTGTTGAGGTTACATTTTAGCAGCAGTTCCTTCACAGTCACCAGAATCTGAAGCAGAGCCATTTCATTATATAAGCTCTCTCTGCCTAAAATGTACACACAAACGCATTACAGTTATCTGGCTAGAACAATCATATATATGCACAAAAGTGAACTGCCTAGTGATCTAAATGTATATAATTGAAAAAATATGACTTGTGAACATGTAAAACATTTTTAAGTGAAAATAAGTAAAAATATAATTTCAATCTAGACATTTAAAGGCTAAACCTTCTGCTGCAATTAACACTGTTTATTTATAAACACTTGTTAGACTACTATAACATATGGGAAACATAGTGCAAGTGTTTCCATGGCTCTGACCAAGGATGAGCAGCTTCTCCTGCTGTTTGAGGGAGTAACTAACGTCTTCAGATGTTAAGAATTTGAAGTCTTTACAGCTCAGAGCATTTGCATCCAACTCACACACTCTGCTCAAGGATGGCAGAGCCAAAGCATGCAGCTCATAATATGCAAACCTCTCTGTCTCTAGAAGAGAGTGAACAAAGTTGCAGAATAAAAATAATCAGAGCACATATCAGTGATCTACAGGAGAGAGACAAAAGACCTACTCATACAGAACTCAGCATTAAACACATTAAAAACAGCCAAGATACACATCAGAAACGCTCAAAGTGCTACAGTGCACACCACAAAGAAAAACACATATCTCCAAAATAGTAATTTTATAGAAGGAATTAAGCCATTTTATTATTCAATGGAGGTCATTGTAAAAACATTTTTATTCCAAGCAATCTTGGAGCAGTTTTATTGGTTCATTCATTATGTAATTTACAGCCAATGTGAAGGACAGCTGCTATTTTTAAATTATTTAAACTAAAAGTGCACAAAAATGGAGATACATGTTTTTTGGACAGTGACAAAACGCATGAATGCACTGTAACCTATATAATGCATGGTTTAATTTCACAATATTTTACCTGTTGCCTGTATATATATGGTTTTGCTGAAGGCTCTTTCTGTAATATGAAGATTTGCCTCATTGCTCTTAAACTTTTCTGAAGATTGTATATTTAAACCTTCTGTGTGTTTTCCCATTGATTTTTGTGTAGAATCTGCCAATGAAAAAACAGTCTATTGGTACACTCAGTACATCAGCACACCAAAACAAAGGCTAGAAAAATTAGTTCATGATGCGTTCAGAACACTTCCTCAAAACATCTTCCCAATGTTATTAATTATACTAAAACGCAAGAAAACTGGGTTATAAATTATAACTTATGATAGTCATAAAATGCGATGGTCTAGAAAGCCTCTGGGTATTTTGATGATGATGACGATTATGATATGATAGGTGATAAACTATAGTTAAAATAGTGAGCTTCTGGCATGATTTTGTATAAGTAGGTTTATTAGGCTGTGTCAAGCACAATCTAACTAACATCATTTTTAAGAAAACAGGAAAATGGGGTGAGAGTCTAACTGGAAGCAATTTTGCAGGCTAATTTTGTCATTCAGACCTTTAGAAACTATGATAATAAACGTATACAAATTCTAAGTACAAAGTCCTATTAGATATGATGGGCTATATGTATTGTACTACACTGGATCAAACAACACATTCAATCTTTTACCCTGTTGCATCTTCTGTAGAACAGGACTTCTCTGTTGGGTTCTTAACCTCATAAATGAAGATAAAGGGTCCATGTCCTCTTGAGATTCAGAGAGAGAATTAATCTGTTGGCTGTTTCTTAATCCTGCAAGTCTAGGCACATTGTCTTTACGAACAGAGGCTGTGAACACGAAGCTGTCACCTGGTTTTTGCTGTGAAGGCATAACCTGGCAACCCTCTGCGCCTTCTGGAGGGCCTAAACTGTTTGAAATTTGGAACAGTGTCCCTTCATGAGTGTCTGAAAATATCTGAGTAGCTAAGAGTGTTATAGGTTTAATTAGAAAGTTATCTCCTCTTTGTTCAGGCTTGCTGTCAGAGAGACACTCTGGAGTACCACTACGAGTAAATGAAGGCATCCCACTTTGAATGTCTTTTGATAGATATTTGTTAACAGCTTTTGAGTCTTTTTCTGTTTTTCTGTTCTTAGAAAAGGTATTTTGCTTTTGAAAGGTTTTCTCCAGAAGACTGAACTTTACATCTTTTCCTTCCTGCATACAGATGGGCAAAGAAGTCACTGTAGTTGTGCTCTGGATAGATACCTCACTTACTGCGGAAAGAATTGCCCAGAATATAGACAAAATAATAAAGAGAAAAATAAAAACAATCAACATCACCAATTACAAATCATATTCATCATATTTATGATCATAATAATTTCTAAACCTTAATGTATTTTCTTTGCAAATTCATCTGTTCTAGGTAACACTGGTGCACAATCACATAATCAAGGTAGAGCAACCAACATTTTGCCACCGGACATCACACAACAGCACCAGAATCTCAGATGAAAACAAATACCAATTATTTAGCCAAGCCATTCCCTTTCCACCCTTTAAGGTGGAATGGAAAATATGACTCAGAAAGTAACTTTAGCCTTGAGGCTGCATTTAGGGTCTCATAGGCCATCTTATTTTTTCTGTTCAATTTTAAAAGTAATGCTATTGTTACACTGTTTTTAACATTAAGAAAGACACATTTAACTAAAACACTGTGTAAACACACTAAATGAAAAAGGAAAGCCTGATGAGGAAAGATAGAGAAGTGCCAGTAAAAGCAGGCTTTCTCAGTCTGTCATCATGCCACACATCAGAGGAGGCACTCAGCTGGCCAGCAAAGCTCATCAAGTTGAGTTCAGAGCCATCTCAGAGGCTTTCAGCAGCACTTAGTGTTCTTCATGTCAGAAAAGCAAGTGCAGTGTTGATTAATGTTTTCTCTCTCCCACGTGAGGCGTTTTTTGCTAATATTACCTCAGTGGAGGTAATTTGGACAGTAGCTTTCTTATGAAATTTTGCCATTTGCACACACAATGCTTTGTGGTAAATCACTGTCTTGTATCTTGGGAAGGGCAAAACAAACGCAGGGAGGGTCACATTTTGCACAGGGCAGGATTAACATGTATGTGCACCCTTCCTGAGATTAAAAACAACGGTCTGAGAAAAGCACAACACAGTGGGTATTTTGGCTTCTTTTTTTCTACTTGAGGCAGACTATAACATTATGTCCAAAAATCGTTGTTTGTTGCTATTTTCATGTTTAAATGTCAGATATTTCATCTTTAAAGATCAATATTAAAAGACAAATAAATCATGACATGACCAGGCATGCAACAGTAAGGACATGAGCCAGTGCTGATGTCTTATACCAGTGCTGATGCCAATCTATAATTCTGAAATTGTAAACAACAGTTACAAATGGATAAGGAGAGAACAAACAAAACAAATAAATACCCACACAACTAAAAGGAAAAATAACCTACCAATAGTTTCTTCAAATGTTCTCAGCAATTCTAAAATATAAAACAGAGTAGTATATACATTTTCAAACATTTTGTTACTTTAATTTGAAAATAAATTAATCATTTACCATTTTTCTTGACACATTTTGAAAATGTCATTTGCCTTTTACGTTATGTTAATATTTCATATTTAACAAAAAAAAATTGGAAAGCAACCATTTTCAAGTCACTAGTTAGGAGATATTAACTGAAGAACACTTTTTCAATACATTACCTTGGAGTAATGACAGTGGTGATTTATATATCTGTCAGTACTCACTGTCTATCTGAAGGGCAGAGAGCTGTGTGAATTTCTCAGCTGCATCTTCTGCTGTATCAGGAACTGGCAGTTTCTCCAAGATCATGGGCTCTATACAATTCCAGTGGCTGAGGTTTTGTATCAGGATGCTGAATGTGTCCAGGCCCTGTTTGTCTATGATATGAGTTTGTCTCTCAGCCTTCAGCAATGAGAACAACTCTGGAACATGTTGACTTCTAACTGGAGGACAGGATATATGTGGTTCTGCAACAACATAACAAAGAAATAATCCCAAGATCCTGCAGAGATGCTACCTCTTACACCACCATGCCACACAAGATGGAGTGTTCATTCATTCATTGTCTAACTGCTTGTCCAGTTCAGGGTCGCGGTGGGTCCGGAGCCTTTAGTGCTTTAATAATCTTTATAAATGTTTAGTGACATCTGTAGCTACATGACAGAATTACATACAAGATACTTTATGTGCAACAGCACTGCCTCATCTTGGCATGTTGGCCTGTGTGTCTCTGCTCTTTCATATGGAAGCCCATTTCAGAAACAGAGCTTCCATAGGTATTATGGTGTAGTTAGCCCCAAGTACTTTGTGTACTTGTGTACAATAAAATGTTAAATGGTGATTTCACATTTCTCACATCAGCAGTAATATACAACCAAGATAATAAAAGTAATAATAAAGTATTAATTCCAGACAATGTTTTTGTTATTTTTTTTTTTTTTATCTCATTGGTGCTGCTTTTTATTTAACGTTAACCCTCATCTCAGCAAGCATTTAATGTCTGTGCTCTTGATTCTGCTCGCCAGATACCTCTTTGGACATACACATTTCAACTGTATTAATTAGTCAGTTACTAAGAACAAATCATCTTCTCGGCCACCCTGGTAGGTGATCCAACAAAATGTAATCTATTGTTTGTTGATTTGCTCTAGTGTCAACTTTGCTGTGGCTTAGCGTAAATACGTTTGCTATAACCAATAATTATGGAAAGCTGCTTTGTGACAATTCCAGTTGTGGAAAGTGACATAGAAATAAAGTTCTTTTAAAATTAACGGAATAATTTCTGCATAATTTTCAAAATTGTATTACATTTTGTGGAGAAAAACAATCAGACATGGAATTTTCAGGCTTATTACCACTGTCTAATGCTGTTTTTCATACCTTTAAGGCAAACATTTTACATTAAAGTAAACACAAAAACTAAACAACTCATGAAGTGAAAACAGAATGTGTGCAGAAATGCAACTGAAATAAATGTTACCTGCCAGCAGTAATGCAGCTACAGAATGATGATGTTTCTTTGCCCTCCACACATCTTTCTCTATAACCTCATGACTATATTCTGAGAGCAAAACCCTATTGAATCACAAGTAACATCTAGAGATGACAGAGTTATTTAAATACAGTGCCTAGCAGCAAATATTATTAAGATGGGCTTTCCTTCCACAATCCTAGCTTCTTTATCGTCTTACACAGAGGTAAAAAGGTGGCAAACAATATTTATGCAAGTAATTAATATATTCTATAAATAGGTAACTCACATAAGATGCCAATAGGTGTCTGTATAATGACAGTACAATGGTTCCATAACAAAAAGAAGAATCACTGGACAACATTGCTTGATTACTCATTTTAAAAGCTAAACAGACAAGAGTGAAATGCGTACTTTCCACAGACTGTTGGTAGAACCTCAGGTGAAAGCTGAATGGTTGAGAGAAAAAGTTTTGGCAGAATTGGCCTATGAGGTGGTGACAGGATCAATTCTGTCTCCATTTCAACATAGGGCTTATATGGAACTGACAAAAAATATATAAATAAATAAATATAAATATTAATAATAAATATTACTAGTGATATCATATTCTATTACTAATTATTGCTTATTAATTATGTTAAATCTTTGCTGATATAAAATTGAAATTTGTAAAATACCTGGTGAGGGTGTCATATTATTTATATCAGAATCAGATAGAGAAGCATGAAATATCTCATGCTGCAATAAACCCAGGTCATCTGTAGGAGATACTACAACAGATACACATTCAAATAAGATTTTTATAGCTAAAAATAAAAAAATAAATCATAATAATCAGACATTTAGATCTGGAAAGTGCCCTGCTTTGCAATTTTTAAAGCTTGTATGTTCGCAAAAATATGTTTAAATTACTCATTGTTACTCATCACTGTTAGTAATTTAATGTTTTTTTCATTTGGTTTGGTACACTTGTTTTAATCCTTTTATATGTAACAGACGTGGTGGGTGACAGGCCACATTTTAAAATGTCATTGAAATGAAGTACAGCTGTATACGTTTATTATTCATCATATTTACATGATAAATATATTTCACAGATACAAAACTGGTTTTAATTGCTAATCTACCTTACCTTTCCTAATAGTGTCTAAAGAAGATTTTTGGTCCTCAATTTGTTCTGTGGGTAGTTTTAGATATTCATTCAGGGCTCTAATGGACATTAAATCTCTCTTCTCATTTCCATTGGTCTTAATTACAACAGGTAGCATCAGGGCCTAAAAATACAGGTTTAAGATGTGTTTAAAAATCTTTATATATATATATATGGTCCTTTGTTGCAATTACTGAACACAACATTACAGAGAAATCCATAACTTAAATGATTTTTAACAACCAAACATTTTTCAAGTTTTGTTCTAATAAATTATATTACATGATCTGGAATCATTTTTAACTCATCAATTTATAGCAATTCACAGCTCTTAATGGACAATAAATTTAAGGTCTTTCCTCCAAGTTATGCTGTCCACTATGGTTAGTTATTCTTTAAGGTTTGCTGCACCTACCCACTGGAAGCCCCTCATCTACAACTATTTGTACTTGCACCTCTCCAACTATTACAAAGCTTAAATCTCCATTTCAGTGTACATTCACTCACTCTTACTACTTCTGGCTATGGATTCTGACCAATTATACATCAAACTTATTTTGTGGGTAGCATAGTGAGTTGTGTTTTTTAAAGTAATGTGCCTATGCGAATGTTACCTCTTCAGTTAAAACAGACTCTTTTCTGAACTCTTCAACAGCTGATTCAAGATCAAAATCTCTGGAAATTTGATCTAGCACAATGTCATATGGCTCACAATGCCTGAAACAAAGGACAAACATGTAAAGCCCAACTATCACTCAGGGAAAAACAGTAGGGAACAAAACAGAACTGAGAAAAATCATCAACATAAAATTAAGTAACAAAAATAAAACTAGGTACATAAAGAAGAACAGTGAATTATTCATTCATTCATTATCTGTAACCGCTTATCCAGCTCATGGTCACGGTGGGTCCAGAGCCTACCTGGAATCACTGGGCGCAAGGCAGGAACACACCCTGGAGGGGGCGCCAGTCCCTCACAGGGCAACATACACACATTCACTCACACCTACGGACACTTTTGGGTCGCCAATCCGACTACCAACTTATGGGGAGAAACCAGAGCACCTGGAGAACTCGGACATGGGGAGAACACACCGAACTCCTCACAGACAGTCACCCAGAACGGGAATCGAAACCACAACCTCCAGGTCCCTGGAGCTATGTGACTGCGACACTACCTGCTGTGCCACCGTACCACCCCGACAGTGAATTCAAAGGAAAAAATTAATTCCACTGCTCTCTGAAAGTATACTGGGTTGCCACCTAGAGACCATGGTGAGAATCACCACTTAGTAAACAGTGGAAATTGAGTACAAAGCATGCCATTAAAGAGGACAAACGAAAATTTATTTTGAGTGCATTAGCACATTAATTTGGGCATTTGGAGTTCCTACACAGGTGGGTAACATTGACCTATTTTTTGCTGTAGATGAACCAAATTAAATAAACTGTTTTAATATATGTAGTAAGAGACTGTCAGTGCAGTAAGATCTTTTTTAGTTATGCACTACAGATTAAGTTCATAGATTAAAGGATTTGTGGTTTCTTCTGCATTAGAACAGGTGTATTCATAGGGCAAGTAAGTATCTCAGGTGTGCTGTACCTATCATAGATAAAGATTCCAGAGTGATGAAGCAGAGGAAATGACACAGGGAGATATTTTAACCGCTGCACCAACATCAGAAACTGAGGCAGCTGACTCATAAACTTTTTCAGAGGATCATGTACTATTGTTTCATCTGGAAGAAAGAGATCTGGGACAAGAAAACAAAAAAAATCACACGTCACACAAATTTAATATATATACTGACTCACATGGGTTTTTATGATGCACCAAAGGTTTTCCTATAGAACTATAAGAATAATTTCATAAAGGGAGGAGATTTAAACCCATGTTGGATGTGAAAATTCTGACCTTGTAAACTGAAACAGGCAGAGTTCACATCCGCCAAACTGAAGGTCTCTCTCCAGTCAGGATTTTCTGATTGCCCTTTCAGCCACAAAAGGTCTTTCTCTGATTCAACACTGTTTTGAGATGAAGGATTTGAGCTGAGCACCACTTCAGCCACATCTGAAACACACACACCAAACCTGCACAAACACAAAATATAAAAAGTAAAAAAAATAAAAAGTAAAACATAAAGAGACTTAGATAATAATTGTATGCAGTAAAAGTTTCTTTAATTAATTATGAATATTACTTACCTTTCCAAAACGTCCAGTGAGCACAGATTGACCTTTAAATCATCCAATACCGACCCAGTTGACTGAAGTCGTGCCATGTTCCTCAAATTTGCTGTAAAAATAAAATTGGCATAAAAACAAAAGCTGTTTGTTTACTTCTTAAGCCTTAATGAGTTTACACAAGCCTATTTTAAAGCTGACAAAACTGCAGGCATCATTCACAGATAATAAGACTGAACAACTTAGGCAAGTCACATGGGCTTTGTTATTATTCCTCAGTTTCTCTTGTATACATATACACATTTACTTGTATGTCACATTACACACAAACTATATTAAGCACAAATGCATGACAATATATTAAATTTTTACATGAACATCCAAGTTTGAAAGTGTGTGAATTTCAAATCATAAAGTGCAATTTTAACTATTGGGTTTTGTCAATGAAAATATATCTAGCTATAATTAAGAGAAAATAATTAACTTCCTACTTTCTCTAAATGATTCAGACCTAAATTATGTTACAGGTATCACAGCAATGCAGAATGATCTATAAAGCTGGTTTTGACAACGCCTATAATACAATGTCTTAAACTTTTCTTCTGACCTCGAGTCCATGGAGTTCTATATGTACTCTGTGGATGAGCTGAGTGAGGGTATATATTCCTGTTGAGCTGAATGGGAACTGGCAGCATCAGTAAATTCATCATGAGTCTGCATCTGGTCGATGCCTGATAGAAAATATTAAAGTCTTATAATATCAGCATCACAATATTACTGTATTACCTCAAAAGATGAATTATTTTCTCCAATAATTCTTCATGTAATGAAATGTATTACAGTGACACCTAGAAATTTTGGGTTGTATCACACATTTTCTACTAAAAAACAACTTAAAATATGGTCAACCCCAAGTTGGGGATTCACTCTGTTTTTTTCAGTGAGTGCAAAACAATCAACTTAAATCTTCATAATAATTGATATTCATTTTTACTCATTTTTAGTTGTGAAAGTTAGTTGTAAAAGTTAATTAAGTGACTTTAACAGAGCCAACACCTTTTTAGTATGTTACCTCATAGCTGTAGTCAACAGCCCTATATTTGATGTTTGAGAACATCACAGCCATCTGACCACACTGTAATACACAAATAGATTTGCTTCTCATCTCTAGACAGAAAAAATAATTGTCACTCAAACTGAGGGAAGACAGGAAAGAGAAATTAAGCAGGCAATCTACTCTTCATCTCTAAAACCAAACAGTGAAACAGTTCATCTCTAAAACCAAAAAACAAATACTTCACATGGAAACAAAAAATCATTTGAATTAAGCAATGTAAGGATGAACTATTTACCATTAATAAGTTACCATTTTTCATCACAGAAAATTTTTTTATTAACTCAGACTTTTTCAGAAGGTTGTGTACTTTTGTTTTATCTGGAAGGAAGATATCTGACACAGAGAAACAGAAAAAAAAATTACGACAAAAATTTGTCTCAGTACATTTTTTCTTTATTTCTGACCCTCTTAACGTGGTGTATGAGTAGCCAGAATTAACTAGTGATAGCTAATTGTTTTTCCTGCTTGTTTCTAGAAGCCCTAATCTTAGACTCACAAATAGTCTGTTAAATATGAGACCAGAATATTGTCTCTGTCCAAAGAAAAGCATGTATCTTCAAAACTGTAGATAATTTGATAGAACGAAAAAACTTACATTTCAATGGACGTTTATGTCGCAAGATCTTATTCCAAGTAATTTTTTCATGAATGGGCCAGTAGCAGTTCTCCACTGTTACTGGTCCATTCATTATAACATTTTCACACAAAACAGCTGTTTTGTTCAAATGATGTAGTAAACTGGACAAACCATTTCAACTTATATATAGATGAGTATGGTAGAACAGCTGTCCACAAACGTGACGCGAATACATGTGTCAGGTTCCTCACATTTATTTATTTTAATAAGAACTTTTGAAGAGAAAAACGTATGTAAAAATAATTAAAAAAAAAAAACGTAAAAAAGTATGTCCTGAAAATGGCATCTACTAAACACAAAAACTGATCATTTAAAAGATGAAACTGTACGTCTGATGTGTTGAATCCCACTTCACAAGTGGTCAAATATTTAGCTAGTGATAGTACTTAGTGATAACGTTAGCGATTAGTGATGGGAATTTTGGCTCTTTTTGGGGAGCCGGCTCTTTTGGCTCGGCTCTTTATGAAGAGCCGGCTCTTTCGGCTCCTAAATGGCTCTTTGTTTTACCACTTATTTCCACTGGTACAGAACAATATTACCTACATTTTACATGACTATATGGACAAAATATTATTGTTCAATATTAAAAATAATAAATAGTGTTGCAATGGCCAATTGTTTTTATGACTGTCTTGTAATAACTCACTGATTGCACTCACACATTCAATTGTATAAATAACTGGATTTTTATTTAAACACCTTAATAAATCACTTGTAAACTCTGAAATATAGCCAATGGAACCCAAAAGGTAGGTATTACAAAATAGCTTATTAAATTATCATCCATTTCTGGGTAATAAAATAAACAAATAGTCTGCAAAGAGCAAAACAGCAGCATTCAACGGTAGTGATTAAAACAACCACAATTGTCAACAAACATTTAACTGATATAACATTTTCTTAAACTATTTTTTGGAAGGCAGATTGACATTCAGGAAAACCCAGTGTCTCAGCTTGTAGGGTTGGAGTGTTGGAACTTGCTAGTTGTTCTCTGATTGGTTGAATGACAAGCCTTAGAAAAAAATGGCTCGGTCTTAGACGGGAACCGGCTCTCATCGTTCACTTACAAGAGCCGGCTCTTTGAACTGGTTCGTTCGCGACCGACACATCACTATTAGCGATAACACGATAATGGCTGACACGACTAGCCGCCTTCCTTTCCCAATACTGCCTAAGTAGAAAGCATTTCGAATGTCTGTACATTTATATTGACCATAGCCACCGCCATTTTTTTGTTTTATTTTTTGCTAAACACTGTATTAGCATATATCATCTCAGTGCTCCTTTTAACTACATGTATTAGTCCATATTCGATTGAAAAATAAATTTGTAGTGATTGGACAAACATACATCAACTACATAAATACTAAAGAAACCGATAAAAAGACATAATTCTGACATTTTTGCACATACGTAAGCCGTTTTATTTCTGGTTCATCCTTTCCCGCCTTGTCATTTCGCGCCTTTTCCCTCCGCCGGCCAATCAAGATTAGAGTCCACTAGTAGGAGTCCTGCACTCAGACTCCTCAGCTGCTGCCGTGTTTATTTATTACAGTTTATTTTAAATTAATATGTTAAATAATCCACACTTAATTGTATTTTAATTCCAAACTGAACCATAAACAGAGAAATTACATTTAATTCAAGGCATATATACTTTGTTCAAATATAAAAACCTCTAAACGTAACATTTTAATCAACATCCATCAATCTGTTCATACAGGCACTTACTTCAGTTCAGGGCCGCGATAACACTGACAGAAAATATAAAGGTTATGTCTGTATTATTTCCTTTTTTTCATGATTAACAATTAAAATTCTTTTTGGACGGTTCATTTTATATAATTTTTAGTTGATAAATATAGTTAAAATGCAACACAACGGTTTCAAATTCAAATAAAATAAGGGATGTATCTAAATAAAAAAAACACGATATTCAGTTTTAACAATAGTAAAATACAATTAAGTAAACATTACAGTCAACAAATCGTTTTTACGGAAGCTTAAAAAATCTAAACCTTTTATTTAACGGACGAAGAGAGGAGCAAAGTTATCCTCAAAAATAAATATTCAAATCATTTTTAAATGTTTTAGAATTAGGTGAAAAAAAGATATAGTTAAAGACTGGTGTATACACCATCCAAGTCTAAGGGATTCATTCATGGAATGCAACCAGAAGAAATTTGCATTGTTCATAAAACACTTTTTAGTAGTCTCTAAAGGTTCATAGGGATGTACTAAGTTTACATCTGCTCTTGAAACCGAAGGTTCATGCTAAAAGTGTCATTTGCCATGACTGCACCTAAGGAAATAAAAAAAATATTCAAAATTTCTCAACGCAAGATTGCAAAGAATTTAGGTTTTTCATAATCTGTTTTATATAATATGGTTCAAAAAACATGGAGAAATCTCATTGAGCGTGAGACACGCGCATTTTAACAAGTTCACACGCTCAGAAATGGTTAACTTCGCCGCACATAAATTAATCATAGAAACGAGTCAAAGGCAGCTACTCCGCACTCCTACAACTATCTTCAATTAGCGACATATCGGCCAATCAGAAAACAGGATTTCCTGTTGCCGGGCGAGGTCTGAAATAGGTTTCAGCTGCAAGCACGCATGCGCAGCGTATATTCTTTGCATTATTTATTATCTTTTTTATGTTTAGATAAGTTTAATTACTGTGTGCGTGTTTACTTATTGTTTGTGTAAGTGTCCCTGCAATCTCAATCCAAGCAAACTTCAGAGCCCTGGTGTAGGGCAAGGCCGATAACCACTGATGAATGTGCATGGCCTTAAAGCCATCAATCACAAATGTAGCCACATAGGCTCTTTCATAAAATCAGTCAATTCTATGCTAAAACTCCCCCATTGTCTCTGACCCCAAATTCATCTCTGATAGTCCAAATGACAGTAAAAATATTTTCTAAAGTCATTGAGGTTTCTGTGCCAAAAACAAAAATTGCCATAAATTGTTATCAGCTAAAGGTGTAAAACCCAACATCTTTCATGCAATGGGGTGCATCCATGCCCACAGCATGGGTCAAGGTAAAGGCATATAATCAAAATTTTGACAGACATATGCTGCCATGAAGGTGAAGGAAAGTCGATATTTATTTCAGCAAAAAAATGCCAGGTCTCATTCTGTAAAGTATGGCTTCATAGAATATGTGTGTTTGACTTTCCTGACTGAAGTCCAGGTCTGCCTCTTATGCAAGATCAGGAAAGAGAAGCATGAGACAACGGCAATCTCAGATCTTCGTGCAGCTTAAGTTTTGTACTAAACACGAATTGGTAAATTTCCACTTTCAAAAATGTTCAGTTAGTGATATAATTTAAATTAAAAAGAGACATGACATTCTTTATAAACCCATTTATTTAAGTTCCAATCAGTCAGATTGTATCAGTTAAGATGTATTCTATTTTTATAATCCATCAAAATTTGACTACCTTCCAGAACCTACAGCAGGCACACACACACACACACACACACACACACACACACACACACACACACACACACACACACACACACACAAAAGAGATAGAGTGGGAGAGAGATACATGAAAGAGGTTAATTTGTGAAAAGACTACATGATGTAGTTAATTAAACATGCAAAATCTGTAACAATAATAAGATTAGGCTCTGACCAACTGCAGCAGTAGCCCAGAGTTGCCATTACACCCAGAGCACCAATAGAGCCAAACGTCAGCATTGCAGACACACTGGTGGAGTATGATGACACTAAATAGAGGAATATGTACATAGATACATTTAAAACAATGTAAAAAACTACTGTATATACAAGTGTTATTTTATTTTACATTTTTATGTATTTGCTAGCACTGAAAATCAGTCAATCACCTCTGGCTTTGGCCCAGGTAGCACAGGACTGCGCTCTAGACTGAAAAAAAAGAAAAGAAAAATAAAACAAAATTATTAGTTTACAGAATAATTTTAGAATCTTTTTCAAAATAAAACCTAACTTGAAAATTTCAGAATTACAAAATGATAGAATTATACATCTATAGCCCCACCAAAGTATTTTCACTCTTTTGTGATTTATTTGTTTCAGAGTTAAATCCCACCTCTCTCCACTGGCAGAGAGTACGCAGTATGACATAGTAATTTCTCCCTCTTTCAAGTGGAGCATTGTAGTATTCTCCATAAAGCTGACTGTCTCCAAGTTTGAAGTCCACATTCTTCCCAAGATGTTTCAGCTCTAGCTCAGCTGCAATATATTCACCGCCACAACTTCTCCGAGCCACAAGAGACAAGCCACAATCAAACACCAACACACCCTCCACTGGCAACACAATCACCTGATACACACTGGGGATAGATACACACAAACACAAAAACACCATTCCTTCATATTCACTGGGAATAAACACATTCAATTTGCCATCTTTTAATTGCCTTAGAAAGTATCAGTGCCCCTTATTTCTAAAATTAGCATTATGGAAATAAGGGGTCGTCACAATGTTTACCCATAAGTAACACCTAACTACATGATCTAATTATTCACTGAGTTTTCTCACCATATCAGGTCCAATGTGCTGGCAGTCCTGCGTAACCTGAGGATGGGTAACTGAGTGTCCACCTCACTGTACGTGACCTCAGGTGTGGGAGGCACTGGGAGGAAACATAAACGTGATTCATTTATTTATTTCTATTAATATTCATATTAATCAATTACACCATAGGTCCCAAACCTCTAACATGTTTTTTACTGAGACACAATGGAGGTTTAAATTGATATATTATTGTCTAATGTGCATTAGACATTTATAAGAATTATAAGTCAGAAATGTCCAGAAAACATGGGATGTTGTGGAAGATGTAAATTATAATAAATTTTGTATTTTTATTACTTTATTTTTGTCAACAACGGGAGGCACGGTGGTGCAGCAGGTAGTGTCGCAGTCACACAGCTCCAGGGACCTGGAGGTTGTGGGTTCAATTCCCGCTCCGCGTGACTGTCTGTGAGGAGTTGGTGTGTTCTGCCTGTGTCTGCATGGGTTTCTTCCGGGTGCTCCGGTTTCCTCCCACAGTCCAAAAACACGTGTTTTTGGAAGTTGGATTGGTGACTCATTGCTAGGTGTGAGTGTGTGTGTGTTGCACTGTGAAGGACTGGCACCCCCTGCAGGGTGTATTCCCGCCTTGTGCCCAATGATTCCAGGTAGGCTCTGGACCCACCGCGACCCTGAACTGGGTAAGCGGTTACAGATAATGAATGAATGAATGACTATTACAATGTGTTCATGTTGCATGACCTATTTACTGAAATCAATAAATGAGGATTTATATTTTTTGCTAAATTAAACGCTGAATAAGTGTCTGGCAGTGACTGGCAGCAGACCGGCTGACAGTTTATCCAATGGAGTGTACAGTGATGATGAAGTGTGTGTGTGTGTGTACCTGGAATGCTGGTGTTCACAGTGATAGTAGATGTGTCTCCAGTATACTGTGCAGTGACAGTGATGGTGTAGTTTGTTGCTGGTTGAAGGTTTAAACATAGACTGTGTTGAGGATTTACAGAGCTGAAGAGTTTCCTCTGTCTGTCACTGAACGAAGGATCAAAGTCTCTCTGTCCCATAAGTAACACCTAAAAATATAAACACACGCACAGTCATTTTTTTTTTAAACCTATATTTTGTCTAAATTTCACATTTACGTGTGTAACTATTTCCCCACATTTTTTTTAATCTCTAAGAATTTAACCCCCTTATTTTGATGGGCAGTACGGTTGCCAACAAGTAGTGTCATAGTCACAGAGCTCCAGGACCCTGCGTTGTAGATTCAAAGACTGCCTCAGCTCACTGTCTCAGCATACCGGGGAAAACCCAGGGGCTCCAGTTCCTCCCACAGTCCAAAAACATGCTTGTAGGTGAACTGGCAATTCAAAATGACCATATGTGTGAGTGAGTGTTAGTGTGTGGTGCTATGTAATGGACTGGTTCCCTGTTCAGGGTGTGTTCCTGTGCTCAGTGATTGCAGATGGGCTCCAGACCCACTGCTATTTTGAACAGGATAAAGCAGTTACAGAAATTGATTGTATTAATGTTTTTGTTTCTGTTATTTTAATAGAAGCAAACATTAAAAAGCTTTGCCCTGATAAGCTCAAAATGCAAATCAAGCTTAAATGTGAACATAAGCTTCCCCTTATTGTTATTTATATGAACTGTTTGTGAAGAAGACATAATTTGTTTATTTTGATATAAAAAAATTAAGCAGCAGCTTCGATGCAGGCAGTTTATTTCTTAATGCGAGATATTCAGTGTCAAGCAGATACACGGGGCTGAGTTCACTTGAAGGGTGCACGTCTAACAGCAATATCTAGGAAGTATCAGATCAGGACTCGGTATCAGCAGATGCTCAATATTAAAAGACTCGAATCAGGATCAGGAAGTCACTAATACTTTGACATTATATTTCATTATGGTTTCATAACATTGTATCTCACCACTTCTTTTAGGCATATTGAGATATGAGTTCGCCCAGCAAACAGACTGCATGGAAGACAGTCTCACACATCACAGGAAGACTGGGTGAGATTGAACTGATGTTGGCTGAAAAGCAGTGCTGAGTTAGTGGAAGCAAAAGTTAGATGTAAGCTGCTGTAGTGTTCAGAATTTTTGAGAATATTATGAATGCAATTGAGTATAAACCTACAGCTGTGTTTTATTTGTTGTTCACTGAGAAAGAGTAATAATATTAAGGAACTCACTCTGAACTGCTCACTGTGGCCTTCTGTTTCTGAATCTGATCTCCAGCGTAGACATCTCTTATTAAACACCATCAAACCCTTCACAGCAAACTCCACCTCTGAACCACATAGTTAGTCTCAATGAGGTCATTATAATAAAAAACAACTTCAAGAAACACACAAATAATATGAAACATATATAAATATCCTCCAAGTACAAAATTAGGATATATGCTAATCAAATTATTGTAATACATATAAAGAATTTTTGATTTCAGCTGGGAAAAACTGTCATTGAAAGTGTTCACGTGTTTGTTGTACCTCTGCAGTGCAGAGTGGCCACCTGCCATCTTCCAGTCACATCACACACTGATATGTGACTTCCTGAACGACTGTAGTACCTTTTGACACAGCGATGAAAGACCACTGTGCCATTTTCCCACAGAACCTCAGTGTGAGGAACAGAAGGAACTGGCCCACAGAACGCTGAGTGGGGAGAACACACTGTTTAATTACTCGTTTATTTCAGCTTATAGATCAAACACATCTGTCTATACAAAGAGCCCAAACCTATGTATTTATATAACAGCAGTTTCTATGCAGGTGATCTAGTATTGCTAGTTACAGTCTGTATTTGCAGCACTGTAACATTGTCATCTTCCAGTCACATCACACACTGATATGTCACTTCCTGCAAAGCTGTAGTATCCTTTAACACAGCGATGGACGACTACTGTCCCATTCTCCCACAGAACCTCAGTGTGAGGAACAACAGGAACTGACCCACAATTCATACACATTGTAATTAAGGAGCCTGGGAGTAGAAAATGGAATGGGGCATTTCTAAATAGTAGGATGGTGTTGTTTCTACTTTATATAAACAAATTATGCTCAGCTCCTTTCTGACAGTATATTAAACTTTTATGAAGATAGATGTAATTAACATCAGGGGCTCTAGAGTGGTGCAACTGTCTGTTCTCCCCAACACCATTTGTTTTTTGAGTTTTAATCTTACAATGATGCCATACCTATCTCTGAGTGACAACTTCAGCTGAGCTAGAAGGAAAACTGAGAAATTTGAATGTAGTCGAATATTAAACTTAACTGAGATTCAGAATTAACAGTATGGATAATTAGGAGAACTTTTGACTAAACTGAGTTAAAAATATTGAAGTACTGAGTCATCGTATTGTTCTAAGATAAGAATGATGTTTTTTAAAGGCCTGTAACTGATTTCGTGTCTGTTTTACCTCTGCACAGCAGGGTGGCCACCTGCCATCTTCCAGTCACATCACACACTGATATGTCAGTTCCTGCAAAGCTGTAGTATCCTTTAACACAGCGATGGACGACCACTGTCCCATTCTCCCACAGAACCTCAGTGTGAGGAACAACAGGAACTGGCCCACATAACGCTGGATGGGGAGAATAAACACACTGTTTATTTACCTTTTTATATAAGCTTACAAATCAGAGACAAAGCATACTAACACAGCATACCAACAGACCAAACATATGTATTCACATAGCAGCAATTTGCATGTAGGCGAGTTAGTAATAGTTTCTACCCTTCCAGAATGGCTTTAGGTTGAAAGTTGTAATATTCTGTGAGGATTTGATGGCATTCAGCCATATGTTAGTGCTAGGTGAGTTCTTGAACAAAAAACCTTGAGATTACGCTTGGCATTTGCATGGGTACCTAAAAACAAATTATAATTATTTATAATTCAATCAGATTTTGTACTTGTGGATAGTGCAGTATAGAAGTAGGCTGCCACAGTCAGGAATATGGAAAACAAAAACAATGCACTGTTGCCACCTCCTGGTGATTCTTCTGAACTGCCAGTGGTACGTATGTAAGGATATTCATTCATTCATCCATCCATCCATTATCTGTAACCGCTTATCCAGTTCAGGGTCACGGTGGGTCCAGAGCCTACCTAGAATCATTGGGCGCAAGGCGGGAATACACCTTGGAGGGGGCGCCAGTCTTTCTGTAACAATATTTTACTCCGCAAATAGCATTTGAACAAATGAGTATTGTAGTTCTACTTGTGTTATTATATAGTATATCATTAAAAATATTGTAAACAATTAATGTAAGTAAATTAGTATATGTGCCCCCTGTTTTGACTGAAACTGTAAAGTTATACAAGGACAAAAAAGGACAATTCTTACTCTGAAAAAAAAGAAACAGGAAATAACACACTAATGAGCATATTGCACATAAAACGTAAGGAGGAGTTTGTGTCTATGTGTGTACCTCTGCATGTGATGGAGACGTTTTCCCAGGTCCCCTGGGTGGTGCAGGTAGAGTGTGTTTTCTGCCCCTGCAGGTGAAGCCCCAAGGGGCAGGAGTATGTGGCCACACTGCCTGGGGCACAAGAGCCATCCCAATGGAGTACAGCAGGGGGAAGCAAGGAGGGGGTTCCACAGCAAATCTCTATATAACACCACTGTTTTCATCAGGCACACTTCTGTTATATTCACTTCATTTTAAAATAAATTATGCCCTTGGTGAACATCCACTTAATGGAAAAAGTTCTGCTCTATTCTGTAGTGAACATTCCCATATTAGGATATTAGGATTGGAACATTTCCATATTAGGAAGTGAGTGAAAGTATAAAAGAGGTGTTTTGTTCTGACAGGATAACTATGGTTTATAAAATAGGTGTCCACAGTTCAGTGAAATATAGTATCAGGTTAGTTTAACTAATAAATGAGGCGTAAAAGTAGAAGATTAGTGTTTCTAATAGTAGCCATTAAGAGGAAGTAAAAAGTTGGGTTTTTAACAGAGTTGTGGAAGTTTAACAGTGAGTGGAAGACAAAAAGGGGGTTTATAATAAAGCAGCCAGTATGTAGATGTAAATAGGTGATGACGCTAATAAAATAAACAGTATGTGGGAGTAGAAGGGGGTGTTTCTAATGAAGTAGTCAAGGTGTAGGAGCAGAAGGGGATGTTTTTAAAAAAGCAGCCAGTTAGTAAAAGCAAAAAAGTAGTAGTTTCCAATAAAGTGGCCAGTGAGTTGGAGTAGAATTTAGACTTTTTTTTTAAATATAAATTTGCTGGGGAGTGAGCTCCATGAATGAACAGGGCTTTCCGATAAGGTTTCTGTTTTTCATACAAACCAATTATCATAAACACTGGGACATATTGTGAAATGAAATAAAAATAAGAATTTGTGATTTGGACCTTTAATTATCTGACAAAAGCACAAAGAAAACATTTCCAATTATTTACAGACCGATTTAATGGTTCTGTAGCAGACACTGGGTGGGTCTGGGACAAACAGGGAGCTCCCAGCAAGCTCTGCAGCTACCATGTTTGGTTTCGGGGGTTTTGTATATGTTGAAATGTTATTTGATGTGTAACCTTGTATCTGTGGCAATTTCTTAGTGTGTTGCAGGCATCAAATTCAAAATCTGATTGTATATACAAAATACAGTCCAAATTCTTTGTACTTTTCTCAGTTAAATAAAAGTTTAAGAGAACCATCTGTATAACCTGTGTGTGCCTATGAGCAGTTTGTGTAAATTTGTATGTACCTTCACAGTGCAGGTGAACTGGACTCCACTGGCTGCTGGAGCCACACACAGACACACTGTCCACACTAACACTGTGATATCCATCCACACACTCGTAAAAAGCCATGGAACCCAGAGAAGTTTCACCATCCCAGGACAAGACAGTGTGGGGGAGAGGGGGAGGGCCACCACAGTCTACCTCTAAATACAAACATTTACATGAATACACACATACAAACAAAGCAGTCTAATTTGATATATGCATACACACGCTCACACACAAACACAGATCCAAAGTCCAAAGTTTGGCAACACCCATTTTTTGACATCTTATTCTAAGGATAAACACATAGAAATCAAGGCCAGTTCTACTATAAAGACCTCTGTATTTAAAAAATTATTAAAGATAACAATGCTTCCTTTATATGATTTTTTTTAATTTAAATATTTATGAATAATCAGCAAAGAGAAGTTAAAAACTAGATGTCATTTGGCAACATTTCGCAGACAGTGAACACACACAAGTGCACAGGTGTTTGTTGAGGTGCAATGTTTTCTACATAGAGTGCATATTTGTTTATATATTTCCCTTTTATATTAAGCTTATGTCTTGTCTGTGATAATGTGACTACAATATCTGTGCTTTTGCCAAATGTATACACTTGCACATCTGAGCTTGGAGGAATGCAATCTCATTCAGCTATGATTTCCTGTTGTACAGTCTGAATGACAATAATGTTCACTTTGACTTTGATAATGTAATATGTATGTGTGTGTGCGTATGTGTGTGTGTCTGTGTGTGCGCATGTGCAGTTATACCTCGACACAGAAAGTAAGGAATGCTCCATGATCCTCTTCTGGAGCACACAGACACTTCCTCTGTCCCAATATTAAAGAAACCGTCACTGCATTTATACTGAACCTCTGAACCAATTTTAGTGAGACCACTCCATAACATTACAGCATGGGGGAACGAGGGGGGGATACCACAATGTATCTCTAAACACAGACACAGACACACACATAGACAGAGTTAAATGTGTCCTACTAATTTAAACAGGGCACAAGTTTATTACTTGCTTGGAGAACCAGAATAGACAAACACACACACATTCTCAACAGAAACACAATAATTTGATATTATTTGGGAATAAAAAAAATCATACTGATCATACAAATAATAAAAGTCCATTGTATTTGGAATCACTTTACTTTAAATTACACTAAAAGTTAAGAATGCATTTTGCTTTCTTCTGTAAAGTATCTTGTACCAATAGTGATTATACACAATGTGTCCAAAGGTTTGTAGACATCCCTAAAAAAACACTCTGGAGAATCTGCACCTAATCCTAAGGTTACCATGACCAGTGCCCATTGTGGGCTAGGAGAGTATAAAGCCCCACAGTACTGGGCGGTGGGACAGTGCAACTGTGTTCTCTGGAGGAATGGAGCTAGTTCTAGCACCTTTGAAATGAGCTTTCAGTGGTGTTTGTGATCCAACCTATTCATACAACAACAGTTCCTGACCTCACGAATGTTTATGTGGATTAAATTATTCATTAAATGCTCACAGCAATTTTACAATATCTAGTTTAAAACTTTGCCAGACACATACAGTTATTGCAGCAAAAGGCGTCTCCTTTATATGCTTCATTTAAGAAAAAAACGTGTCTACAAACTCTTGGACATATGGTACACATTGCATTTTGCACACTGGCATGCTTTTATGATCCTGCAGGGTCATAAGCTAAACCAGGTTAGACCAGCACAGAATATGATATTTGGCTGGTCTTTGGGAAGAGATAAGAACCATTACCTCTGCAGACGAGAGAGGGTTTACTCCAAGAACCGTTCTCACTGCACACAGACATATTCTTTCCCTCTGCAGGATAATAACCTTCACTACAGTAATACAGCACAGTGGAGTTAAACCGCACATCTCCGCTCCACAGACGTACACTGTGGGACACAACTGGGGGATCCTCACACACAATTTCTACACACACACACACACACACACACACACACACACACACACACACACACACAAATAGATAGAGATATGATATGATGTATAGAAAGAGTGTATATCATCATTGTCAGAATAAAACCTTAATCCCTTGGTTTAATTTTTGACAGAATTTGAAAATACAAGTAGGCCTTGGATGGAAACTGAAGCACACGAAGGAAACACAGATTGGGGTTCGAACACACAACCCCAGGTCCCTGGAGGTGTGTGAGGCAAAGCGTAAATTCATTTAAATTAAAAGTAAAGATTTTTAAAACTATACAAAATTTTGTTCTGACAGGATTATTATGGTTTATATTTTATGTCTTTTTTGTGCATCTGAAATCCATGAGAACTGCTCGTTTTGTGTGAGTTTATGCATGTGTTTGTGTGTGTGTGCACCTTTGCAGCTGAAGTATGTGTGTGTCCACTGTCCTTGTGAGTTACACAACATCTCTCCTGAACCCTTTGCTCGATATCCAACTTCACACTCATATACCACTTCAGAGCCCATCTTACTACTGCCATCCCATAATGCTACAGCATGAGGGAGGAGAAGGGGAGGACCACACTGGATCTCTGACATACACACAAACACTCACATGTGAACCATATATTTTACAAAGGTGAAAACAACATATCCAAAAATTACAAGCAACCACTGAAAATGTGTGTGTGTGTTTAAACATACTGCTAAATAGCATACTGAGGTAATACTATGGGCTCCTAATAGATAATAATAATAGATGACAGAGATAATAAAATAATAAAATAATAAATTGTACCTGTACACATGAAGTTGATGTGATTCCAGGTTCCAAGTGCAGAACACACAGATGTGTTCTGGGTTCCAATGTTAAAGAACCCCTCCAAACACTTATAGCTCACTATGGAGCCCACCACAGAGAGACCCTCCCAGAAACGCTCCGAATGGGCTAGGAGCTGTGGTTCTCCACAGTTCAGCTCTACACAGGGAACCGTCTCTGTTATACACTAATTCACACACTAACTACAACCTGTTATAAGCTTTTACAAGCAGATTTTAGGAGTCACTATTGGCAGGTATTAACAGTTACAAGCTTTGACGTTATGAGCAGTTATGGCCATTTAGAGGTATTACAAGTATTTATTAGAAATTATGAGCAGTGCCATTACAAGCAGTTAAAGGCAGCTAAGAGCGAATACAATTTTTTATGAGCAGCTGAGTTCTTATGAGCAGAAATGAACCGTTTTATTTTCATCCTGATATCATAAATGATCAATGATATAGCATGTTATACAAAACCCATTTCCAAAACAGTCAGCACAAAAATATAAAGGCAAAATCTAATGCAATGATGTGCAAATACCTAAATGAAAACATAACAAAAAATCTATTTTGAAACTGAGATATTGTATTGTTTTTTGAAAAATATATTCTTATTTTGAACATTTAAAACTGCGGATTTTCAATTGCTGTAGTTTTGAAACTGAAAAATTGTGGCATTCATGACAAATAGGATTTCAGATGCACAGTAGCTCAGGGTCTCCATTTTAGTGTTTATTATTTCATAAAGGTCTAGACTTCTAAAGCATCTGGAATCTTTTACTAAGGAGCCATGCTGTTGTAATCCATGCAGAATGTGGCTTGGCCTTGTGTTATTAAAATAAGTGAGGCCTTCCCTGAAAAAGACATTGTCTGAATGGCAGCATGCTGCTCCAAATCATGTACATACATTATACTCATGCCATGTGCAAAACATGCATCCCCATACCATCATGGAGGCTACTTTTGAACTGTACACTTACAAGATGGATGGTCCCTGGCTGCTGGTAGATGCAGAATCCATGATGTCCTAAAACTATTACAAATTTAGATGTTTTTTAAACAATTTTTCCCCATTCACCTGAGTCCATCTTAAATGAGCTTGGGCCCAGATTCATCGGCTGTGTTTTCTTTTGTTCTATTACTATTATTGTGTTTAATTAGTTGCACAGCATAGCATTCTCTTTTTATTTACATTTTTTATAGTGTCTTTTCTGGAAATGGATTTGTATTATTTAATATTATGAGCAGTTATTACTTATCATTGCTTGACTGAGTGCTGTCCCAGAATCAATGTTAACGTTACATCTGTGTCATTGTTTGTTTGTTTGTTGCATACCTTCACAGCGAATTTTGGGGTGGCTCCACTGTCCATCAGCTTTGCAACTTGAGGTGTTTCCTCCTTCTCCTCCACCTCTTCCATTTCTCCACACATATCCCTTAGAACATTCATATCTCACCACACTCCTAAACACTGTAGACTCTGAAAACTGCACAGTGTGAGGAACAGTGGGAGGAGGACCACAGTCTACAACTACACATGCAAGCAAGCACACACACACACACACACACACACATGCAAACACACACATAAACAGAGTAAACAAAGATATCATACAGAGAATACACACTCTACCTTTACGAAACATGGTAACACTTTACACTTGTGAATTGCTCATAAAGCAACATAAAGCCTTTTAAAACAACTAACAATTTACATAACGATCTAAAAAAAACTAACAAGACTTCCTAAAATGAAATTAACTGAAGTAGCCTGTATGACAACTGAAAAGTTTTGAATTAACACAATGTATTCATTCATTCATTCATTCATTGTTTGTATCTGCTTATCCAGTTCAGGGTCACAGTGGTTCCAGAAACTACCCGGAATCACTGGGCCCAAGGCAGGATCATACCCTGAAGAGGGCGCCAGTCCTTCACAGGGCAACACACACACACACTTGAGCCTTCCAACATGTGTTTTTGGACCGTGGGAGAAAATCAGAGCACCCGGAGGAAACCTACATGGACCCGGGAGAACACACGAAACTCCTCACAGACAGTCACCCGGAGTGGGACTTGAGCCCACAACCTCCAGGACTCTGGAGCTGTGTGACTGCGACACTACTTGCTGCACCAAACACATTGTATTATTATTATGATTATTATTAACATGAAAATAATAATAATGCAAGTATAAAAATAAACATTTGTGAATTGTCTCAGAATACAGGATTCACAGGAAATATTATTAAGATAACTTCTCATGTATTTCATCATTGATGAGGTTCAGCTGATTGTGTTTTGTGATTCCGTTTGTGAGCTTTTGGTGTTAATTTGTACACACTTTGGCAGTAGGCAGAGTCTCTTTGTGGATGAAACGTTCCTAATCCATTCCGAACTTTGTATCCAGTTTGGCAGAAACAAGAGAAATCCCCCTCAGTGTTTATACACACTCCACCTTCCCCACACACATGCTCTACTTCACACTCGTTCACATCTGAAAAAAGAAACACAGGTAAGTGCTTGTTTAAAATAACACAAGGCTCCTTTTCAGTCTGAGGTTAAATAAAAAATTAACCAAGAAAAAAAAATGTAGTGGCTTGCAACAGGTCTAAACATCTGTATATATATATATATATCAGTAAATTGGAAGTAGGGCCGAAGGATACATTCATATATTCATTCAGTCATTGTCTGTAACCACTTATCCAATTCAGGGTCCCGGTGGGTCCCAAACCTATGTGAAAGGCAGGAACAGTCTGCTACAAAGTTAATGCCAAATTTAAATGATTATTTAAATGATCCAATATGTTCTATCTCACCTAATTCTACCCCTGTAGAACAGCAATCAGACATCACCAGTTCATGCTTGTAAATAATTTTGAAATAGTTTTTCTTTTTCTCACCACGGCAGAAGGTGCCGTCATTGGGGATGAAGTTGGCCATGTTGTTGGATGGAGTGTAGCCCTGAAGACAGGTGCAGTAGTAGCTGCCAAATGTGTTGTGACACACTGTGTGATCTCCACAGATTCTGCCCAGCTGACACTCATCCTTATCTAAAAATAAACAAAACAGTTACAAAAAGTAATAAGTATAAAACACTGGTTACATGTTCAATCCCCAGGGATGCCACAGATATCTGTAAGCAGGATTCCACAAGAGATCACCATCCACATCACTCAGCACACTGCTATTCAATATAGGCATTTGTTAGCTTATATAACAGAACTGGGCAGTTAGTGCTCCCCTGGTGTTAGTGTTATTAACTATAAGGGTGTTATAAAATGGCAGTTTGAAAAGAGATTTGTTTTTAAACCTATTAAAAATAAATAAATAAATAAAAATAAACCTGCTGAGTCTCCCCTATTTCCACTTTTAGAGAGTGACCCCATCTCTAAATGCATAGATGAATGAGAATTAAATAATTAATTAATTATGAATGAATGAACAGGTGAATGATATGCTGAAGGAATGAATGAGTGAAAGAAAATCAATATGTGTGTAAGAGAATGAGTGAATGAATACGTGTAAGCGGATTCAAACCTTGGCAGTGAGTTCTCCCGTTTCCTACAAAGCCATACATGCAATTACACACTTTCCCTCCAGAACCGTCAGTTTTCTCCTCACACGTAGCGTTAGCATGACAGGATGCACACACATCCATATCTGCTACTAGAGAGAGAGAAAGAGAGAGAGGTATTAGGTTTGTACAGTAATTAATTAATACACATGAGGGAATTGAGATGCTATGAGATATTGTCACAGACATTGGTTAGGATCCTATATCATACACGTAGATGATGAAGTTATTTCTGTTTAAAATACATTGTGATCAAGAACAGCAGAGAAAAATAAAATATGTGAGGTTCATCGACTCAAATTTATCACGGTCCACAATCCGTGTACCTTTCGTTAATTGGTTTTCCATTTCTAATCCTGCAACAGAAAAACGGAGAGCGACCCATTACCCTATTTTGTATGTTATCAAAAGTACCACCCCAGTAAACAATTAGCCGTTGATACAACGTTGAAATAACGTAATGACTGCCGTCTAATCAACGTTCTCTTAAGGTTGAAAATGAAAGTTGAAAAGACGTCCAAACACAGACATTGAAAAGACGACTATTAGACGTGTTTTGGACGTCCATTGACGTTATTAATTGGTCCCGAAATAAATCACTTGTATAAAATGCGTTTTGGACGTCCACTGACGTTATCGATTGGTCACCACTTAACTAACTTATTAAGGTGGATTTTGGACGTCCATTGACGTTTAAAATATGTCCTTGACGGACAGACTACTTTTAGACCTATTTTGAACATCCAGGGACGTTCCCTGTTTACTGGGACAGAATGTAGATTTTGTTTTTTTCTTTTCTTTTCTTCCAACGCATCAAAACAAAAATGCGGAGAATATTAAAATCTGATATATTTTGATATATATTTCAGTTCACTATAAACTGATATTTGGTATCTTCATACCCAACAGGAAGACAACAGATACGTGTCTGACAAACGTCACCACTTATCATTAGCCTTAGAACACCCTCCCCCGGACACCCGTGTCCCCAGTGTAACTTTGAAATCTCTGCATATGTTACCCGTCCTTGACCATATTTCTAATTAAATCGTGAAATAGGTCAAGTATGTTCATCTTTAATCTACCAGCACAATAAGTTCCGTTTCAAAATATATGGCGCCATTAGTGTTAAATACTTCCGGTTCTGGCTAAAATCTGCAGCCCAAACCATAACTGGCCACAAGCAAGAATGAAAAAAAGTCGTTATTTTAATTTCTATTAGCTCATAATCATTTTTCATATTTTGTTGTATTTCGTTTCAGTATGTTGTAGAAAACGGTTTGTTTTCCTTAAATCAATAATATTTAAATCGTTCAAAACAGGGAAATGGGTCATTCTCCGTTTTTCTATCGCAAGATCAGAAATGGAAAACAAATTAATAAAAGGTACACGGACCCCGTGTGTACTATACGTACATTTGTTTAAATAAAACAGTAGATAAGCTACATTTTGTGTATCAGAAACATTTTGCTTTTTAGCACGAGGTTTAGCTTGAGCTGAAACTGATAGCAACAGCAGGACTTTCTCAAGTATGTGTGTGTGTGTGTGTGTGTGTGTGTGTGAGAGAGAGAGAGAGAGAGAGAGACCTGTAAAAAGAGAGAATGCCATTGTAATGAAGATGAGTGTGAACAGCGCTGCAATTTTCTTCATATCTGCTGCTTTCCTCTCATCCCACGTTCCCTGGGTAACAGTTCTACATCCTCTTCTTTCTCTCCTCTTTCTAGTGTTTCTCTGGAGTTGGAGATGTCCTACCCCTATTCTTCTTTTTCTATTCAATTTCTTGTTCTTCTCATTTTCTTCTTGAGGGCTGAACATATGCTACTCTTTTTCCACTCTTCCCCAGCTGAATGATAGACAGATGTTACTTTCCTCTTAACACTGCGGAATGGAGATGTCCTCTTCCATTCTTTCCCTCCTTTCTCGAGAGAGATCCTTCTATTCCTCTCTTTCTCTCCTCTTCCTCCTGAGGGATGGAGATAGCACACCATAGGTTAACAGTCCTCTCAGTGAATATTCAGACGCTTGTGGTTTTCAAAGACTTCAGTGTGGTGTTTCTGATATGTTCAGTTACACCACTATTACGCCACAATCAGGGAATAAACTCTCTGCAGAGTCATGGTAAGGGTGTTTGTGTGTGATTGTGGTTATTTTTGGCTATTGTCTATCAGCTCTGCCAAAAAGGCGTCTATTTTAATCCTTTACACATCCAGTTTCAGCTTCAGTTCTTGGCTTAAGTCCACTCTGTGGACTGATTACTAGATATTGTTTAAGTGTAGCATTTGAATAAATTCCAGTGACAGTGTTGAAAATGTCTATTAATTTATGCTTAATATTAATCTGTGTCTGGGAAAATTTTCCTGTGTCTTTGTTTTATAGTGAAACAGAAAGTAATAGCTATGACCTACAGAAGTAACAACACTTCGTAAACTGTTTAAAGAAAACACTTTAATCTTGTTACATAAGAACAATTTTCACAATGAATGGACCAACAAACATGATCAAAAATGATTAAAATATATAGAATAAGAACATTTTCAATACACTTCCTTTCAAAACTAGTTTTTTGTGTGGTTTAGTTCTAGAAGTGATATTAAATATTTAACATGTGTAGCACATGTGTATGTGTGTCTCATGTCTTGAAAGTGTAAAACACGTGTGTTTGTGCATGTTCTGAAATGACCCACCTCTTGAGCAAAAACAGATGTCCTGTAAAACACACAGAAAAAGAAACCGTAATCTACAAACTAAAAACTGTTCATTGGATCCAGACTAAACACTGACCTAGGCAACAATTTGAGCTTGTAATCCACACTGAGCCACATTAAGCCCTGGGCCTGTGATCCAGACTAGACACAGATCCAGCATAACCCTGATCCAGATTAAACACTGACTCAGAAAGAAGTTTGTTCCAGACTAAACAGAAGTCCTGGCAAATTTCTGATCTAAACTAAGCCTTGATCCAGACTAAAGGACGTTTAGAGTCCTGCTAGGGTCAGAGCAAAGATCTGGGGTCTGCAGGGGGTGGAGACTTAACTCTGTATGGAACCAAGAGATAAGAGAACACAGCCCTATCATAACACACATAATCACACACACACACACAAAATATCATCTACCAACGAAATGTCACACTAAGGACACCCTCACATACTCAATTCACACAAACACACACACACACACACACACTACTGGAACATAATTTTGTATCCCGCCCATAATTTTCAATGGAAGTAAATGCAAATATTATTTATTTAAAGTCATATAGGCCTATTAAGCTTATAATAATAATAATTTAAAAATTAAATTTAAAATATTAAGCACATTTCAAGTACCCAATGTTGCTTGAAAAAACACCAAAAAAAATTAAAATATATAAATAACATAAAACAGCCAACCAAAGACATAGAAAAGCACAGCAGTGATAAAAAGAAGACCAAAACAGGCTCCCACAACTGAAGTCACTTTCAATACCAACACTATTAGTATTCACTAGCTGGAAATGGTTCCATTGGTCAACAGTCCCAGCTGAACTGAGCAACAAAAGCAAAACCATCCATCAGGTCATTATTATCATGTTAGAAATACACAATAAAGCACAGGGGTGGCACGGTGGTGCAGGTAGTGTCTCAGTCACATAACTCCAGGGGCCTGGAGGTTGTGGGTTCGATTCCTGCTCTGGGTGACTGTCTGTGAGGAGTTGGTGTGTTCTCCTCGTGTCCGCGTGGGTTTCCTCCAGGTGCTCCAGTTTCCTCCCACAGTCCAAAATAACATGTTGGTAGGTGGATTGGCGACTCAAAAGTGTCTGTGTTGCCCTGTGAAGGACTGGCGCCCCCTCCAGGGTGTATTCCCGCCTTGCGCCCAATGATTCCAGGTAGGCTCTGGATGTCCCTGAACTGGATAAGCTGTTACAGATAATGAATGAATGAACAATAAAGTACAATTAAGTGTCTATTTTCTTCTTTGTAGACACAGGTCAGTCCATTCGTATCAACCAATCATCTTGTAAAATCACCATCCAGTTAGGAACAAACAAACAATTAATAAGACCTTCATTCTGTTCTCCATAAGTTCTGTTCTTTTGACAAAGATGCAGAAATAACATACACTGCGTAAACTGAAGTCAGGTACTTTCATTATATTTATTCTAATATATATTTATTGACATAAAACAATGGTGATTAAAACAATCTATATGATTCAGTGCTCAAAATTCAGAAATATAATCACTCAATATTACTACAAAAAAAAAAGGATGAACTTTTTCCATAATATGTATGGTTTAATTTAGCATTTTCTGCATAAGCCCATCCTCTGAAAATTGATGAATATTTCATAAGGTCAGTAAGAACACTTACATGAGAGAGGTTCTATAAAAGCCTTATAAAAACAGTATACAAAAGTGCTTTCACGTGTGGTACAGCAGTAACGTTTGATATTAAAATATTAAAAGATATATGTACAATTCATGAGTTTCTGGAGCAGTAAAACAATAAAGTGATTGAATGTGTGGAAATACACAAGTGAAAAAGTAAAGAATAAAACACATTTTCAGTTAGAACACATGTCTCAGATGGCCATGGTCTACTGCAGCCATCTTCATTTGAACAGGAAAAGTGATGCATTGTTTATAAACTCTCAACTTAATCTTGGCAACATTACCCAAAAACAGTAAATGTTGCATATCCTTCATTATTGCAAATTATTTGTAATGATTTTAAAAATTTCATTACACAATGTAAAAAAAAAAAAAAAAAAAACCTGGAATATGTTGGAATTATTCATCCTTCCATTGCCTACCGCTTGGTCTGGGTCACAGGGGCTGCAGTCAGAGTAAAGAAACCCAGTCATCCCTCTCCCTAGCCACTTCTTCTAACTCTTCCAGAGGGATACAGAGTCGTTCCCAGGCCAATCAAGACATGTAGTTTTCCCATGGTGTTCTGGGTCTTCCCCAGCGTCTCCTCCGCGTTGGACCTACCCGACTCACCTCCCCAGGAAGGTGTCTAGGAAGCATTCAGACCAAATGCCCGAACCGTCTCAGCTGGGTCCTCTCAACATAGAGGAGCAGCAGTTCCACTCCGTATCTCTCCTGGATGTCCGAACCCCTTACCCTGTCTCTCCCTTGGAAGAGTCCAGACACCCTACGGAAGAAACAGCCACTTGTACCTGTGATCTCATTCTTTCGGTCATTACCCAAAGCTCCTGACCATAGGTGAGGGTTGGGATGTATATTGAACAGTAAATTGAGAGCTTTGCTTTCGGCTCAGCTCTCTCTTCACCACAACACTCCGGTACAGAGTCTGCATTACTGCAGATGCTGTGACGATATGCCTCCCGCTCCATTTTTCCCCTCACTCGTGAGCTCCTCCACTTGAGGCAGGAGATTACATCCAACCTGGAAAGAGCACATCACCCATTTCCAACTGAGTACAATAGCCTATGATTCTTCACTGCCTCTTCACACTCGGCCAGATGAAGTTAATAGGACCACATCCTCTGCAAAAAGCAGACATGGAATCCCAAGAACAACAAACTGGACACCTTCCGCCATTTGGCTATGCTGAGAAATTCTGTCCATAAAGCTTATGAACAGAATTGGTCACAATGGGCAGCCCTGACAGATTCCAACCCTAACTGGAAACCAGTCCGACTTACTACCGGCAATGTGAACCAAACTCCTGCTCTGTTTATATAGGGACTGGATAGCTTGTAGCAAAGAGCCTAGAACCCCATACTCCTGGATCACCCCCCACAGAATACCCTGAGGGACACGGTCGAATGCCTTCTCCAGATCTACAAAGCACATGTGAACCGGTTGAGCAAACTCCCCTGCACCCTCCAGGGTCCTAGCAAGGGTGAAGAACTGGTCCAGTGTTTTACGACCAGGAGGTTATTTACATTGCTACTCCTGGACCTGAGGTTCAGCTATCAGCCTGACTCTCTTTTCCGGTACCCCTGCATAGACCTTCCTGGGGAGGCTGAGGAGTATGATCCCCTTTAGTTGGAACACACCCTAAAGTCTCCCTTCTTAAAAAGGGAAACCACCATCTCCGTCTGCCAGTCCAGAGGCACCGCCCACGATGTCCACAAGACATTGCTGAGAGGTGTCAGCCAGGACAGCCCCACAACATTCAGAGCCTTGAGGAATACGGGTGAATCCCGTCCGCCCCTGGAGTTTTTTTGCCTACAAGAGTTTTTTGGTTACCACAGCTACCTCAACCCGAGTGATAGACAAGCCCTCCCCAGAGTGTCCAAACTCTGCTTCCTCTGTAGAAGACGTGCTGTTGGGATTGAGAATATCCTCAAAGTATTCCTTCCACCACCTAATGACATCTCCACTCGAGATCAACAACTCCCCACCCCCACCATATACAGTGTTGGTGGAAAACTGATGGTTTGCAAGAATGTTCTCAGACCAGACCGAAAGTTGTTTTCCATGTCCTCACCGAACTACTCCCATACCCGATTTTCTGTCTTAGCGACAACCAAAGCTGCAATATACTTGGCCCTTCGGTACCCATCAGCTGCCTCCGGAGTCCCAAAAACCAGCCAGGCTCAATAGGACACTTTCTTCAGCTTGACAGCCTCCCTCACCTGTGGTGTCCACCACCGGGTGTGGGGATTGCCACTACGACAAGCACTGACAATCTTGCGTGGAACATGGACTCTGCCGGATGTGGGAGTTAAAGACTTTCTGACAGGTTACTCTGACACACATTCACATCAAACCCTCAGCAGACTTTGGGCCTCACTGAAGAGCCCCTCCCCCAGGCCTAACTCCAGGGTGGGGCCCCGGTAACCCTATTCCAGGCGAGGGAAACTGTGTCCTTATTATTTTCTTCATTGGATCTTTGCTCATACATAAAGTAAACAATGGTGTTGTGTCAACCACTTTCTTAACGATAATCAATTTACTTGTAATAATTCACTAATATTTGGTAATATTAGATACTGCTAGTGTTATAAGCATTTAACCTCACCTACGATGAATCAGTCTGTATTTCATTATTTTCAATTCTACAACCATTCTATGCCATATTGTATTACATACAGATCTGTTCATTTCTGTTCCATCTGTCTAACTGATTAAAGTCCATTCCAGTTAAAATAATTTAAATTCCAGTTAATTTTAATTTCATTAAAGTCTGTTCAATTCAATTCCATGACATACTTTTCAGTTGCTTTCTGTATCTCTTTCTGCATTCAGAAATGATTCCATTGTATTCAAATCCATTTATTTTCACTCCAATTTATTTTCTTCAATTCCACTGAGTTCCTAAATTCTGTGTCCCTGGTTCTCTTCATGGAACTCTTAGATTAGGTAGAACTTCTGACCTTAATTATGAGCCTTATCTCTGTTTGCAAATGGATCTTTTGACATGTTTTTTATATAAATAGTGTGTTGATGTTTCAGAGGATGGTGCAGTAACAGCAGAGTCGTTTGGGCCGTGTGGACAGAGCTTTTGGTTCCTCAGGGATGGGCATGGCCTCTTGACTCTGGCTCTGCCTCTCACAGACAGAAGGGGAGGAGTCAGATGACATGGAAAGAAGGCGTCCGCAGACGAGCTGTGCAGCGTTGCCATCGGTTACAGAGCAGTCAGTGACAGTGCGTTCCCTGAGGGACATATCATCATCATCCTCATCAATCAGAATGATCTCTGACCTAAGCACACACGCCAATGTTCCCACATCTTCCGAGGATGCCATATTGCTGGAGTCCACCAGGCCCATGGAGGATGATTTATCCAGAGACGTGTCGCCACCGTCCAAGACACTGTCCTCAGCCTCAGAGACGCAGTGGGGACTACTGACCTCGAGCTGCTCACTCAAACCCTGAAACATATATAATATGTACAGAAATAAATGACAACGCACAGAAATTAAAAATAGAAACACTATAAAATTTTACTTCATACTGTAACAAGCAAATTACCTTTTTAAGTTCAACTTAGATTAGATGTGAATTATCTTTATTTTTTAAAGTAAAACAACTGCAGACATATTTCACTGACCATTTTTATATTCATCTGTTTCATCTAATTAATGTGTGGTGTGTGTAAACTGTTTAATGACATGAAAACATGCTTGATTTGCAGTTAAATGGGAAAAAAAAAAATTTAACTAATGCCTTATTAGTAAGTGTTGTGCTTGTATAAAGTTATATACAATCACAGTAAAAACACAAAATAATAATTTTAATAAAACAAATAAGAAAGAAGATTTTTTTTCTATAACGTAGTAGGTGAGAGTGAGTTTGAAGAACAATGTTTTGTTCAGATTCTTCTTGATTGCATGAATTTGTTAAATCACCAGCACACATTATTTAAAATCATTATTTATTAACCGCTAAAATGGTTAAAGTGTTGGATGATAACCTTAAATAATACGAACTGCCACAAGGAGAGATTTAGAAAATGTTAAACCAACACATTCACACAAAGAATATCACACTTACTGTAATAATATTATTTGGTTTTATTCTAATGTTATTTGTTTGTTTGTTATTAGTAAATAAACACTTACTGCTCAGATAAGTAGCTTTTTTAATCTCAATCTCTGGTTTCTGGTAGATTATAATAAATCTACTAAATATATATATGTTTAGTAGAATCTACAACAGAATTCACCATACATCCTGGTCACTAGGGGTCAGTGTAAGAGCTATTTTATAGCATGAAATAAAAATCACTCAATAAAATGACTAAATGCTCCTTTGAAAAACAGGGTCTTTTTTCCTTTATAGATTAATCCTTACCACTAGTGACTCCTTTAATGTAATGGTTTGTGATGTTAGTAAAACTGGACCCAAGCCATCAGACAGGGACTCAGTTGGGGTCTCAATATGTTGTTTTCTGTGAACTGAATGGTTTTCCTGTGTTTGGGGGCTTATATCTGCGGTTTTGATCTCTGGGGTCAAGGGGAGTTTGTACACAGTTCGTTTGGCGTTTCTGAAGAGTTCAGCTCTCTTCTGAGCATGTTCATTAGAGGACGAGAGACTGTTCATCAGGTTCTTCTGCTGCTTCTCTATACAAGTGGTCTTACTGTCAGAACCTGAGAGAGAGAGTGAGAGGACATAGACAATTATTTTACATCAATCTTAATTTTTTTTTAATTCACATAAAATTTCATCCATTCATTTTAGTTATGGAATATTATGTTTCCCGTGCTGATGCTTACACCTAACTCTTTGGATCCCTAACAGTGCTCAAAAGCTCCCAGAGATCATACCTGCTACTCAAGAAAATACTGGGATTGTAAGCTTCCTAGAAATTTCAAATCCAAATTACAAAAATATCTTTTACATATTATACTAGCATATGCCTACAGTAAAGTGTCTCCTTTTCTGATTGGGATTTTAACTAGGATTTTACTTATTGAATGGATGTGAATAATTCTCTAAAGCAAAGTCAAGTTTCACCCACTCCTGCAATGAAGTAAAATGCTAGTTCCTTTAATACAGTTGGGAGGAATAATAATAATAATAATAGTAATAATAATAATAATAATAACCCGGATAAGTGGTTACAGACAATGAATGAATTAATAATAATAATTATTGTTATTATTAATACATTATTAAATGTTAAAGATTATTGGAAATAACAAGTCACAGTTTCATGTTATAATAATTTGTGTAAGGTTTATAAAAATACTAATACGTAATTGTCATGTCTGCGCCACTTTGGAGTTTCAAACAGCATTAAAGTCACTTGGTTTATACATTTGTGATATGAAATTCCATCTACTGTGACCAGGCATAATTTATATATTGTTTTATGCTGCCATTCAATAAAATACTGTGTTATTATACTGCCTCTGGGCAATCAGGTTCTTTTTTTTTTTTCTTTAAATGCTTTCATTCTTTTTGCTGAAAGAAAGTCAGAGAAAGAAACAGAAAGAGAGAGAGAGAGAGAGAGAGAGAGAGAGCGCGAGAGAGAGAGAGAGCGAGCAAGAGAGAGCGAGAGAGAGAGAGAGAGAAAGAGCGAGAGAGAGAGCGAGCAAGAGAGAGCGAGAGAGAGAGAGAGCGAGCAAGAGAGAGCGAGAGAGAGAGAGAGAGAGCGAGAGAGAGAGAGAGCGAGCAAGAGAGAGAGAGAGAGAGAGATTGTAATCAGATTAAATGAGAATTTCTTTTCAGTGTTCTGTAAAGCTTGTCCAAAATAACAACTTATGAAAAGACATAATTTGTAAGCAAATCCTAAAACAGTATTTTAAAAAATCCATTAAAATATTATTTTTGCATATTTGTTGTGCTCACCAGCCACAGTGTTGTCCTTGGAAACCATGGCAAACGTGGTCAGATGGTGGTCAGAGTCTGCACCTGAGCCAAAAACATCTGGACACACAGACGTCTTAATTCTCCATCAGTCTTCAGGATTACTGTGGATTAATGACAAACATTCTAATACCATAGCAACTGATTACTCAGAATAATAAGTGCATAACACAGCACACAGAGTTTAAAAAGAAAGATATAAATAAAGAGGAGACAATTAGGTGACACTGAGAGGATAAAATACAGAAAAGGTCTTGTAAAATAATCAGCTATGACTTCACTGGTGTAGAAAATTCTGTAAGAAAAACTTCCTTCAAATCTGTTGGTACCCTTATTGCTCATTGTAACAATGTTTTATTATTCCTGAAATGTGAAGCAACCTTCTCACGTATAATTTTTATGTAATCAGCTGTGTATGCTGTTTAAATGGAGAAAAATAATCACTCTTCAATTTGGTACCATCATGTACCTAAGACACATGGACCTGAGAAAGCAAATAAAAAGAGTTTTCTGAAAAGAGAGTTGCTAGACTGGGATTTGCTAAAATGCATATTTACCAGCCACAGTATGTCTGGGAGAATGTTCTTTGAACAGATGAGACACAATGACAGGAAAAGGAACCACCACAGTGACAGTATTTTCTGATAGTGTACCATGAAACATTGAGGAGGCTCAGTTATGTTTTTGGGGCTGCTTTACTGCTTATCGCACTGGATGCAGGGTACAATGAAGTCTCAAGACTATTAAGGCATTCTGAAGCGAAATAAGCTGTCAAGTGCTAGAAAGCTGCGTCTCAGTCTCAGGTCATGGGTCATCCAGCTGAATAATGACCCAAAACACCCAGCTAAATGCATTCAAGAATGCCTCAGAACAAAACATGTGACAATTATGAAACGGCCTTTAGTGAGCCCTGAACTGAATCCAATCAAAAATCTACGGAAAGAGCCGAGGCCTGCAGTGTGTACAGGACACCTTTCAAACCTAAGACAGCTGGAGCAATTTGCTCAGGAATAGTGAATCAAACTACCTGTAAACAGATACAGAAGTCTCATTCAGAGCTACAGAAGTTATTTTCAGTGATTCCTTCTAAATGTTGTGCAACAAAGTATTAGGTTGAAATTCCCATCCATTTCGTCCATGTCATTTTCATTTGTGTTATTTATTTAAATATTCTGTTCAATGAAATATTATAAGGAAAATTTGCAATAAAAGTGTTTGATACTTCTCTTTCTGAGAAGATTGTGGATTTATGGGTACAAACAAATACGTCCACATTGGTAACAAACCGAATTGGAATAGAATTCATCAAAGCATCCAGAGGAAACACATGCAGACACAGGGAGAACACACCAAATTCCTCACAGGAGTAGGACTTGAACCCACAACCTCCAGGTCCCTGGAGCTGCGACTACGACACTACCTGCTGTGCCACCGTGCACTTACTATTATTATTTTTATAATTAATATTATTTTATTACTTTTTCTTTTTTTATTAACTCTCTAGGCATGAATATTCATTTCTGTGATACACCACTCACGTACCCTGCCTCTAGTGCAGGTTAACAATAAAACAAATGATTCATGACATCATATGTTAAAGCCTCATATATGTTCTTGTCGGTATGTTATTTAACCTGTTTTTTAGGTCACTGTTTTTTGACACGTTAAAATAAAGTGTCATTGAATGATATATAGCGCCACCTCCTGCTTGATTTGCTCCCACAATTTTCAACAATGGACATCAGTCAGTCTGTGAGTGAGTGACTCAGTAAGAGAAAATGACTGTCACAAGCCGAGAAGTGAAGATAAGAGGAAAACAAGAAAGTAAAGAAGATGAAAATGAAGAGTAAGTGAGTTATTTTTTGCTGGGTCGGGTGAAGGAGTTTGGACTTTAAAAGCAGTAAAAATAACTCAAACCTCCTGAGACTCTGAGGAGTTTTCAGACCAGCCTTTCAGACACACACACACACACACACACAGAGAGAGAGAGAGAGAGAGAGAGAGAGAGAGAGAGAGAGAGACTCAGGTAAGATCTTAGCAGCTCTCTGTATCTGATGTGATATTTCTTCTCTCAATGTTCAGGTAATTTTTCTTATGTGTTTGTGTAGGCATACACACAAACTCACCATTGCACGCTACCACACACTGACAGAATCAGGCCTTCATACATTAATCATCACTATTTTCAGTTACATACATCTTTATCTTACATACATCTATTTATATAAAGTTATTTTTGTTTAAAATTAATATTAGAATTGTTACAATATAAACAAAATGTGCATTATGTTAATCATTTCGTGCTCTCTCCTGTATTTACAGTATTTAGAGTACCCATCAAAACACACTTTTTAAATTTAATTCAAATAGACTCTGTTGATAAAACTACATTAATCCAGTCAATTATTGGGAAATTAAAAAGAGGTTGGAAGCCAGACATTTAATTCTAACAAACAAAACAAAAATGAATGTGTCCTTAATCTTTACTTTATTTACATAAAAAAAGAAAGTCAACCAAAAGTAGATGAAAACATTTTACATTACATTCCACTGAAAATGTAAGTATATTTATTTAAACATATATATGGTTATATGCATATATGTATTTTTCTTCATAGAGGTGCATTTCACTGTTTGTGATCCAAGTGAAAGATCTTAAGCATTTTTGCATTTCTGGATAAGTAATACATTAATTACTCATCTTTGAGAAAAGAGAAATCACCTCAAGACCATTTTAACACCCTTTCCTTCTTTCTGAAAATGTGTCACCAAGTAACATCTCCAATGAACTAAACATGCACGCACATAAAACACTCATCATCAAAAGCCATATCATATAATTACTAAAAGCTCCCTAAAATCGATAAGGAGGGAATAAGACTGACTCACCCGAGTATGTACGTGTGGAGCATCTCTGGGCGTGTGATCCACTCTCAGTGTTACACATTCTCAGGAGGGAGGGTGGGAGATAGAGAGAAGGACAGAGGGAAAGAGACAGAGGTAGGGTGTAGGGAGGGGGAAGAGGATGCAGAGGAAGACAGAGAATATGTGAATCCTTCTTGAACTTGAGTTCATCAAGAAATGTAAGTATATACATACACTGACCTGTAATAGGGAGAGTAGGTCATTGCTACTCAGGGACCATCACTGCAGAAACTGACTATATAACTTTAGGAGGAGGTTTATAGCTTTTTTTTTTCTTTTTTCTGTGTTTCTGGGACAGAGGAGTGTTTTTTGTGCAGATGGCTGTCCTCTTCCACACAAACTCGAGTAATAAATAAATCAAGAGAAACATTTCCACATGCATGTAAGTACAGACTCTTTGTGGTCCAGTGAACATCAGAATTGTGAAATATTAAACAGGTAAGTTACTCAGAAGAGCAAGAGGGATATCAGCAACACTGCCCCCTGGTGGACAGGCCCAGCATAATCCGTTTCCAAAAGTTTGTGGACACCCCTTCTAATCTACGTATTGACCTACTTTTAGTTGCATCTATTGTAATTATGCACATATAGAGAATAGAGGTTGTACAATCTCCAAAAGCATGAAACGAAATGGGACATTCTGGAGATTACAAACCAATGGCTATAGTCTGCCCTGAGAGGATAAGTTTGAACACTTTATTTGAACAATATAAATTTTTTTTGAATACTTTAAAAACTTACAAACTCATACCAGTCAACATTTCTTGGGAACATTACATAAGGGACATTTTCCAGCATCCCTCCCCTGAGTCATCTCACCATCCTAGCCACTATGCACATACTCCTGACTGGAGAAATACCAGTCAACGTAGGGTAAGGCTGGACACCAATGTTGAACAAGCTGTATTGTAGATACAGAGTGCATATTATTGACCATTGCAGTCCAGATATGTCTCCTGTGGCATATCAGAGTGTTGAAGTCTTGTATCAAGCACAAACCCAGAGAAATTCCACTTTCAAGACCATTGGTTTCCTCATTCAAAATGATTAAACGATATAATTGGAATATATTGTAAAGCAGTGGTAAACATGGCTCTGTTTCAACATGTTTGGAGTGTGTTGTAGGCATCAAATGCTTAATGCTAATTAAGTTTCTCAGTGAAATCATTGGATACATTTTCTTTATGCTTTTGTCAAATAAATACAGCTTCCAGAGAACTAACAAATCACAATACAGTTTCTAGAAATTCATCATTCATTCATTCATTCATTCAATGTGTGTAACTGCTTATCCAGTTCAGGGAATGTCCAGAGCCTACCCGGAATCACTGGGCGCAAGGCTGAATCACACCCTGGAGGGGGCGCTAGTCCTTCCATTTTTCTAGAAATGGGGTTTGTAATTATTATATACAAATATATTTATTTTAAATGACACTTAATTGCTCACAGGTGGACAATGCTTAGTGTAGTTTTACCTTTACAGCAGTACATTATATAATAGTAGAGTGAAGCACAGTACAGTAGATTATAGTAGAGTCCAGTGAATTATAACAAAGCACAGTTTGGTGCAGCATTGTTATTCTCTCATCAGAGCTGTGTTATGGTCTTTGTATTTCTCCTGCTATCAGCAGTTTGTGCGTGGTGCTCTCCTCCAGATGAAAGCTGTAGTGTGTTTGTGAAGATTCTGTCTGGAAGATACGGATGTTGACAGTTTTCGGTAACAGCAGAGGCTGAGAGTAACGTACAGTTAGGGACAGAGGTGCTCTTACAGCATCAGCTCCTAAAGAAACACACAAAAAATTTATGAAAACAATCTTTACAATCTTAATCTGCGTTCAATATTAACTAAAGAATATTAATTAATTTAAAGGCTGCTTTGCTCTGTTTCAAACTAGAAACTAGGGCTGGGCGATATGACCAAAAAACTCATATCTCAGTATGCCTAAAAGAAATGGCAAAATAAGATACAATATTACAAAAACCATAACAAAATATAATGTCAAAGTATTAGTGTTTATTTTTAATAACAAAAAGAGCATGCTGCCTTATCTAACTGTAATTATCAACTGTATGTCTAAGAAATAGTGATGGCTCGATCAAGTGTTTTTGCCCCCGATCCTGATTTGAGTCCTTTAATATTGAGTATCTGCCGATACAGACTCCCGATTTGATACTTAGATTTTCCTAGATATTGATGTTACACATATAAATAATTTAATATTGTATTTAATCTTATATGAAATTATCTAATGTGATTTTTATGCATAAAGAATTACTTTGATTCTAAAATCAGTCAGTTTTATTGTCATCATAGGTGTGTTGAGGGAAAAATTATATGTAGTTTCTTCGAGACACAGTGCAAAAATAAGATTTATTTTTTTAAGCACTTACTCAGTGCCACAAAACCAACGAAACCCTTTAGGCGGGACTATGACTCCATTGGCTGCAGCACTAAATGATGGACAGCTAGGTCTGGCTGCTGATAGGCTAAATAAAAGTGATGACCGCTGAGAAGCACATTCTCCATTTGGGAGCTGTGGAGTATCTGCCCCTTCTTCCGGCTGAGAAAGAGCAGCGTGTCTCAAACAATTCATGGTCTTAACAGCGCTCTTTTTTGGAATTAAAGCTTTGCTACTGGTTTCATATTTGTCCATTGTTGACTTACTCACAGTTATCAGAGAGGTAGTCCTGAGTGCGAGCGATAAATGTTCTGAGAACTGCTCCAGCGATATACATGAACAATGGCAGGACAGCGTAGAGTGTCTGTTTGTGTGTGCGAGCTGCGTGCAGCACATGCGTAGGTGGGTGTTCACGTGAGAGAAAAATAGAGCTGAACGGGACCGTTGTCCGCTGTTTTAAATGTGCTCAGATGGAAACTGTCCTCTACATACTCAATATAACTAATGGTAATTTTCAAAATCATATAAAAATACTATGGAAAGTATGGATGTTTGCTCAAGTCACATTCACGCGCCTGCATTTGAAAGTTCGCGCTTACGTCAGAATATCACGATATGGCAAAAGTCTTATTGAATTAAAAAACATACCGGTATTACCGTGAAAGATATTATATCGCCCAACCTTACTAGAAACATTTGTTTAATTTTATAGATCTTTGGGTTGTAGAAGCTAATGTAGCTGTTATTTAGCCTCATGGACTATGTGATGCCATGTGGTTTCAAACCCCAACCCCTAATATAGGGTTACTTGTAAAGTTTGTAAATGTGTTGTTTCTGGACAAGAGGTAGAACAGATGAGTCTCTGACCTTTGACCTTCTCTGTCTCTGCCAGACACCTGGAGACACCCCATAGAGAAGCAGGACACCCAACACTACCAATGGAAAAAAACAGAGGGAGAAAAACACCAGAAAACACACCACGGGCCCACCATGGAACTAATACACTCACACACCACACACATTCTGAGAGAGAGAGAGAGAGAGAGAGAGAGAGAGAGAGAGAGAGAGAGACAGAGAGAGAGAGAGAAAATACAGATAATACATTTAATTTACACCAAGTTTAATCAACATTTTGCAGAGCCCATACAGGCTAGAATATGTTTTAAATTCAAATTAAATAATGTTTTGTTACATTTTCGACTGGCATTGGCCTAGAGTCCTGTGGCTCCTTGCTGACTTTTTGAAACCGTGAAATGTGTAGTGTTTTTTTGTTTTTTTTAATAACAGATAATCCTGTGTAGTCTAAAGCAAAGTCATTTTTCATTTAATGACATACAACACAGAGAAAAAAACAACAATATTGGAATATCTCATGTCTTAATATTTCCTCAAGTACAAGTGCCTTCTATAAACAAATTATTTATGTGTATATACCACAATATTTTCTTAGGTGTAAGAAAAAATATGCTGCACTTAAATATGCACATTTTGAACACAACATCATTATTTCATGACATAAACATACGTAGTGTGCACATACCATCAGTAGTATCTGTGTGTGACTGCAGCACGTGAGAGTATGTACTGTTGGGAGAGAGGAGTGTGATGATGCTGCTCCACCCTTCCGCTTGCTCTTCCTCCACATTCTTCTGATCTCTTCTGAGGCACAGGGAAAGATCCACCTCCACTCCACTTTCCACTTTCCTGTACTCCCTCTCTCCCACTTGCAGGGAGAACGCTCCTTTCTTCAGCTCGTCCAGAGGCTGACGTAAACATACTCTCTCGCTCACGCATGCCAACCCTCAGACGCACACACACACAAAAAAAACAGTTTCATTATACACTAAAATATGGATAACAATCATATCCAAAAAAAGGTTGAAAACATTTGGAGCACATTTTTGCCTGTACACCCAACAATGAAGCAGCACTGATCTTTCAGATTTACCTGCAGTATATTTGAATATTTGAGGTGCACGCACTCTGACAAACATACACAAATTTTGCATCCAAACTACACTGGTTATTTATTTCAAACACTAATAAATACAGAAATATGGAGTTAGTGAAGATTTGTGCTCTGCTGTATGTTCCGCTAGGAAAAGGGAATACGGGTTACAATGAATCAGGAGCCTACCCTGATTTATTGGGTGTATGACTATATTTACTTTGTGGCTCATTCTGAGTTGTTTTGTCTGTAGTGACTTGTGGCCCTCTTACATGCCTTTACTGATTATACAATAGAGTGAGTCTCATGTAATTGTACTGCACGTATAAGAATACTTTTCATTGAGGCAAACTGTTACAAATATTTCCAAATATCTCCACAAACACTGCTAAGTGATAGACGAGATTGATCCCTTGCCGATATGTTTGTTTACACTGAGGATCGCATCACTGACATCACATTCAAGTATCATACAAAAGTACAGAGTCCAACTGAACCATGCCTGGGCCCACCTATTTATGCAGGCTGACACACAATCAGACGAGAGTCAATTGAAAAGGTCTTTGGGGGTCAATTGTGCACAGGCACAGCTTAATGTGAGTAAATCCTTAATCTCTTGATTTCTGCATCTCAGAGGTTCATCCACACTACTGACCTTTTCTCTGCTCCTCCTGGAATATGATTAAAATAGTAATTATAATCAAAACACAGGAAGCCATGCATTTTACTCTGTGAGCCACAAAGAGTAAACTCTGATGTGTCTATGAACTAAAGACAGTAAATTCTGAGGCGACTAAACAGAAAAGTTTCAACTCTGAGGTGACGGTGGGCTGAGGACAGTAAATTCTGAGGTGATCATGAGCTGAGTAAGCCCAGGTGATTGTGAGAGCTGTGAAGACTAAAATCTAAGGGGAGTAAATGCCAGTCATGTGCAGCGAGGGAATGAATGGTGATAAAATTGCTGTCTAACTAGAGTGTCTCCATAACCTCTGCTGTGAAGCTCCTTGTCAGCTGGAATGGCTTTAGACAGCTGCCTATGTAGGCCAGAACTAAAAAGTCATCTCATTAAGAATTGGGACACACCCCAGGTGCCCTTGTGGCAGCCTGAAATTTTGAAAATCATCTATTGAGCACAGTGACAGAATGTCCTGAAAGTATTACCTGAATCTGAGACTTCAGAAATGTAATATCATTTGTTTATGTGGTACAGCCCAACCATTCTATGATAATATGATCACATGTGTGAAAAAAAGAGGTCACTCACCATAGGGACTCAAGCAGAACAGCTGTGAACATTTTAAAATGCTCATTAGAGGAGAGCAGAGGTATTGTGGGTAGAAAAGTGGGATATCTCTGAAAGTGGAGTCTGGATAATCCCAGCCATATCCCACAGTGCTGCAGTATCGTCTCAGAGAGAGCTCCTCATACCTAAACACACATTTACATTTTTCTTATTGTGGTTTACAGTATGATCTTGCTACAGTTATTTCCCCATGACAGGATTTCTATGATCTTAAAAGTCCATCTAAAAAGTTACAAGGTGAAATATGCTGGTAACATTAGCTGTTAGAAGGGGAAGAACTACGTCCCCAATTCTGTATATTCTCAGAAATACATTTTTCAGGTTCCCGTAGGTGCTTTATAGAGATAGGGGACCCTTTAGTTATGTGACTATTATCTATGAATCTAACCTAGGGCCCTGTGAACAAAGGAACAATCCCCGTTAGATATATAATGTGGGGAAAAAAAACACTACGCAAAAACTGGCATTTCGTACAACTTTTCTTTTAAAACTTCTTTTAACTTTTCTTGGAGTCCAACGTCAGAGTGAGAGGCTACTTCTGAACCAGTTAAAGTGGTTCACGAGAAAGTAACTCCTGCACTTTTAAGGTGGAACGGAAAATTAAAACAGTTCCAAGTGACACAACGTAAACCCTGCAATAGATAAATATTTTGAATCCTAATTAGAAGCTGACATTCAACTACGACCATAGTCAGTATAACAACTTACCTGCAGTTAGTAAGTGTATAAATAAGCGGTTGTTTTTCTCTTTGGTCTGTGTTTATTTTTCCCCTTTTTTTCCTCACAGACTGCATTATAAAACTGAAGATCAAACCAACAGTTCCAGGAGGAGTGCCGTTATACTCCAGCACAGACCCAGGTTTACAGTAGAGATATTCATAAAGAAAATAAACACTCACAAATCCAACACAAAACACGGAAAAGACTGCGCTCAAACAGAACATTTTAAACACAAACAGCCTTCCCCTTTATGCCATAAACTTGTTCTGAGCTCAGAATATTAGTTTAAATGTTATAATTAATAATACACTGAATAAACCTTTACAAAAACTGTTGTAAACTGCGCTTTCGTAAATTAGTTTGACTAACAATGCGTTAGTGACCCCTAGCGACTGGGAAGGTCAAATACACAAACTACAGACAGAACTCTCAGACAAAAAATAAAAAGCGAATAGTATTGTAAAAACAAAGAGAAAACAAGCCTAATTTTGCCAAATTAACCATATAGCCATTGCCACAGAGGTGTTTCTGGCATCTGAAAAACAGGAAAGCCCATAATACATACCCTTGTCATTGGAGAGTCTGGAGAAGTGTCGGTCCTTCATATCAATGTCTTTGTTTACATGTGGTTATTATTATGTGATTGTGATACAGAAAATATGGAAAGCAGGACTAATAAATGCAGAAATTAAATAAAGGAGCACAAAGTTTATTTCATAATATATAACACAGTCACAATATATAACACATCAGTGTTTTTCTTGTTCATTTTATTTAAAAATAAATACTAACTGATCTAGCACCAAAGAACAAGGAAGACCAAAAGAACAAATTCAGCAGTCCTCCTCTCTCTGTGAGATATAATACATGTGTAAATGTTGCAGAGTTCCGAGCTGTCCTGCGGTGCTTGAGAACAATGGAGAAACGTAACTAAAGTAGAGCCAGTCATAGCCCCAGAAACATACACAAACAGTGTGTTTCTGTCTTCTCTTATATTATTCAGCCACGGTTCGTGCTGAATAGCCTACTGTTCTTTTGTTACAGCTGGGAATTTTTTTTCTGGTTTACAAACCAGTTTATGTTAGTGGAAACACAAAGAACGGTTCCAAATTTAGATCACAAACTGGAATTTGAAATATGGCTGAACTAACAAAAGACGGTGTAGTAGTGCCACCTTAAGTTCTACAGTTCCTATATGTGCATTTCAACATTAGTCGGTCAGTAAGTGAAAATCCTCTTCTAGGCCGGCCCTGTAGACAGTCTGGCAAAAATAAATAAATAATAATAAAATAAACAACCATACACACAAATATATATAAACAATGGTTTTATTTATATATTAGCAATACAAAGAAATTATTATTCATTAACAAATCATTTGTTTATCACTAATAAAGCTTCAGAGAATAAATTACTATTACTTATAAATGCATATTAGCATTAGAGTAAATTAAATATATTTTAATTAATATTATCATTTGCAAGTCATATATTACAAGCTACATATTGGTCATTACAAATAAAACAGTGGAGATAGCTTTGTTTTACTACAAGACAAAGTCATTCATTAAATTCAACAAATAATTCAGATGAAAACAACATTACATGTGTCGCAGATTATATTTCATTATACTGGAATTGAAATTGATATAAGGCACAATTTATTTTTTAAACACAAAATGTTTTTATACATTTCTCAAAGGACTTATAGCTTTATAAAATAATTTATATTTATATTTAATTATTTATTGCATAATAATAACCAGTTTAATCCCAAATATCTAAAACATTATTACATATCTATGGGCAGAATCTCTGTTATTTTAAATCATTCATCTATGTCAGTTGTGTAGACGATTGATCTGATATTTCTTTATCTTAGTTTAAAGCATAAGTTAAGCTAGAAATCAGAAGTGGAATCTGTATATTTGATTTGTTTTCAAACTATCACTTTAATGTAAATCATTCCATCAACCAAAGAGCAGCAGTAGAATTATACACACGGAGTTCACCGCAATCAGAGGCACTGAAACATAGAAATCAAAACGTTTACATATTTATGTAGGCTACCCTTGGATGTGTATTGACACTTAAACATTGTTCATCTAAAAAAAATAACTTCACATAATATTTCTCATATATAATAAATACATAGATATTAATAAATATAAGGCATGTACAAGTATAATATCAGAAAATTCAAATTAGACTTTTTTTTTTTTTCCTATCATGTGCACCTTCATCAAGAAAGTCTTTATACAATTTTATGGTCTGAGGAGCTGGTCCTTCATAAAGGGATGGCTGTTTGAAACAGGTTCAGTACAGAATCTGAGTCAGTGTAGCAGTTGATTTGTAGTGTTAAGATCAATCAGTGGAAAAAATGTCTGATTGAATTACTCAGTAATTTTAGATTGTTTCCACAACGATCCTGAACTGGATAAGCGGTTACAGACAATGAATGAATGAACGTAAAACATCTGTTTTGTGGAGTTTACCTCTCATGACTGTTCTGACTGAGCGGATCAGATTAATCAGCTGAGTTTTGATGCCAGGTTCTTCCCCAAACCCCCCCACACTCTGGTCCACACTCCAGCCAACTGCAAAAAACAAACAAACCAAAAAAGCCATACTCTTCTCCGTTTTTTGAAGAATGTAAAAAAGCTAAAACTCCAAGGTCGACGATGAGACTGAGATATAAAAAGTAAATATGAATGGAAGAAATGGAAAGAGCTGATTCCTTTGCATTCCTGCATTCCAACTTTTCTCAAATTTACTGGGAGGAGGTCCATCACTCCGTTCCACTGGGGGAGCAGTATAGCCCATGAACTTGGGCTGTCAGCTGCTTCTCAGTGTCCAATAAGTGGGTTTCTTATTTATTACAAACTACACGTTTAAATCTGTCGTTTTTTGTTAATGATTTTCTGTTGTAAAATCACATGTACACGGTGAGTTATTAGAAGGTTAATTGAATAAAGGTTTCCAAGTGCTAACGGTTAACGTTAGCTATATTTTCGTCAGATAACGACTATTTAGACATATCTAGTTATTTAGCCATGACTAGGACTACGAGCATAATGTTTATTATTAAAAATTATTAATATGTTATAGGAAACATAAAAGCTTCTTACTCTTAGCCAGAAATCTCTCTTCATGCAGCACCGCCACTGCGTTAGTGAGTAAAACCGCAGCCTGAATTAGTCCGTACAGCGCCATTACTGTTTACATTCAATACGAGTCCGAGTCGATTCTGCAAATATTCAACTCTACAGAATGAGTCGACTCTTGCGATTTGGCACGGTTCTACACTGTGGGGCACGTCGTATATTCTTATTTTTCCTCCCTGAATAACAACCCTATAACGGTTATACTCTTTTTTTATACTAGATTTTGAAACAGGATTAAATTGTCAAGAGGGCATTCGGATCATAAACCCCACTCCAACTAAATCACACCAGAATACAGTTCAACTGCTACACTTGACATCGGGCATGTTGACATTTAGGTCAATGCTTTTCTAAAAGACAAGAAATGGAAGATTTCATTGTTGACCTAATGATCACTGTGTGCTTGGGAAACAGAGTTAATTGTAAAATGACAATTCTGACAATAATTTGAAAGGATTCATTACTGATACAAAGTATGCCACTGGGATTTTGAACTCTAAATGTATAACTCCACTTACCAGGAGTCTTAAATGAACAGTACACATAATTTTACCTTTATCAAAGTACAGCTTCAAAATCATTGTTATCCTTCACTGACCTTTAATAGGCAGATAGCTTGTTCCTTCTTTGGGATCCACAGAAACTGCACTGTGTAACTTTGACGACGGTAGTATACCACCCCGTCCCTTCCCCTTTGATTTCTGCATGATAAATTGAATAAAATGATAAAATTTTACCTATAGTGCTTTTCCACCATCAAGGAATGGGCAGCACATTTCCACCAACAGAAACTGGTTTGCGAAAAGTTAATTCCCAGTTGGAACCAACACTTGCTTAAGGAAATACCTCAAATAAAGTGATATTATGTGGAGCTGGATGGGTCATTTACAGCATGTCATACATTATATATATATCTCAGTTTGTGTTTATGTGATCTAAGTAGCAAGCTATTGTGCAGGAAAATGTTTATTGGGAAAAGTCCCTTCCCAGATGCAGATTATTATTGTAACCTAATTATTAATGGAGCTTTTACTGTTGTATATCGCACAGTATGTCGTGCTGTTACTGAATATCAACCTGGCTTTGATTGGTATCTAGACTCGGCCTGTGGCCTTGCGTCTATACGCCAGTGACATTTATGTAGCATATCCGCACACTTCTGCTGTGATGTTGCCTAAATAATTATGTTAATATTAAAAGTGTTAAAAATACATATTTATTGTTATTTAACAAATGTAGGTTTCAGTGATAGCGCTCGTTTCTGAAGGAAAGTGGCTCCGTACTAACGCTGGAGACGTTAATTAGTGTAACCGTGGTAACGGGGAGATTATAAAGCGCATGCTTGTGGCGCGTGTTTTTGTGCGCCATGTGTTCAGTGTTATCGCTGTGTGTGGCGGTCTGTGTGCTGCTGCAGTACGGTGAGAAAAGACAATTATAATTCTCTCTGGCTTGCTCTTTTATACATATAACGGGATGTTCAGCTGTAACATTAGTCTTTATCAGACACATGAAAAACATGTTTTATCGGCTTTAAAATACTTTATTAATCTAGCTATGATCACTGGGGTTAAAATAAAGAAAAAAAGTATAAATTTGCTCAGTGTTTCAACATTCCCTTACACCTTAAACAGTGAAAGCTGATTTCAGGCACCTTGAGTTTAAGTTTTAGTTCGACCTTTGTAGGTTCATCTTAAATTGCACACTACAAATTCTAGGACCTGAGTTTGGATCTTAAATTAGTTCAGTTTGGAGTCTGTAGTGGGCATGTAACTGCAGCTCCCTTTAAAAGTGAAATGGGGAAATTAGAATGGGCTGCATTGATTAATGGTGTGCAGGGACTGTCTTTGAATAATGTAGTTTTAATTAAAAATAAGCCTGTCAAGATGAAAGTTAAAGGGCATTCAAGTTTCACCTTAGGTTTAAGCTATTTGGATAATCAATTCCTGCTTTGTCGCACTAATTACAAACACTTGGTGGAAATTGCCACTTTTGCTTCCAAGTAGGTATGGTGCATTTTTAGCTTTGGACAAGGGTAGTGTAGATCTCAATGTTTGCTAAATAAAGTATTTTATTTTTTTTTAAATACAAGTTTGTTTGTGGCTTATTAGCTAGCTACACTTTTGCTAGTGTTAAACTCAAGACACAAATAATTGTCTTTTTTTTTATCTCAGAGAATTGTGCAATAGGCTGTATATTAAACTGATGGCCATCCTGTTGAAACTTATATGGACCTGGTTTTGCATTTTCATTTTGTCACAAAACTCTTGACCATTTTCAAGGGGCCAGTTAGTTCTTGTCTGTTAGCTAGCTGGACTGCAAATTTTCAGAGGCCTGCTGCTGTCAACACAGTATCACTGGTGCTCAACACACTTGGAGAACATCACTGGTAAACTAGATTGCATCTACTAAACAAACATGTAAGATTACCTTACCAGCTTAGTTCTGTTCTATTAGCTAACAGACACCTGCATTGGTTGTGGTTCTCAGTCCTGGATCTGGTGGGCCACTGTGCTGCATGTTGAGGTCCCTCTGCTTCCAACACACCTGATGCAACTAATGAGCTAATTAACAACCACTTGACGTGGGTGCAGTGGATTTAGGAGAAAAGTGCTGCATGCAGGATCAGGTTTGAGGAACACTTATCCAAGTGAAAGTGAAGAGGGAAGGCAGTCTGTCTCAAACCTGAGGCCAGTTGTGATCTCCTGGCTGTGACCCAGGATCAGCCTCTCCAGCTCCTGGAACTGATGAACTTCAATTTTTTTCCCTCTCCTTCTCTGTAGCTGCTGCAGGTGAAGTGGTTCCCCTGCGCTGTCGTCTGGGCTTCCATCCATGTAAAGATGGCTCTGAGTGTGTGGTGTTTGACCATGTGTGTGATGGCGAGAGAGATTGCCCTGATGGATCAGACGAAGAAGAATGTGCCACAGTGTGTAGCAAAGGTCAGTCTGTGGATCAGCTTGTTACTTGACCTTGTGTAATAATTTTAATTTTGAATAATACTTTCCTCTATTTGACGCAACAGTGAACTATAGTTGAAATCTTATTTTTTTGTAAATATTTTTCCAGGTCAGCCACTTAAATTAGCTGCTAAATCAGAAATTTGACTATAGTCTGATCATGAATTAGATTTGGATCCTTGTATTTTGCAGTCTAAAAAAAGTATCTAAATGTCAGTTAAAAAAAGTAGTTTTTTCTGCAGTTTAAACAAAACCTTAAGACTGTCCAGATCCACCCCCTCCCACCTCTCCCCCAAACAGGTGAGTTCCAGTGTGCACATGGCAAGATGTGTATTGATCAGGATCAGGTCTGTGATGGTTTGGCTCAGTGCCAGGATCGCTCGGATGAAATGAACTGCTATGAGGGCTGTGAGCATCGATGTGGTCATCGCTGTCTGCCAAGTTCTTTCATTTGTGATGGACAGATGGACTGCGAGGATGGCAGTGATGAGGATCTTTGTGGTAGGAGTTTAGAATCCCTTGAAAGTGAGGGATATGGATAATTTTTGTTTTTTTAAATGAGTCTGTTTGTCATTTAATTTGAAGCTGCTGCCACACATTTGATTTATTTCTCTTGTTAATACACAGAAGATAATTCTGAGACACCTGATGAAGCTGACAAGTTAGAGGAGGACGTGGAAGTTCCTGTGACTGAGCATCCAACTGTTCAATCGTTCAGCTGCCGTTTGGGCTCAAGACCCTGTCACAATGGAAACGAGTGTGTTCTTTTCAGACACATCTGTGATGGAGAGGATGACTGCAGTGATGGCTCAGATGAAGAAGGCTGTGCTCAGGAGTGTGCGACAGGTGAAAGATTTTATCAACAACCCTGAGGCTTTACTCAGACAACCCAGAGCTGAATTTTGATTGGTTGGTTCTAGAGTTTGAACATTATTAAGCTACATTAAATCCCTTTCAGATGTGACATATATTTGTAGTTGGTTTCAAATCTAATCTCTGAGAATGTCTTGATTTTGCCACTTAGATTGGCTGCTAAGACAGTAATTTGACTATAGTCTGATCACAAATTAGATTTGGATCCTTGTATTTTGCAGTGCAAAAAATTTATCTAAATGTCAATAGTTTATTCTGCAGTGTAAGCAAAACCTTATTAAGAATGTCCAGATCCACACCCTCCTGCCTCTCCCCAATCAGGTGAGTTCCAGTGTGCCCATGGTAAGTTGTGTATAGAGCAGAGTCAGGTGTGTGACGGATTGCCTCAGTGCCAGGATCGCTCTGATGAGATGGACTGCATTGAGGGCTGTGAGCATCGATGTGGTCAACAGTGTCTGCCAGGGACTTTCATTTGCGATGGACAGGAAGACTGCGAGGATGGCAGTGATGAGGCCAACTGTGGTAAGAGTCTTGTATGCTAATGGTCCACTTAAGATGAGAACAGAATTATGCAAAATATTGACAAACTTTTTTTTTTTTTTTTTTTTTTTTTTTTTTATAAACCTTTTTAAAATGGGCTGCTCTTATCCATCTTAGAAATAGATCAGAGACGGTACACTTTCAAATACTTTGAACATGTAATATTCACAGCAGGACAACCATAGCCTAATTGTCAGACAAGGGGGCCTGAGATCAGAAGGTTGCCTGTGATAAGTACAACTGTCAAGCCATCTAATCCCCAAAATGCTTTCTGGGCACTGAGCGTGACTTCCTGCTGCCCTGGGTGTGTTCACTGCCTGTAATGTTTCAATGCCCTGGACGGATTAATTGCAGAGGTCAAATTATTTTATTGTTGTCCAATGACCATAAATGCAAAATTTTGTAATCTGGTTCTGATCACTCTTATTGCATAGGCCCAAGACAAATTAGAGCAACCCTTAATTAATGATTTAAATGATGGGTTTGATTATCTCCATCTTTTCCTACTCTTTTGCACCTTGTCTTCAGGAGATGGGAGCTGCAATATTTCTGAATTTCAGTGCAGCAATGGGCAGTGCGTGTCCATTAGCATGCAATGTGATGGTCACCCAGACTGCAGGGACCACTCTGATGAGAAGAACTGCTCAAATTGGATTAATTGCAATGAGACAGTAAGTCAGTATTTCCAAAAATCTATAGAATCTTTTTATTTTTAAATAAGTTACTGTAGCATGTAATCATGGTTAGTTTTTTGCCTCCCTCTCCTACACGGTCACCATTTTGGGGGCTGATTGTCCAGTACTAAAGTAAACAGATGTGATTAGATGGATATATTTCTAATACATAGCCACTCTCCCTGTGCTGGACAGGGTCTCGCAGCATTAAAAAGCACAGAAGTCCAAGCCCTCTTTTGTGAGCGGGGTCAAGGATCCCCCTTTGTTTATTAATGAGGAAGAAAAAGCCATTATGCTTTGTTAGCCACATTAGCATTTTCTTCATAGAAGCTAATTGACATATGTAGCATTTAAGCCTCCAATGTATTTCTTGTCCTTTGTGACTGAATGGGAGTTATTCATACATGGATCATATAGAACAGGGGTGGGCAATCTTATCTGCAAAGAGCTGGTGTGGCTGCTGGATTTTAGTCCATTCAGGCCAGAGCATACCTGATTTCACTCTTAATTAGTTCTCACTAAAAGAGTGAATCATGTGGCCTCCTGGTTGGTTGGAACAAAAACCAGCAGCCACACCAGCCCTTTGCAGATAAGATTGCCCACTCCAATATTGAAGATTCAGTAATGGTTATTGTGGGTTTTTTTATTATTTTATATTTAATGTTCATACTTTTCACCCTTTTTATGGGATAATCTGATCATGCTGAGCCTGTGCTGTTAATTATTTCTCTGCTTTTTATTAAATTAATAAAATAGCCCTCGTCTGAATGTGAGATTTGTTTCCATGATGCATTGAAACTGAGGCTGAATCTCAAGTGTGTAGTGCACAGTATCATAAAATATTTCTGCACTCTTATATTGGCTTATAAAAACATTTGTTTTATAAGATGCAAAAATTCCTGTTGAACTATTGCCCTGGGTGGTGTTAGTTTTATAATCTGCAAAACACACTTTGTTCAGAGTTTGGCACTATTTGGAACGCAGCAGAAGCCCCAGAGTTGGACAGAATAGGGCTCTGTTTACAAATGTGATGCAGGTAAATTGGTCAGGTTCCTCACTTATGTCTATAATATAACGTCTAAATGAAAATAAGTTTTGACACACCAGTGTAAATGCCCAAAATTGCTTATTAGCTACTCAAAATTGGTTCTACTATACATCATGGCATCATGTAAAGGATTGGTGCTTCAGGTAGAAGTGCAGTAGCCCCACCCTTTTGGCATACAACCCTCTAGCCCTTTCAATCTGTCTAGAGCTTCAGTTTCACTGAAATGGCCTACAGTACTTTAACTATGCCCATATAGCCTATATTTGCTTAATGTTAAAGCTCATACTACTGTGTGTAGAACTGTAGAGGATCACCGGTACAGTGCGGGCAGTTTCAGTGGCAGTGTGTGTCTCGGACAGCATGTGTTCCTCAGAGCTGGCTATGTGATGGCACCAATGACTGCAATGACCACAGCGACGAGGCTAACTGTGAGTCTACACATTATATCCATGATAGTCTCCCTGTTAATCTTGCATCCAATCCCAATTTATTCCTATTTGAAATGTCACCTTGCTGCTTAGAACAGATTTACAAGGTGTAGTGATTAAAGTCTTTCTCTGCAAAATGGCACAACCCTTTAAAAGTCTGATTATATGATCAGCAGCTCTAACAGTCTGCAGTTAAAGGAGTGGTAAAGAGCAGCATGCTTATTTCTGGACAGAAGTTAAAAGTAGGACCTTCAGAAGCATTTTATAATCACTCATTCCACACTTCTGTAATATAAAGCAAAACTCAGTTTTACTCAGCAGATTTTCTTCAAAACATCCAGTCTGACCTTAAAAGTTGCAGTAATGTCAGCTGCCAGGAGGTTATTTCTTCATTTAAGTTGGTCAACTACAAAAACATCAGCATAATATTGTCACAATATTAGGTCATAATATATAATCTTAAATTTGGAAAAACTCTTATTTTAAAAGGATGATTCACAAAGCATTCATATACTGTTTGAAGCGTCTCTCTGAAATCACAGCTTTATAGGGCCATATAGCTCCTATATTAGGCCCTTCCCCACTGTCCTAAGAATTGAAACACCTTGACCTTAGGCAAACTGGAGAGCTAGGATTGTGGTAGGGGAAAGGAGTGAAATTATATTTACACTTTGTGGCATGTTTAGACTAGATGGATTGACAGTGTTTTTGTGTCCGTGTTTTTTTTTTGGGGGGGGGGGGTATTTGTTGTTTATTATTATTATTTTTCTCTCTCAGGTGAGCCACAGTCTTGTCGTCCTCATCAGTTTCAGTGTGAGAGCTCAGGATGTGTGGACCCATTGCTGCTTTGTAATGGAAAGGCAGACTGTCCTGATGCATCTGATGAGGGTGGAGCCTGTTGGAATCAAACATGCACAGACCAATCCCAGTGTCCACATGACTGCTATAGCACACCAGCAGGAACAGTATGCCTCCAGTTTTTCTTTAAAAATGAATTTATCTACGACTTTCTCAACATTTGTAATTCAGTGTTTGTGTAATGACTGACTGTAGAAAAACTTCGCTCAGATTGTTTTACAGTGGTGGTGAAGGCAACCATGTCTAGAATACAAATGGAGGATTTTTGAGGCAGATATCGGATTCCATTGTCTGCCACTGTTAACAATTATAGCTCCAGAAACCTATAATCTGTGATTTGGTCCCAGAGACTTTTTGCTCTGATTGTTTGTCCTCAGCGTTGTTGGTGCAGGGCAGGTTACAAGCCTGTAGATGGTGCGATGGAGTGTGTAGATGTGAACGAGTGTGTGGAGATTCCAGCGGTGTGTTCTCACTCCTGCATAAACACTGAAGGCTCATTCCATTGCTCCTGCTTTCATGGTTACATTCTGCAGCCTGATGGACACAGCTGCAGAGTCGCAGGTAAAGCTTGACAAACTAGACTTTTCACTACGTATACAATTGTGTACACCACTTATTACCAATTCCACTACTGTTTAAATTGTCAACACAGGTGTTCAGTTGTACACATAGCTTGTATAATCCCATAGAAAAGTATTGACCAAATAGAACTGGATGATCAAGACTACCACAGAGCAAATATGGTTTGGGTGGTGGATCGTTCTCAGTGCTGTTGGTAATCCAAGAGGCCCCTCACTCTGACTTTTCTTAGTGGGCCAACAATGATGGCATGCCTAATAGAGTTCAGAGACATTAGCTTGACATTTGGAGCAACAGATGGACTACAGTCTGTAATTGTAGAAATGCAACATGCTCCTGTATGCTTAGTGGAGCTGAGAGAATGGACAGTGAATGTAGAAACGAGGTGGTTATAATGTTATGGCTAGTGTATGTTGTATTTGTCAATGTTTAACTGTACATTTCCAAATGAGTGCTCTCAAACTTGTTGCTGATTTGAGAAAGTAGTTTCACATGATCATTGAATTGATTTTTAGCTGATAAATTGGAGAATGTTCCAAATGTAAACAGACAGAAATCTGAGTTTAAATTTCCTCAAGCTTTTTTGTTTTTGGAAATGTTTCAGGTGACTTGTATCTGCTGCTCTCTGTCGACTCTGAGCTGGTTCGGATGGACCTGAATAACTCCAGCCTGGACACGCTGCTCTCAGAACCTCGGCCTATTCTCTCCATCGATTTTGACTGGTTGGAACAGCGAGTTTATTGGGCAGATTCTAAGGCTGTGAAATGGACCTCGATGGACAGAAAGAACAGAAAAACGCTACTTCAAGGTGAGAACAAGGAGCTGAACATTTCACAAGGGAACAATACAATTAAAACATGGGCGGCTCTGTCCTGGGTGAAATCCTAGTGCCCGATGCAGTCCTCCAGGTGGACGGTCATTTCTGGTTGAGAGTACGCTGTGCGGGTTTGACCGCTTCTCGCCAGTGTGTGTGAATTGAGCGTTCTGAGCAGTGTAGATTGTAAAGCATCCTTGGGTATCTAGAAAGGCCCTATATTAGTGTAACGATAACTAACTAACTAACTAAAACATGGCTTTAAGGCTCTTGGTGACATTGACCAGGGTAGCGTGAGCTTTGTTTTGTGAAACATTATACCAAATTGTACAAGTTAATGTAATTTTTGTTATGCATTCAAAAATAATTTTAGTGAAGCTTAACAGTGTAACACTAATGTTTGATGTATTCCAAATATACTGTTGAGTTCAATTGTTGTAAACTTCTGTTCTGCAGGTGTGTGGGTGAAATGTTTAGCAGTGGACTGGATTGGGAGGAATATGTATTGGATGGACAGAATGGATAGGATGATAAAGGCTATGAGTCTGAATGGGTCAGAATCTGTTGTTCTGGTGGAGAATGATGTAGAAGAGCTGAAGTCACTGACTCTGCTGCCTCAGAAAGGGTGAGAAAGCAGACACTAATTCCAGAGGGCCACATGAACAGGAAATTGTAAAACATGAGGACAATTTGGCTGATGAATACAAGAAACTGATTGTAAAATACATAATATATTTAAATTAGATTTAGTGCGACTGACTGCAATATCTGTTTCAAGCTGCACTTTAAGGGATTTTGGAGACCTTTCGCAATGTGTAACAGTATGAAACGTGCAAAAGAGAATTTAGTGACGTGGGCTGTGCTTTAGATCTAATGATGGCTTTAGAAGCTGATTGTAGAGGTGTATAATTTCAAGCCCATAGGAATAGTTTTCTAATGTATTTATTCATTTAATTCAGTGTCACAGACTTTATTCGCCAGGTTTTATATTATCTTAATCTTGAGTTTCAAAGCTGTGTTATTTTGAACTTGCCCTTGCACACTTCCTTGTCGTAAGGTTTGAGGCTCTGATATGGCACCACATCAATGTCAAAAGTAGAGGGTGGAAGAAAATCTCTATTATAAAGATTCCCTTGCATACTAAATTCTTTTCCCTCTGGTTCTTTGCTTGAGAGGATTTTCCGTGCTCTGGTTTTATGATGTCTCTGATGTCTCCTGGTTCTGTGACAGCCCACCTCAGTCTTTATATGGCCCGACAACTAGGAGAAGCCTTCTACAAAAACAAACATGGATGTCAACCATGGTCATTTGAGTTTAATTTTGTGGGGGATAATTTTTTAATTTTGGGCACTTTCTCATTATCTCGTTTCCTGACTATGGTTCCAAGGCTGTCCTGCAGTGTCTGTCAGTGCGAGTGGGTGGAATACAAAGTAAACATAGCTAGTGAACAGGAGTCAACACCCAATTTAATAAACTTTTTTAAACCCATCTAGAAATTGGGATCGACTTTTGGAAAATGATTTGGAGTTAAAAGTTAATTGACTCTTTTGTGACTCTGGTGCTGTCCTGAGGAAAATGGCTGCTTTAAACCATGACTAGTGTGAGCTGCAGCTCCCTCTACGACTTTCAACATTAATGTGATGCCATACACGAGCATTCATGTGATGAGCATCATTGAAAAGAGGGGTTTTAAATTTTTTTATATAATTTCATTACACCCCTATTGAATATTGTACAACTGAGTTTACACTGCCCTCTAAAATAAAACTTTTGCATGTCAGGCTGATGTTCTGGACAGAAACTGGGGATAAGCCTGAGATAGAGAGAGCAGGGATGGATGGATCAGACAGACAAGTGCTGGTGCAGGACTCGGTGCAGTGGCCTGTAGGTTTGGCTGTGGATCTGCTTCAGGAGCGTCTTTACTGGACAGATGAGAAACTACATTGCATTGGTTCAGCTGCACTGGATGGAGGCAGCATTAAGGTACAGTTGGCTTCAGTTTTCAACCGCAGATATCCTGATATGTTAAAGTGGCCAACATGTGCAGCGCTCTCTTGCTACCGAAAGATCCTATGGTCTTTTATCCCTGTAGTCTGTCCTACAGTCTGTTCTGTGCCCAGCCTTCTACCTATGATCTTTGTCTTGAGTCCACATTATAATAATCCAATTAAACACTATCTCCTAGTTATTGCAGCTGATGGAGACCCCAAGCCCATTTTCCTTGGCTGTATTTGGTGATATCATCTACTGGTCTGATATTCTCAGAGGAACCATCCAGGGAGCGAAAAAAGCCACTGGAAAAGAGCCACAGATTCTGCTGAGACCACCTGGATTGCCTCTTCACCTCAAGGGAATTATACCTCACTTGTTTATTAAAACAATTAAATTTTTAAAAGTATGAAAAAGTGTTAACAATTGATTCAAAACCTAACCAGAAATTGTTTCATTCATAAACAGGTGATGCATGGGATTCTGCAGCCACGTGTGGAAAACCCAAGTTTGTTAAAGCACTGTTCTCACCTGTGTGTATTGGCTCCTGGTCTGAAAGGTGTATGTAAATGTCCACCTGGTTCGGTTCTGCTTGAGGATGGACTCACATGCTCAAAACCCAAAGACTCCACCTTCCTCTTGCTCCTTTCCCCTACATCTGTAGTACAGGTAAACAGTCTTTCACTACTGACCTCTACATACATTACCCTTCAGAAATAAACATTTCCTCTGCTAGGACATTTTCATGTGCAGTCAAGATTTTGCATTGCTTTGCTCTTCAACCCCCCCTCCCCCTCCACCAGATTTCTCTGCAGAACAGGCTTAGTGGTGTGGGTCTAAGTGATTGGCCAGAGAACAAGAGGATGGTTCTGCCAGGTGTGAAGGAGGTAAAGAAACTAGACCATGGCATGCAGAAGGAAGTTCTGTTGGTATGGGATGCTGGGCTTGGGTCTGTGACTGAGTTTGGACTTAAAAATGGGTCTTTATCTCTGCGTGGAACCCTGTTCAGCCTTGGGGGAGACACTTTGGCTGCGATGGCAGTGGATTGGACCACTGGGAACATGTATTGGAGCAGCAGGGCTCAGCCAGGCCTGCGGATCACTTTATTCTCTGGCAAACACACTGGTCTGATCATGCAGGACCAGGTCAGAAATGTTAGCTCAATCACCCTGCAGCCCTTGGCTGGAAGAATGTGCTTCAATAATGGGCTGACCCGGCTAGAGTGTGCTCACATGGACGGACAGAATCGGACCACTGTCTGGGGCAGTGCAGTTAGGCCTGTCTCATTAAGCCTGTGCAAAAAAGGGAGCAGGCTCTTCTGGGCTGACACTAGTGAGTGAATTTTCTTTTTTTTTAATGCATTAATACAACATTTAGAAGATACTTTACACCCACCTGGAATAGCTTCTCTAACGGTACCTAACAGAATGAGCACAAACACATTAACTACCAATAATGATGCTAAAGCAGCTATACTACAACATAAACCACCAAAGATGCTATAGCAACCATCCAGAGTTCATAAAATACCCACGCAACAGCCAGCCATATCATTCTTCAATGTTTAAGCAAGGTCTTGCTATGTTTTTCAGGACATTTTAAATAATTGATTTTATCACTGTATAACTACATAATTTAAATATAAAGGAAAGCTACTGTTGCAGAAGAAAAAAGACAAATTGGTACGGAACTGTACTCCCTCATCTCATCCCAACCCCCCCCCCCCCCATTCTCTTGCCATTTTCTCAGGTCTGGGAGTTGTGGCCTCAGTTAAAATAGATGGCTCTGGATATAATGAAATAAAAACAGAAAAGGGCTTGGTCATGTTTGCTTTGGCCAACAAAGTCCTGGTCTGGGTCACTCAAGCAGGTCAGCACATCTTATATATGTTAACTGTTCTAATGTAATGGTTTACAAGACATTGTACTAATGTAATGTCTCAGATTCCACAAAGGTTTGGTTTAGTGACGATCAGAAGAATTCAACGCTGTGGTTTGAAGTTAATGCTGAAGTCGTAGATATGAAAGCCTTCAGTGACTCCAGTCCAAAAGGTATATGTACATATATTTTTGAAGTATAAATATATTAGTGATTAAGCGCTCAACCTCCTGAGTGTAAAATGCATGTGGTGGTGATTTTAACTGAATCTTAGTGCTGATTATTTTTTATTATGGCTATATTTATGTATGCATGTTAATGTATAATCTTAAAGAAAAACTTTCACTGTCTATATTCCGTTAATGTAAAAAGGCTCAAGTTACATCTTTTAAATAAGATCTGACTTTTTTTTGCAGCATTCTTTTATTTATTTTTCTATTATGCCCAGGCACTAACTCCTGCTCAGTTAGCAATGGAGGCTGTGTACAGCTGTGTCTCCCAGTTCCTGAAGGACATTCATGTCACTGTGCTGGTGGGTTTCTCCCTGTTGATGGAAAGAACTGCATTCGGGATCCCACCTGCCCCCCAGGAATGCTGCCATGTTTGAGTGGAGAGGAATGTGTGTCCACAAAGAAACACTGTGACAAACGGCCGGACTGTGCTGACCACTCAGATGAGATCTGTGAGGAACAGAACTTTCTGAAATTAAGGGTGTTATTCAGGAATTTGTGTTCTGTGCTGGCTTCACACTTGATGTAGGAACACTTAATGTAAGGATTACCGTTTGTGTAGTTCTGCATCACAACCACCACTTAATCTTCCCAGAAGTATTTGATGGCGCTCAATCACTTCAGAGAACACCTGAGTTTCAATGCTCCCCAGTACCATGGTGGTGAGATGTATATCCAGCCCACACTTGAGCGTGATGGCTCAATTAGCGCTCCAGATTTGCACACCTATTTTCTGTATCCACAATAGGGGAACCTTAATGTAAACAATCTGTCCATAACTCATAGGAAGAGGCTTATCTACATTTGAGGTAGTCAGCCCATTCTTAGTTACATAGCAATTTACAGTGCTTCATTAGATAATGAAATTTCCACTTTGCCTAGGATTTGTTACCAATTTGTATGTCTAGAACCACAGCAATTCTTGAATAATTGCATAAACTGTTCTACACTTTATAGTACATGGACTTACATATAAATTTTTTTTTTTTTTTTTTTTTTTTTTTAGGTGCCCTGGACAAGCTGAACTCTACACACGGCCCTGAAATATATCTCAGACCTAAATCTGGACAGAGTTCCTTAAACGGCATCAGGCTTGTGGAGAAAGAGGTTTTGGATTTTTCTCCTAAAAGTTTAGCTCCCAAGATTCAGGATAAGGATTTGGTGACAAGTCTGAACCCTGAGACTCAGCCCACATCCAAGCCCCCTTTACCCACCATAACAGCCAAAGTTAAGGAGGACCAGGACAGTAAAGTTAAGGTTGAAGGTGTGGATGCTGAATCCTGTGGTTTGCAGTTGTGTGGGGGTCATGGTGAGTGTGTTTTAGGGAATGGAGCACCAGAGTGCCGTTGTTTTTCGGGCTACAGTGGACAGCGTTGCGAGGAGTCGGGGGTCCAAGGCCCAGTCGTTTATGCAACTGTAGGGCTCTGTGCTGCTGTCATCATGATTGGAGTAACAATTGGGATTGTGCAGAAGAGGAAGGCTTCAAATCGCAGGTAGCATATTCTACAGATATTACTGACATACTCTTAACCACAAATGTGACTTTGTGAGATTTGCAGTTCAGTCCCTGTAGAGGGCAAAACCATCTGTAACCTGTCATGGGAGAGGTTGATTTTTATTTATTTTTAGGTGGCAATTAATGATTGCCCTGTACTTGTCTGCTTACAGTAATGTGTGTATGTTTCAGGCAAACAACAATAAGAGGGACTCAAATGCAGGATCTGGAGAAAACAGCAGAGTCTGCTCCTTTACCAACAAATGAAAAGGACCCTGAACACCCAGAGGTCTGAATGCTTTGTTAAAGTCTTTTCTTGGTCTCTCTCATCAAATTTAGTCCATCAGCTAGTATGCTGGATGGCTTCCCCCAGTTAACCTTGTAACCTTAACAGATGAGTAGATTCTAGAGGTGTGCATGTTCACCCTGAAAATCAAGCTTGAATACATGCCATCATTAATACTGGCTTGGTTTGGTGTTAAGAACAAGCATTAATCTTAACTACTAGTGGGTGCTTTTCATGCTTAACTTATTTAAAACTATTTCTAATTGTATTTCAAATATCATTGGAATTGGATCCAAGCAGGATGGTAGTTCTGACCAATAGGCTGCAATGTAGGCAATTCTGATGATGGGGTGGGGGGGGTGGAGCAGTGTAGTCTTGAACAAGAAACTTTACCTAAAGATGTTTCCAGTCTGCTGCAGTTAATGTCTTTAGCAGTAGTTTCAGGTTTTGTTTGGGATCTGATGATGGTCAGGTTTGAGTATGGAGGCTTCATGGTGAGCTCTTCAATTCTGCCTTTGTTTTGAGCAACACACTGCCTCAACTGCTGATTTGAAACTCTGGGAGCCATTGTATATGACAGCCTGCCACTCCTAGTAGGGATTGAAAAATGGGGGGATTGTGGAATCAAATGCAATGATGAGTGTAAATCTATTTCAGAACAATATTTACTACATGTAAAATAGCAGGCATTTTGCATTTATTTCATTAAGCTGATGGGCTACATTTGAGAAGAGCATGTTCTTTGGTATTTAATTTGTTTAGCAATAAACCATTTAAAATTCTGTTAACTTTTAGTTTTGTTTGTTCTTCAACAGGCCTCCTCTGTGGATTAATTTTCTATGCATAATATTTAAATAAAAGCTGTATGTGAACCTGAGCTGCTTCAGTTAATTTGAAAATGCACCCCCTCATAGCCTTTTTAAATCTTGGTTTATAACGCTTGCCAGCTTTTACACTGATCCACCACTAATTTAGTTTTTCACATTACAGCACCAACTTAACTGTGCTATGAAGCTCAGACTTCCTATAAGTGTCTACTCATTGTTTTCTTTTGGTATTCACACCAAGTTGGTAAATAAAAGCATAAACTGTACAATAATGCTGTGAAATGCAACAAGCAGCTGGCTACCTGATGTCTCTTGGTCCATTTTTATACTGCATGTTTAGCACAAATGTGTAGTAATGGTCGGCTGACAGCCCCTTTTCCACCAACTTGGAACTGGATTTGTTCCTGTTCACACACCTTAAATGGGTTGGTTCAAGATTCCTTCCCAGCTGGAAACAAAGTTGTAGGTACTTCAGCATGAATCTTGACCACATCCTTTGGCATAAGGGAATTATAAACAGGAAAATGCACTGCATGTTTCTTGGTGTAATGGCAGGCCCCCAAGATTTGCCTTCCAAAGCATGCCACAGTAAGTGGAAGTGCTACCAGAAGACTAAGAGCAGCTCTCATTAACTCCCATTCATTTTGGTGTGTTTTTGAACCAATGATAAAGGGATTTTTGAGCCATTTCCGATTACAACACATTCTGTCATACTTTATCATTTAATCCATGAGCATGTAGTTTACCATTGCTTAATTTCTAAAGATGAGTTGTGACCCAAAACACTGTACTGTTTGATGCTCAGTATAATCCAAAATGGTCTTAATCATGTCAGCTGTTTTATTTTATGAATTACTGTAAGATGTCTTAATTCCATAATTGATTTATGCTGCCTTGTGTAACATTCAAATCCATCTGGAGATAAATATTATATTCACACACTGTGGCATGCGAAACATTTGGCACCGGTGGTCAAAATTACAGTGAACATTTAAGCAGAAGGAAGATAAAATGATCCCCAAAAGGCATAAAATTAGATGAGACACTTTTCACTGTGTTAAGCAATATCAGCTGGATGCATTTTCAGGTCCCAAAAACAGTACTTACCGCTCAACGGTTCTAAATTTAGTTCACGAACTGGAATGTGAAATATGGCTGAATTAACGACAAATGGTGTAGTGGTGCCTTTTTAAATTTTCTCGGTGAAATACGGCTGAATTAACAATTCCTACTCGCACATGCGCTTTTCAACATTACGTGTCAGTCAGTCAGCGTGAATGCCTGTAGGTGGTTCGGCAAAAAGGACACGGAACTGAATGAAAATTGGTAGATCTTGCTTTGGGGTTGTGTTGCAGCCAATGGCTGAAACACAAAAAAATAACACCATACTTAAAAAAAAAAAAAAAAAAAAAAAAAAAAAAAAAAAGCTAAAATTGAAAAAAGGATGGCTTCTACAAATGGATAATGATTGTAAACACACCACAAATTCCACAAAAGACTGGTGCAAGCTGAAGGTTTTACCATATGTGTAACAGTGATCTGAACATCCTTGATAATCTGGGGATAGCCCTCAAAACAGCAGAGCATGCTAGATAGCCCAGGACTGCTGCAAAACCTGAAGATTTACAAGGAAGAACGGATGAAAATCCCTCAAACAGGAATTGAAAGACAATTTCTACGAAAAGAGCTTACAAGTTGTGATACTTGCCAAAGGTGCTACTAAGTACTAACCATGCAGGGTGCCCAAAGTTTTGCGCTGGGCCTTTTATATCATGCATGATCATGCCCACTGTTTATTTGTAAAAGAGGGCTGTCAATGTCTGACTCAAGAAATAAATTTACGAAAGTTGCTAAATGCAATGAGAATTTAGAGAATGCCATTGCTGGAATAAGTCATGCCATGCTAGAATGCCAGAAATATGAGAATTATAATTTATGATTTAAGTGATAGCTTACATTATTGCATATAAATATAGAGTTTTAGAATGCATGTTTTACACAGTTTATGACATGAACAGAAATTCTCCAGTAATGATAACAAATGAGAACTAATGCCAAATTGAGTGCAGAATGCTCTCATTAACTTTAGTCTATGAGACTTTGATGCCTGTGCATCAAAGCAAACATCTCCCTTCTGGGCCAGACCTGCCTGATTTGGACGCTGCATGCACAGACCTTCATGAATGTAGGTTATAGCAGCAAAGAGATTGTTTTCCAAAGTAAAGAGAAGCTTTTTTATTATAGAGTGAGTAACCTTAAACACACACAAACATGAGTTAGACTTTCCTCACTGTGCTTTACAGTTTAAAAAAATATAAACAATTAGATGAGACACAATATTCTGTAACCACTTATCCAGTTCAGGGTCGCGGTGGGTCCAGAGCCTACCTGGAATCACTGGGTGCAAGGCAGGAACACACCCTGCAGGGGGCGCCAGTCCTTCACAGGGCAACACACACATTCACTCACACCTACGGACACTTTTGAGACACCAATCCACCTACTAATGTGTGTTTTTGGACTGTGGGAGGACACCGGAGCACCCAGAGGAAACCCACTCGGACACACCAAACTCCTTATAGACAGTCACCTGGAGCAGGAATCGAACCCACAACCTTCAGGTCCCTGGAGCTGTGTGACTGCGACACTACCTGCTGAACCACTGTGCCGACCCCAGATTAAATAATATGCTTTATTTCAAAAGCCTACACATGGCAATATTGTTAAAATAATATTAATAGCCCTCAAAGGGCCCCCTGTCAGTGCCAGAATCATCCTAACTGTTCCCACCCTGGCGGCACCCCTGCAGACAGTACTGTCATTCCCCGATTTGAAAAGGGAACCAGATATGGACTGTGCATTTGTGATGTTTGATACCACCGATTTCCTTTCCAATCCGATACTGAAAAAAATTCTGTCCGGTTTTGTATCAGACACTTTGGTGGTGATCTTAGTGTTAATCGTGGTCATAATCCAATATTAGGTCAAATACACCTAATGTGTCTGGTAAATCTAAAAAATTAGTTTATTTCAAATCATAGCTTCATAAAGAATACAAGAAATCACAGTAATTAATTAACTAATTTATTTAAAACTCTGAAGTATGTAGCTGCCTAAAATACAGCCGAGCTATAATTAAATGACACTTAGTCTATGTAATGATCTAGTCTTTAGGAAGCCTTACCTGAATAAAAAAACTGAATAGACTTTTTTACCTATGTGGGGTTATCTCACATCTATCTATTTTTCCAAGCTGAACCCATGCAGCTATTTGTTGAAGCATGTATTTATTTCCTTACTTATGTCATAACCATATATATTCACTTGAACAACAGCTACAGAGCTTAACACCGCTTAAAGCTCCACATTTTCTCCCTCTGTATCTGGATTGTGCCTGCCTGCAGCACTGAAAGACTCTGGCAGAAACGGAAGAGAGTCAGGGCTGAACTAGCCCACACATGACTCCGTTTTTGCCCTGCCATTGTGTCTGTCTACAGACTGAGTGATTGATTGACTGAGCAGCATGCTGCTGCTGCACTTATGCATTACACACTTACCCAGGCGGAAGAAAGAGTAGTTCCCACAAATTGCGTATCATTTAGACAAGATCTCAGTAGCTTAGTTACTTTTCACTGTGTTCCTGTTAATGATATACATTACTTCAAATGAATGAAGTATCAAAAGTATAAAAAGTATGAGAATTGATTGCTTAGCATAAAGATCTGGTATCGGAGGTATCGATATTTCAGTATCAATCCGAACATCACTACTGTGCATGCTTTCACGCATATAGCTTATAGCACAAAGTGTCTGTTTTTCAAAACAAAAAAGAGCTTTATCTTCAAGAGTGCGTAATTTTAAACATACAAACACGGGTTAGCCTTTCCTCACTGTTCTTAACTGCTTTAAACAACTGGAGTATCTGCAAACTGTGTTTATTTTCAACGGACAATGTTCATGTTGAGGTAGTCTTCTGTTTAAAATTGAAACAAAATATGACAGTTAACGATGTGGGACACACATGGGGTTCAACCGAAAAGAGTCGTGTTTCTGTACAATTATACTCGAAGAAGAAATTAGTAAAACATTGGAGCTATCAATAAAGTGTACACAAGCTTTGTGCTTTGTCCATGCTCAGATTTCCTCTTCAAATTGGGAAACGACAAGTACTATCAAATGGCATGCCGGAAATTCACGACATGTGGGCGCTTGCACAGTCTCTCACTTTCCCAGGATTCTTTGCACGAGAAGCCGATAGGGAAGTGACACGATTGACCAGGTTCCTCCATTGAAAACAGCGGGGTCACTGGGTCCAGTTTATATGTCAATGGGCAGTGGTCAATGTAAGTTGAGGCTCTTTTTGTACTTGTCTGCTCTGCCCTCATCAACAAGCTCAGCAGGACGACTCTATACACTTAAACAAACATCAGATACACATGAAAGATCTGAACCCACTGAATATGTCCTGATATAAATATGACTGTCTATGGTTCTGTGTGTTCTTGTTAAAACTGACAGCAGTGTTTCAGCCTTTGTTCCCATCCAAATTAATGCAAACGCAGACCAATTTGCCGGAAAGCACCAAGGTTAAAAAAATAAACACTATATTATGACTGTAAAAATAAAGACTAAACACTGACTGCAACACACCAGTGCCAATTTCTCACGTTATAGCACCCCCCTGTGTGTATTATTGCTTAATTAAAGAGTAGGGATTTTTTTTTCCATGCTTTTGCAGTAAATTTACATTTTGAGGTTTGGTTCCAACAAAGAAAAAAGAAGGAAGCAAAAATCCATTGTGGGTCTGCAAACTATTTCCAATATATATTTTTTTTCTTCTGGAAGGTGATTAGTCTAAAAACTAGGCCTTGCACTCAGCTGCTCTTTTCTAGTGTGTTTCTGCAAATTTGAGGACCCCAACCACCTGCAGCACAATGCTTCCCCAAAAGAGAAACCCATGCCCCAAAAGAGAAACCCATGGACTTCAGGTGTCCCAACCATCTGAACCCCAGCACACTGTTCCTTATTCCATCTGCAGAACCCAGGGGAACACCTCATTCATGATCCTAGCTGGATCTGGGGACCAGAATGTCTAATTTTCTACAGAAATATTAATCTTACCAACTTTGGGAGAGGGCTTTGTACATAGCAGTGTTTGACTTGATGTGGAATTCGAGTAATTAGAACATTTAGTAATGAATGTGCATTCTAAATAATTTTTAAATAAAGATTGATGTTTCTGTATAAACTGCTGAAATATGATCTTATTATTAATTTATTTGAAAACACGCTCAAAAATACTCCTCATTTGACCAATGTTGGACAAACTTAAGGGGCCAGAATCCCCCTCATATCTCTCACTGGTATATCTCTGGTCTTTCTGAAGCTGCTCTGCTCCTGTTTTTTCAGTGGAGCAGTGATTAATGTGTTTATCTTCAGGGTTGAGTTGTGAGTCTCTGAGGAAAGGCGGAGATTTGGTCCTCAGTGGGGTCCTGCTTTTGTTGTAATTGTACTGGGGACATCTGGTCTGGCAAAAACAAATAAAATCTTAGATAAACAATAGCTTGTCACTTTGGTTGACAGCAAGCTCTCTTTTTGGTAACAGGATGTAGCCCCGTCACTGTGGGAGCCTTTAATCTTATGTAATTTGTAACAGTAGAAAATAACTCAGATCTGCATAAACATATGCAGATGTTCATATTCCCTTTATATAAATGGACAGAATTTATTTAGGCTCAGAACTGGACTCGGGTCACTGATGTGTTGACATCTGAAGATAAACGGTCACACATAAGATAAACAGACAAACGGTTTTCAGTAACTCAGGAGATAAAAGGTAATGACTCACTCTCTTATTCACATTATTTATATAAGTTTGGTGTTGGCCGGAGCTAACTAAATTAACAAATGCCAGGCCGATGTTTATTCTGTTGGGACAAAACGTTGTATAGATAAAATTTGTGCCTGTTTGTTCCATATGCTGTGTGGAAATTAAAACAATGTAGCTAAAAGAGTGGTGTAAATAGAATGTTGATAGTTTGATTTGAGATTTTGTTTTTATTTATTTTATTTGCTTTTTTATTTTATATTATTTTAGCTTTTAAATATGTGTGTGTATATATATATATATATATGGTCCATGTTTTTCCCAGTGGGAGGTTGAGATGGGGCTGAGTGCAGCGTTTCTTCTCTTCCTGGTAATTGCATACACAGCTTGTAAACCAGTGAGTATTGCTTCATGTGGCTTTAAATCATTTCACTAATTAATGTGTTGGAAATTATTAGAAATAATTACAATTATTGCTATTATTGTTGCACTTATGTAATTTCACCATAAATTCTCTCAGGATTTCATGTATATCTTAAAGCAAATTGTATTTTTGTCCTTTTGTTCCTCTTTGAAACCCCTAGAGCTGCAATTTATTGATGAAATGTTGAAATGCTTTTTTTTTAAAAAAAGTCCTATTAGAGTGTTATTTCTGTGTCCAGATGAACGTGATCTCATCAAGTCAGGAATCAGACGAGTCAAACGAACCCTCCTCTGAAGAGAATGCCATTGTTCAGGAGACGAGCCCCAAAACCATGCTGGTGACCACTGTGGCACCAGTCAGTGTGGAGAATCCCAACCTTGCCTCCAAGGGTTCTGAACCGCACACCGACATCAACGTGGTTCTCCACACCACTAATCCCACCATACAAGCCGAAGTCGTCAGTGTCCAGACAGAAGGCCTTATTCACCCTGATGAGGCTATAGTTCCTCTAGATTCTACTGTTCCCAGCACAGAAATACCACCCATTTTTCCAGCACTCACTACAATACAGCCCTCCATCATCACCACACACGTGGAGAGCCGAGGAGATAATGTCTAGATACACAAATAGCTTAATCAACGGTAGTGTTCAATGTCTCCTCACACACGGAAAGCCAAAGATTATACTGTCCGACTAGATCCAGCATGGGTTCTTTCATTGCTTAATAAACCATACACTCCTGTACAAGTAAAATGGGCCAAGTCCAAAATAGCAATATATGAATATTTTAATAGAATTAACAAATAGTGGACAGAATATTCCAGAAGAATTTTCAGGGTCATCATCTGCTCAGAGTCTGGATTTAAATCCTATGGAGGAGATTTGGTAAAGTGATATTTGTTTGGAAACTCAACTCTAAATGAACAATAAATTAACCTTTTTAAATTATTTAAATAGATCAAGCAAAAAAACTTGCACTTTAACTCTTCTTAGTGCTTCATTATTTCTTGTTCATTAAAAGGTTCATATTTTGACATTATTTTGCAGAGGAGTGAACAACTGGAAAGAAATGTGGTTCTTCAGGCTTTAATCACACACAGCACTAAAGACTGAATATCTCCCACAGGTCTTTACCACTGACCACAGACCACAGCTTATAGGTCCAGAGCTGTCCCTGCCTCCTTTCTCACTCTCTGTGACTTTGAGTGCTTTATTAACTCTTTATTAAATCAACAAACTGTACTGTTTGATGAAAACAATCCAAGCTTCAGAAATATCTGAAGAGGTGCTATTTTCTCTTCATATGTTCTGTTTTTCCATTAAAATTTTCAACGATTAAACGCAGTGAAAAAGCCAATGATCGAGTTTGTGGGTTTTTAATGTATTCAACTAAACCTTAGGCAAGGATATTTCACAGATATGCATTTAACATATAAACTTATTGTAATGTATATTAGCAGCACAATCTCTAAGAGTTGTTCAAGACGGCAGATGTTTTGTCTGGATGAAAAACCCCAGAAAGGCATGAATTCTAATAAATGTAAAGGTTTGTTTCTACCCATATTTACCCCCAAAATTTGCATTTCTTGTAAACAAACCTTTATTTTATTAGACTTAATTTCTGTTTTCTATTTTGTTAAATATTAGTACTTTAAATTTTTCTGTCTGAATTAAGGTTTATATAAATATTGTTAAATAATAAAAGCTTATATACATCATTAGCAGCATGATCTCAGATAGCTGTAGAAGTGAAAAACGTTAAGTCTGGATAGAGAACTAGAGCAAAACACCAAAGAATTCATACTACCTGGTTACATTAAAAAAACAACACCAACAAAACCAAGAGTGTTGTCCTTAACTAAATAAACACAATGATGTGCCTAGGTAAAGACAAAATGTGCTGTTTTTAAGAAATCTGTTTCATGAGCACATTATTTTTGGGCTAATTGCATGTGGGAAATTTTTTAAACCAATGAAATGCTGTAAAGGTGCAGCCCACAGTAGGGTGTGCTGGTGAGTTCAACAATCCAGGTGTTAACACAGATTAAACGTAATGACAAAGGTTTGTCAAAAATGTGCTTTATTGTAGATATGTTTTATACAGATTCAAAATTCAGCTCCAAAGGTTTAATGAAGTTGTTCCCAGACACTTATTTTCAAAACTAGAGCCACTAGATGTCTATAGACTTAGTTCTATGTGAACTTTATCATTTTAATATTGCAGAAAGTTGGGTTTTGTCAAAATTAGATGCTATCTTGAGGCAGATATGTTAAAAAAAACATGGTCTTGGAGGATACAGATTTGTGTTGTTTTCCAATGTAAAACAGCCCAAAAATTGCAAACAAGAGCAAATGCACTATATTGCCAAAAGAATTCTTTCATGTGCCTCACACACATATGAACTTGAGTGACATCCCATTCTTAATCCGTAGGGTTTAATATGATGTCGGCCAACCCTTGGCAGCTGCAACAGCTTCAACCCTTCTGGGAAGGCTTACAACAGGGTTTAGGAGTGTGTTTATGGGAACTGTCTGATCATTCTTCCAGAAGAGCATTTGTGAGGTCAGACACTGATATTGGGCGAGAAGGCCTGCCTCGCTCTAACTCATGCCAAATGTTTTATTCGGTTGAGATCAGGACTCTGTGCGGGCCACACCAAATTTGCTGATCCATATCTTTATGAACCTTGCTTTGTGCACTGGTGCGCAGTCATGTTTGAACAGGATGGGCCATCCCCAAAATCTTCCCACAAAGTTAGGAGCATGAAATTTTCCAAAATCTGTAGGTATGCTGAAGCATTAAGGGTTTCTTTCAAAGGAACTAAGGGACCTCTTGAAGAAGGAGCCAACCTCCTGAACAACAAACCCCACACCATAATCCCTCCTCCACCAAACTTTACACTTGGCACAATGCAGTTAGATAAGCACTGTTCTCCTGGCAACTGCCAGACCCAGTCTCGTACATCAGATAGTCAGATGGAAAACTGTGATTTGTCACTCCAGAGAATATGTTGCCACTGTTCTAGAGTCCAGAGGTGGCATGCTTTACACCACTGCATCTTATGCTTTGCATTGCACTTGGTGAGGTAAGGCTTAGATGCAGCTGTTCAGCCCTGGAAACCCATTCTATGAAGCTGTCTGAATGCCACAAAAAGTGTGGAGGTCTATAGTGACCAGTCTACAGTCTACCACTTCACGGCTGAGTTGCTGTCATTCACAATCCCTTCCATTGTTATAACAACACTGACAGTTGACTGTGGAATATTTAGTAGTGAGGAAATTTCATGACTGGATTGTTGCACAGGTGGCATCCAATCATAGTACCACATTGGAATGCACTGAGCTCCTGAAAGCAAACCATCCATCCATCCATTCATTATCTGTAACCGCTTATCCAATTTAGGGTCGCGGGGGGTCCAGAGCCTACCTGGAATCATCGGGCGCAAGGCGGGAATACACCCTGGAGGGGAAAGCAAACCATTCTTTCACAAATGTTTGTAGTTGCAGTCTGTATGCCTTGGTGCTTGTCTTTATACACCTGTGGCCATGGAAGGGATTGTAACACCTGAATTCAATGATCTGGACAGGTGAGGTGATACTTTGGGCAACATAGTGTATTGCTCTGTAAAACTGTTCTATCTTAGAAGTGGGTTTACCACTGTGTAGTATATATTTAATAGCATTCAGACTTAGAGATCCTCTTGTCATTTGTGTGATATTTTCAGGAGAAACTACTGGGAAGCAAATGGAGCAGTGGTTGAAAACCTGACTAATTTTGGACCGAAAAGCAGCTTGCTAGAAGAGATCTGAAACATCTTTACCTTTCAGAATACATATATTTTTACTTTGTCTCTTAAAGTACTTTTATCCAACTTAATCCCCATTTGCTGCATTCTTAGAGTACAGTTAAATAACATTTTATGTAGGATAAAATCCATGAAGGGCATGTGAAGTTGCTGAATTCCATAAATAAACTATTTAAATTATGTTGCTGTTTAGTAAAGAGACGGTAATCAGTTACTCCGCAAGTTACCACGGGGTGATTCAAAGTTGCTTGGCTCCTTAGGCAAGGTTCCGAAGGGCAATTAAACCATGCACAGCCAAATCTGCAGGCTAAGCCAGCGTTAATAAAACCAGCTATGCCTGCTCTGTAAGCTACAACGTTTATCTTTTTTATAAATAAAACTGTGGCTTAGTTATGCCTTTTGCTTTTTCAAACTTTTCAAAGCTCAGAAAATTTAGGTTTGAAATATATACCGTCATATCAAGGAATTGTCTTTAATATTGTGATATAGTATTATACTATATGTGTTATAGTATTTTTATTTAATTATCCTACACACATAATTCAAATTCTATAGTATAAATATTAGAAAGAGACAGATTTAGGTAACGTCTTATTAAAAGCTGTTTCATGATGGTACCTGGAAAACACAATATAAAAACTTTCAGTCACATTCACTTTGCTTAAGGTTTTGTGGTACCCATGAGAATAACAAGAAACCTTTAAAATTCTTCCTGTCAAAAACTAGACCCTGAAAGAACCAAAAACACAGATTTGTAGTTTTTTTAAAAAATTTACTTGAAGCATTTAGGCTATACAGAATTCAGCAACTGTTAACAGACTTCTTTTTACGGGACTTTTGAGCCAGTGAGTTCAGATGAAATGTACTTATTCTCTGTAGAAACTGACCTCATGATTCTCAGCTGCTGGAGATTAGGCTGAAATGTTTTTGAGTATGCCTCTAAAGGATCAATCAGCTGCTTTCTACCGTGATTTTTCTACATGTCATTAAATACCTGTCGTACTGACACTTAGGGCACCTACTTTAAATGGCAGGCTAAAAGGCAATGAGATAAGTTCACATGAGATAAAGTATCTGCAATATAGTAAAAGGTTAAAACAATAGATAATCATCAAACAATTAAATATTCATAAATATTGTTTAGACCATTTGGTGCTAGAAAAATGACTGATTGCACCTTTAATGTTTGTACTAACCCAGACTTAGGGTAAACCAGAGAGGATTTAAAGAATAAAAGGGACTGAAAGGAAAGGTGAAGAGGATCTTAAGCAGCTTGGGTCATTGTGTTTCTGACTCAGGCTCAGCAGACTGCTGCTGATGCTGCTGTTGTGATTGTTGCTGTGGTGGTTGTTGTTCTGCAGGCTGTATCAGCCCTCCATCCTGTGCTGTGTTGTAGGAGCCACAGCTGCTGCACTTCATGCCCAAAACATGGAAGGGAACAGTGCAGTGATACTGACAATCATTACACAGGATCTGTAAACACATTGCAACTTGTCAGAAAAGCTGAGAGCTTTGCTTAAACCAGTGGTCGCCAACCAGTTGATCTCCAAGACCATGCAAGTCGATTGCGATAAATCATGACTGCTTCGGTTATGTCCTAACTTACTATACCTGTGTCATTCTGTATCCGCAGTGGCTCACGAGCTACTTAAGCAGGGTTCGCGTCCGCAAATACTGATACGCGAATTTGCGTTCCTGACTAATAGTGCTGCGGCTCTGTGCTGTTTCTGGCCTGTCTGAGCCAACACAACGACAGAGCTGACGGGTGCAGTATTCAAGATGGGAGATATTACACAAATATTTCATGTGGATTAATAGTTACAGCACAACCGATAGTCACACTAAACCCCGGTGTTCTGACGAGTCGTGCGACCGTAGAGTACTTTCATAAGTACAGCTGCCTAAATAAAAGGTAGGGCATTTGGATAGAGACATGCACAGCCAAAACCCCCTCATGAAGGTAAAGATGAGGTAATTAAAAGCTAGCTACATTGACAACACATTGTCTATAAATGTATCATTTTTTGAACATTTGTTTCAGCATGTAAAGTTTTGGAAGGCTGAAGCTAATAACAGTAAGCTAAGATTGTATAATGCACCAGAGGAAAATATATATCACATGAAAAACACATGAAAACATTAAAAATTGTGGAGCATGCACAGGGCTGCTGTAGGATAGTTATCAGTACACATAGTATGTCAGAACACCTGTCCTTCACACACACGTTCACTCACACACACCTACGGACACTTTTGAGTCGCCAATTCACCTACCAACGTGTGTTTTTGGACTGTGGGAAGAAACCCACGCGGACGCGAGGAGAACACAGTCACCCGGAGCGGGAATCGAACCCACAACTTACAGGTCCCTGGAGCTGTGTGACTGCAACACTACCTGCTGCACCACCGTGCTGCCCAGCAAGTAAACTGTTTAATTTTATGTTATTGGAGGCTATGGGGACTTACACAGCTTTGTTTTTTTAAGTAGCCCAAGCCTGGTATTTACACTGGTAGATCATTCATTTGTTCGGATTTCAAAGCGTGACCTTGTAGGTAAAAAGGTTGGTGACCACTGGCATAAACCTTAGAGTGCTTTACATGAATCAGTAGAAACCATATCACCCTGCTTTGCTGTAGTGTATTACAATCTATCTGAAAGACCATGTAAATCATAAGATTATTACAGAGTACTAAAAATAACACATGTCAACTTTGCATCACTTTTCCATAAGCAACACTTTTGATGACAGTACAAGCTGCATATTTATTATCCCGTTGTTCACAGCTGAGTTTACATATAGCTTTTCATTATCTAGGTAAATAAAATCAAGAAAGTGTTCTACACAGTTTAGAATGAGGAGCTGAACTGAAAACCATTCACATTAATCCCTAACAAAATCTGGAGCTAACAATGCAAGCAAATTTTATGAGAAAAGTGTATGAGCTGAAGCAACTGGTTCCAAGTGATTTACTGTAACAGCTGGGTTCATGTGGGAGTATAGGCATCCTACCTTTACTGTAGTATGCTGATATTCTGGAGGCATTGGAGACTGAGCAATTTCCTTATCTCTCCTCTCCCAGTACTCCTCCATATTCCAAACAGAGTGCATGCACAGAGGGCAACGATACGCTCTGGAAAAAACACACACACACACAAGACTAGGTTATTTTTAAAGTTTAATTGTATAGTTTAATTTACAGAGTTTACTTTTATACTAATTTTATACACTTTTGCCTGTATTTCATTATGGATCAACATTCAATAGGAAATTCTTTAGACTGGTGGAATTCACTGGTGGTTGCGGGTTGTGGAGAGGAAATAAAATACTATATTTATGTTGTAGACAAAGAGACGCCTGACATATACTCCCACTGTAAAGAAATCAGAGCTTCTATAATCAGGCATTTCACACCAAAATACTGGGTATTACAGACACAGCACTTACCCAGTTCTGCACATGTCTTCAAAGCAAGTCCTACAAACAAACAAATCAATTAAACCTCCATGAATCACCAGTAGGCCGCATAGTGGTATGTATATTGTTGTCACTGTAAGCTCTTACTTGTGCAGCAGGTGACCACAGGGCAGGACATGAGCTCCAATTCTGGACGTGTGGATGTCCTCCATACAGACAGGGCAATTCTGCCTTGACACATTCTCAACACACTGAAAATATAAAATTAACAATATCAGCAGATTAAAAATAAGACATCATACTTAATTGCCTCATGTCCTTTCAAACACACAGTGTTGAGTTGTTCTTCTTACAGTGAACATAGGCATAAACACGTGTAATCTCACCTGAAACACTTGAAAAATAAATAACTCATAATTTGATAAATTCACAAAATTCAGTAGATTAACACAGTGAATAAGCTATGAGTTAAGAGTGAGGAGATATTTTTACCTTGTGGTTCCCTTGAAGATCGCTGGCCAAACATAAATTACACTTCAAACAATGGAAGTACTTCTCTCTAGGTCCAATCCTAAGACAAACAGAAATAAAAAGCTAAGAATTTGTATAAAACTAAAACAACACATGTAATATGGCAATCAGAAATGGCTTTGTAGCATTTATTTAAAAAATAAAAATATAAAAAGACCAATTTATACGAATGTAATCTGGTTCCTCATACCTGCAGATTCCACAGGGCTGGCAGTGATACTGCTTCTTGTTTATATCGAACAGATGACATATGTCGCAGTAATATTCACCAAACTTGACTCCACAGGCTTTACACACTTGCTGAGCCTAGAACACCACAAATGTTAAGTGTCATAAATTGTATTTATCATTAAATTATCTACTATGTTTCAAACTCAGTGTTTCTCAGCTCCAGGGCTATAGTTTCAACTTACAGAACCACAAAGATAAAAGTATCCCTTTAGAGTACAAGCTGTTACTGGTAAAAACTACTTATTAATTCCCTTCATTTAAGAAGACATTTCAGATGGGCATATGTATATCCAGGAGCTGGTGTACTCACGTCAAGTGAGGCAGAACATTGTTTTATAGATCAACAACAAAGTATGTATGTTTTACACAGGGATGTACCTGCTGAATAGAGCTGCAAACTGCACACTTTACTTCTTTCACCTGGAATCGATCCATCTGATGATTCTCTTCAGCATCGTGACAGAGTCTACATACATAAAAATTTCCACAGCAGGGAGCCTGATGACATAGACAAAGCAGCCTTATTTAATAAGGTCCAAACATGTTTAAAATAGTGATCTTTTATCATTAGCGAGTAAGTACTGTGCCAAAATATTAGAAAATGAGATTTAAAAAGCTATATTTGGGCAGTTTAGTTTAAATCCCTTACAGTCAAGGAGGATATCTGGTAACAAACTCTGAGCTCCATGGTAGTTATTAACATTTTATAAAAAATAAAATTTACTGTATTTTTTTTTGTACTTATGATTTTATACATGCATCACAGTTATTGATACAAGGTTTTAAATAATAATAATAATAATCTTAGTACTGTACAGTACTGTGTAGGCTAAATGGAAATGACTTCAAGATATCATTCTTATTAGATGAGAAAATAAAAAAGCAAAATTCTAAAAGTTTTACATGGAATAATATAGAAAAATGAAAATCTCCAATCAATACATTTACTAAACATTAGTCCCACACTGCTCTACATGTTCCTCTCTGCCACAGACATTAAAATATGTTTTTTTAAATCATGATCAGAACCACTGCGTTGTAACTTTTCGCGAGGAGCTATTGGTGAAGGACGTTTGGTCCCATTCACTAGCTGTAAACAATTTTGACCCTGTAAATCTATCTAAAACTGGGCTTTCCGCAACAAAACACTCTATTCAGATCGTGTCTCGTTCATTGTTCACTAAATCTGGAAAAAAATATTAGAATTTCTCTTTAATAACACGCTGAAGCTAGCTTCATATTGGAATGATCCGTTCCACCTTAAATACCAACTTGTACTTAGCTACGCTAGTTGTTTGGACCCCGGAAATAGGCGGTTAATAGCGTACTCTATTCAAACAAGTGTAAACAGCAAAGCCCAGTTTTAAGGTTAGGTCATGTTTAAGGCTTTCCTAAAAATGTGTACAAGCCCACACATTCAAACGCTGCCAACGCTAGCATGGTTAGCCGCTAACTTACTGACATACGAATACATTAGAAAACGACCGCACTACAGCCGCTCATAGTGAGACAACAATGCTGAAAGTTTAATATATATATGTTTAATCCATGTCAGATCGGGAACATGATAAATGTATTAAAGAGGAATCTCACTTTAAGCAAACAGCTGCGAACATAATGTTGACATCCAATTTCTGCGGCCATTTTTAGTACAACAGCCTTAAGTCCCACCCACTTGCTGCTCTCCAGCCTGCAGTGATATATAGTTTAGTGGTGCACAGATACAGCATAGATATAATATATAAGCACATCTTATTTTTTTAAATATACAGATTTTTTGTATACTGCCTACTAATCGCCGATAAGGAATTACATTTCATGGGGTATTTTCTATGCCACAAATGACACTATTTGATAATGAACCGTAATCTATTGCATATTCGTGATTTCAAAACAAGAAGTTCTTCCACTTCTTCATACAGTCCATGGAATTCCTCTCTGTTAGACATATCGAACATTGTCTGGGTCCTATATTCTATATTAAATCTAAAATTAATCTAAAACTGCCTCTAAATGGGAGACATGTTCTATTAGGAATAAACTGATTCATTAAGTGACTACAAAGCAATTATTAATCTCTTGTAAATATCACTTTATGTTAAAACTAATATAAAATCACTCAAATATTGTTTGCAAATTTCTGTGCTTATATTCCACTTTTAATTTGTTTGTTTGTTTGTTGCTATTCAGCCATGAACCACACAACATAGTTTAAACTACAACACTGGAACGTGGCCTTGGATGTAAATCAGAGGTTGTGTTTATGTAACAGATTGGTCTACATGTAAATGGATTTGTTACAGATACCACAGTTCTATTTAAGAATACAGGATCATCCAAATTTCAGATACTCAGTTTCTTCATTTGACTTTGTATTTGGATTTTATATTGGCCTGAAGTTCTAAAGACCCTTCATAGTGGCATAGTGGATACACAATCACTATATACATTCATTATATAGCTTATCTTAGCTTTCTTTGAATTTATGTGCCAAAAACATACATAATTGCAACTTCATTTAGAAGTAAAGTGGTTGTGCCTTTAAGATGAGATCTGTTCTAATTGTCTACCTTGTCCTTCATTCAAAAAGTACAGTGCTGAATTACTCCTAAGCTGTTGTAGGCTGGCAGGGTGGTCATATGCAAATGTGTTTGTAACCCATAGTAGTGTATTTCATAAGATTAAACAATGAAATGCTGTACGGTCTCTTAAAGAAATGTTGTCTAGTGCAAAAGCCAAATGTTGTACTGTCCCTTTAAATACATGCATTAGAATGTTGTTAAAAATATCAGTTAGTGTTTATTATTATTCAAAGATAATAAAATGTAGCTAGCTCGGTTCAGTGTATATTATTTAATATTTAGATATTTGTTTTGTTTGTTAGCTGTTTTTATGTAAATAGAAAAGTTTAACCCTTCCTTTTAGAGACTAAAGAGATAAAAATTGATTAACACTTTATGACATATACAATATACATATTATCCAAAGCAAAAACACCAAATCATTAATAGTTGTTGCATTTTGTCTTCCTGGGAATGGAAAGTATTTATTTACTTGTATATGTTATCTTTTTTACATATTATCCAAGTTGAATTAAATCAGTCCTTCTCTTCAAAGAATCTAGATTTGATAAAAATAAATGTCGATTTAACCCAGTCCTTGTATCTATTCAAATATCCTGGTTACATGTTTATGAGTAAATAGCTGAAAGACTTTAACATATGCTGATTTCTGCAGTTTATTTTCCTGAACACATTCCTAATGAATGGAGCATTTTACACCAAACAACCTTTTCATTCATTATCTGCAACCGCTTATCCAGTTCACGGTCGCGGTGCCAAACCACCCTGAATATCTTAATAAAAAATGGGTTATTTTAATGTAGAGTTTTTTCATGCAGTATGTCTGGCCAGTGTGTTGGGGTGCCTTTTCTTAATACAGTATTACTGTATTAAGCAAGAGAGCCTTAAAGTCCTAAAAACACTAAGTGACAGGTGGTGGTGCTAATACATTCAGTGGGGGATTGTGATTTAACACACACACACGGCATGTTTGGTCTCTGAGGTCCAGTCATTTAGTTTTGTGGTTTTCCCTTGGATCCATGCGTCTAATATAGAGCTAACCTTATGTGTGATGTATTCTCTAATAAATTCATTATGTGTTTTCTGACACTGTGATAAAGTGTAATGTACCTGGTCTAAAGCTGACAAAATATATCTCTTAATAATATAATATAAGCCTACACTGCAAACCTAAATGACTAGTTGAATAAAAGTATAATTCCTTCCTATACAGGTCTGGAGTATTTCTGTAGGACATACAGTTCTGCTGCAAAAATATTTGAAATCATTGAAGTTTTTTGTGGTTTAATACTGGTGCCCATTAATCAGTAATGGAATATTGTGTTGTCCTGGTGTCTCAGTCTATCTTATAAAGCATCTTACATGGTATGCTTGTCTTTTGGTGGGGACGGCATGGTGGTGTCACAGTCACACAGCTCCAGGGACCTGAAGGCTGTGGGTTCCCTGTGTCTACATAGGTTTCCACCCAAGGTCCAAAAACACACCTTGGTAGGTGGCTGACCCAAAAAGTTTCCATAGGTGTGAATGTGGAGTCCTATGAAGGACTGGTGCCCCTCCAGGGTGTATTCCTGTCTTGCACTCAGTAATTCCAGGTAGGCTCCGAACCCATCACAATCCTGAACTGGTTAAGCAGTTACAGACAATGAATGAATGTCTTTTGGTGGGTGTACTTTTATTGTTAGTGCTTTGGGTTCTTGAATATAACTGTATAAATACAATATATTATTATTATTATTATTTAAGGCGGCACGGTGGCTCAGCAGGTAGTGTCGCAGTCACACAGCTCCAGGAACCTGGAGGGTGTGGGTTTGATTCCCGCTCCGGGTGACTGTCTGTGAGGAGTTGGTATGGTGTCCGCGTGGGTTTCCTCCGGGTGCTCCGGTTTCCTCCTACAGTCCAAAAACACACGTTGGTAAGTGGATTGGCGACTGTGTCCGTAGGTGTGAGTGTGTGAGTGAATGTGTGTGTGTCTGTGTTGCCCTGTGAAGGACTGGCGCCCCCTCCAGGGTGTATTCCCGCCTTGCACCCAATGATTCCAGGTAGGCTCTGGACCCACCGCGACCCTGAACTGGATAAGTGGTTACAGATAATGAATGAATGAATGAATGAATTATTATTTAAAGTTTATCTACAGATTCAAATATAACATACTGAAAACTAGTGGTGACGACTAAAACAAATCCAAGCAAACCAACTTGTTTCAATTTTAATGGGAGCAGTGAATTGTAGGTCGGTGTTTTATACACTGGATTTTGTTTTAACTGGTGTAGTTAGAAGGTTATTCTATAAAAAGCTATCTAGTCTGCAGAGATCCATTTACACATGACTACACTACGGCTGCTCCAGACTGACAGGCTAATGTCCTTATCCTACTAAAACCCCACAACCTAATTACTAAAGGTTTCACTAGGATAAATAAAGCAATTCTGGGGTCTTTATTTTTCTGCATTTTATAGTATAGTCTGGCAATAAAGTTACATTTACACATGTTCACTTCCTATGCCAAATGTAATCAGTCAGCTAAGTGTTTAATTTTACACTAATGCTAAGCTAACAAGTAATAGAAGTATATAATTTAGCATGGTTCTAACAAGATTATTATGTGTCAATAAATGGTTCTGTTATTTCTAATAGTCCTGATGTATGTTATGATTTTATTTGGGCAAAACAGTTTATTAAAAATATAACACCACTGTGGTCCGAAATCTCCAATGGATAAATTATTTTACCAGAAAACCTTGACATTTTGGAAATTCATTCATTATTTGGGATCTAACAAACAGTACTCAAAACATTCATGACAAGCCAAACATTAGAGTACAGTAAGATTTTTTTCTGACATAGGCCTATATGTTGTTTTAGTCATAAAATGTGTTTGTTTGTTTGTTTGTTTGTTTTTTTAAATATAATTTTAGAGACTCATGGATCAGTCAAAGGGAGCCAAGAATCCTGAATTACAACACAGAGGGGCAGAGGCTTACCAGAGGATAATTAGCATTAACATTTAAAACATTCAACAGACTGCTGTCATTGGTGCCATTGGTCGGGCAACTCCTGCTTCCTTCTGGTGTCTTCCTGCTTTAAATAAAGTAACATTAAGGCTGTAATACTCCTCCCACGTGTTACTCAGACGGTGGAGTCACTTTCTGACTGGAAGCCTTGAGCAATTCATGTCTGGTGAGGTTGCGCTTATTAGATTTATTTATAGGTTTGTTTATCAATTTATAGGACAGTGAAGTGGCCAGTTTGTTACCTCTTTCAGAACTTCATATACTATCCTTGGGACTCTAGAAATTTGGTGTGACTGAACTGAGAGAGGTCTCTTTCACTAAGGCTGCACGTACTGCTTATCTGCATGTTTCTGGGATTGTGAGTTTGCCATTTGGAATCTGTTCCAGAAAGTCTTCTCTTGTGGACACTTTAGGGTATGCATACTCAAAGGGGCAACTTTTCTGGACACAGTGCAAGTAATTTAAATGTAGCTAGCCATGGAGGCTAGTTTTGTAGCTCCATATGATGTATCACCTGAGGTCCTGACCTAAGCAGGTTTGCAGGATGTTCCGAAGACTAAGCCTCTTCCCCAGCTGCAAGATTCCATCAGAACCAGAGTCTAAGGACAGCCAGTTCCCGTTTGCCCAGGACCATGTGGTAAAGCACTGGAACTCACAGGGTGATATTTATGTAATTTATGTTGAAGATGAGGTGGAAGCAAAAACTCCAGATCCTCAGCCTCACCTGCCCTCGCCCCAGAGAAATAGTATCCTCAACATCAACGTTGGAGGTAAGTCATATCAGATCAGCTATAAGATGGCATCAAGGTTCCCCAAGAGCCGCATTGGCCGTCTAGCTGCCTGCACAGATCCTGGAGGGAAGCTGGACCTCTGTGATGACTATGTGGTAAAGGACGATGAATATTTCTTCGACCGGGACCCGAACATTTTCAACAGTGTGTTTAACTTCTACAGGACAGGTGTGTTGTGGATTAGAGATGAATTCTGCCCCAGGAGCTTCCTGGAGGAGATTGGATACTGGGGAGTTAAAATCAGAACAGCACACCCCTGCTGCTGCATGGCCTTTGAAGAACGGTATGATGAACTGGAGGAACAACTCAAGGTCCAGCAGGAACTGGAGGCTGAGCTGGAGACTGAGGATTATGATGAGAATTTTGAAGGGATGGTTTTGGGCAAGACAAGAAGAAAAATCTGGAACTTGATGGAGAACCCCATGTCCTCTATCCCAGCCAAGCTAATGGCTGTGTTCTCTAGCATTTTTGTACTAGCATCCCTAGTGTCCATGAGTCTAGACACAGTAGAAGAGATGGAGTATCTTTCACCCAATGGCAGGTTGAGTGGGAAGACTCACCTAGTACATATAGAGACCATTTGTGTCTTCTTTTTCACAGTGGAATACCTGCTGCGCCTGATCTCAACACCTCACTTGTGTAACTTTGCTAAAAGTGCACTAAATATAGTGGACCTGTTTGCCATTCTGCCGCAGTACATGCAGGCAGCACTGGAGCAGTTTGAGAGTGGCGAAAATGGGAAGCATGCTGCAGATATGAACACAGTGGGCCGTGTGGGTCAGGTGCTGCGAGTTATGAGACTACTCAGGATCTTTCGTATCCTGAAGCTAGCAAGACACTCCACAGGACTCAGAGCCTTTGGCTTCACTCTGAGACAGTGCTACCAACAGGTCGGATGTCTGCTCCTCTTCATTGCCTTGGGCATCTTTATATTCTCTGCAATGGTTTACTCTGTGGAACATGATGTGCCCAACACCAACTTCACTAGCATTCCTCATGCCTGGTGGTGGGCAGCAGTAAGTACATTTCAATTGAATACATCTGAAAGATAAAAGTTTAAGCCCTAACCTTGATTGATGTCAACCATCAACAGTATATTTGGTGCCTGAATGTTACTGTGGCTGGAAATACTGCAGGCTTACACCCAATCAATTCCTATGGTGTTCACTGCATGGTAATATATAATAGTACAGTGAGAATTCAGGTTTCAAGTTATGTAAAATGGGTCAAAGTTTGTAAGAAAGCACATGAGCAAAATGTATTTATCCCTATCTAAACTACTGAGGTGTAAACTTTCATTGTTTGTAAGCTACATTAACCTAAAACTAAATATGCACAATCCAGACTATAAACATATCCTAGCGGGAGGTGAAAACTGGATAAATCCAAGTTTGTTTGTTTTTTTACCGACAGGATAAACATAGACAGGTTTTGTGATGGAAATGTCTGGCTCTAAATAGAGGGCCTTGATTATCTGGATCAGGTGTATTTAAATAGGTTGAGGCACAGTTGCCGTGCTTGACCTGTTCATTCTGTAGGTGTGCCATTCTGTTAAGTAAACACAGTGTTGGAGGAACAAAATGTTGCAGTGCAGGGTTTAGGCTGTCTAGAAAAGTGAGAAAAATGTACAAGCTTCAGATTACAAAATCAGGGACCTGTAACAGCTTCGTAAGACATGGTGTCTCACCAAACCTGCTCCTAACAGATAAGCAGCACTGTCAAGCTGTCAAGAAGCCTGCACTGAGAAAAGAAATTATACACCAAAAAAAAAAAACAAGTTAAAAATGTTAACGTTTATCAGAACAAAGGGCAGACCGCGCCAGAGCCCAACATCAAGGAATAGGTTTGGGTTTACCTCAGTAAATACAAAAAATTCTAAGACTAAACCTCAGAGGTATGGTTGCAAAATGATTTGGGAAACTTAAAGGTAGCAAGTGGACACAGTAAAAACTGAAAAGCCAGATTTATATTTAGTTTCTACTTTTTAGTTTACATTTTCTTTCTGCTAAATCCGTATCTTGAAGCTGAAATTGGAAGAACTTGACATAAATTTCTTAATGGCCATTTTGACTCATTATCCAGATATTAGAGCAGATTAGATATTTCATCACTGAAGCACAAGGACCAGGTCAGTTCAGTTCAGTTGACAGCTAATTGATTTTAATCCACTTTGTCCACTCTAGATGAAGTGGTGAAGACTTAGGAGGAGGACGAGGTTAAAAGAGGATTGAGACTATTGAGGCGAACGTTATGTGTGAGAGTATAAACAAGAACAGAATATCTATACACTTTCTTGAATAATGGATGTTTCAAATGTGTTAAAATGACAATTCATCTGAGATTTTAAACTAAACAATGTATGGGTTTCATTCACTGTTTGAATTACTACTAACACGTCACAGTTATTTGTGCTACTTTGAGGTTAAACTGAGGCGAGACATCTATGATTGTGCAATGTGGATAAATACATTAATCTGGTCTGATCTAAACTCATCTACAAAGAACCACATTATGAAACACACTGTGGTTGGTCTCAGGGTTGAGCTTGTTGAGTTGGTTTTCTCCAGGCTTCTGATTTCAGTCTGATTCTTCAGGCAGTTAGTCTATAATTGAGGGGTAAATATTTGTAAATATTCATTATAGAACTGTGTCAAATAAAATAACACAATATGAATCCTGGAGAAATCATGGGGCATAGGAAATGAAAGCAATATTAATATCTGTAATTAATATAAAATATGGTACAATTATGTTCCCTATCTAAAAGTACTGAATATGTACTACCGAGGGTACCACCATAGTGGAAGCTAAAGGAACCACCACAGGGACAGTTTTTCTGAGAGTGAGATTACATTTAAAATAGCGTTACATAAATTGTGTACCATTATACATCATTGACACAAGGTTTCAATGGGAACTCAATTGTGAGTGTAATGAATAGAAGTATAAAATAGGTTTGTCTAATGTAGCTACCAACTGTATATTATTAGTGAGAACTCTTTTCCATTGCTGAATTAAACATATTGGTGAAAATTGAGAAACATTAAATAAAGATTTTTTTTGTAGGTCCAGAGTCTCCAGTTTAGCCTCCACAGAGCAGGTCCCCTGCTTGACCATGTTTAAAACAGACTTTGTACAGGGTCTCTGATACATCCAGGCCACTAAGTGTCAGTATAATTGCTGTTTCATAATGTGAAGAATAATCATTTGAGAAAATGACTGATTGCTCCACCGTGTAAGGCTCCAAACATGCAAACTGACTGTGTGTGTGTGTGTGTTTCAAACTTTGCTCACAATTGTCTAACCACTGATGTGTGAGTAAATGTATTTGACACTTCTGTGTTCCTGCAGGTGAGTATATCTACAGTGGGCTATGGGGACATGTACCCTGAGACTCTCCTTGGCCGAATATTTGCCTTTGGCTGCATCTCCTTTGGCATCATCCTCAATGGCCTGCCCATTTCTGTTCTCTTCAACAAGTTTTCAGACTATTATAGTAAGCTGAAAGCTCACGAAGGCTCATCTGGGCTTGGCTTCCAGAGAAATCTCCACCTGAAAAGGAGAGCTAAGAGACGACTGGCTGAGGTCTGCTGTGTGGATGGGTCATAATCTGCATAAAGAATAATGTTACAAACTCATACTAACAGTAAACACTTCAGGTTGAAGTCAAAACTACTCTGCAGGCTCCACCCACAAATGTGTCCTTCCATAGCTACTGTTCTTAGTTTAGAAAAGCTTTACTAAAAATACTGGTAAAAAATCCCATTCAGAGAAATATGAAGCTCAGTTTTGACACCAGATCAGCATTAACCAGGAACCCACTTGAAATTTATTAACCATATTTTGAAAGCACATTCAATGTAGTGAATGATGGGAAACATACCTGAGCTGGCATTTTTTAAACCATTCTCTTTTGTATTGCTACTTAAAATATTATATATGCCATACTTCATCCTAATACACTCAGTGTCCTATGTACAGTGGTACTTAACATTAAAAATGGTTCTTTTTCTTAAATTTGCCTGTCTTTCTTTGCCCTTTAATATTGTGAGTGTTGTCCCTTTAAGAAGCTTGTAAATCTGATTTGAGTGGACTGGGGCTTTACCTGAGTGTCTGAATGATGCATATTTAGGGGTTGAATGGAACCGAGTGAGAGAACAGATTTTAAATTACATTAAATTACATTTTAAGCGCCTGCCAACTGACAAAGTGTGAAACATAACAACCCACAAAGAATTTTTGATCTGCCTAAACCTGAAAACCTGGGATAAATTGAGCCATTCGTTCATTATAAGCAGGCATTCAGATTTCAATCTCAGTTCTCCAATCACAGAGCTGGACCCATGTTTGTGTAAGAGCACACTAACAATGAGCACGACTGCAGATAAATGTGTTCTGACAAAATATGGTGAACAAAAAAGGAAAAGAAATAGAGCAAAACAAAAAAGGAAAAGAAATAGAGCAAAACAAAAAGGAAACTAAAAGCAGTTTTTCACTTTCTCATACCTCACTCCTCGTACTTGAACGTAAACACGACATGTTCTTAAAATGCTCTGGTACCAGCAGTTCTGACCAGGGCTGTTAACGAAGGATAAGAAGTGTTGTATTTTTTTTTTATCCCTGTGGTCTGTGGTATATTGACCAAAGCATGACACAGACCTTTCATTAACACATCCCCTTTAAATATTAGCCATCACTTATTAGCCTTATGCTGAACATGGACAGCTGCATCTGAGCAAGGCAGATGAAAACCTGGGGAGCTGATCTGAGAAAGTTCAGTGTAGCATCACATCCTGCTCCTCCTTCTCCCGTGCCAGACATGGAGAGCCATGGGACCCTGGTTTCGACTGCAGACAGTGAGCACTGGAGAGATGCTTAAAAGTAACGTAAGAGACTGAAACAAGTTCTACAGAATGTGCTTTAAAGAGGTATTTACAATTAAAATTGCAGTTCCCATGTTTAACATGATGGCTGGTAAAAACCTCAGTATGTTGTCATGAATTTAGGCATGGCCCACTGATTTAGGTCCATGGCGTTTTTAGGGTCTTGGACAGAAAAAAAAAACAATGTTTAAGTAGTTTATTATAATAACACAGTTTTGTTATCTAAGAAAAACACTATCATTAGAATCCATAATTAAACCTCTGTGTAAATATGATTACTTTTTAACACCGCTGTGTTTATTACATCTTTCGGGGTCGTAATGTATCTGTCCTTTAATACTGAAGGTAGAAGACGTTTAAAATGTCTGTTTATTAAACCCTCCGGAGCTGTAGGTGGCGCGGTGTGTTCTGCTCTCTGTGGCCGAGGCGCTGTGTGTCTGCGGCGGTTCTGTTTGACCTTCTGCGCGCTGTGGAGTTAAAGCGGATAAAATGGTTCCTCCGGTGCAGGTTTCTCCTCTTATCAAGGTGCTTGTCCTTCTGTGTCTGTCTCTGATTATATCAGAGTATTTGTAGGGAACTGAGTTATTCTGATAAACACTTTTCTTTCCAGTTGTCTTCTCAGTGATAGCTAGATGCTAACGGCTAAAGCTAACTACTGAAATAATTTTTTAAAGTAAATCACAGTCACATTAGACATTAGTTCATCTCCACATTTATTAGGTCATTAATAAACTCTGTCAAGAGATTTACACTGGGAATTTACACAGATTTTAAAAGAAAAGGTCGTAAAACTCTACTAGTTGAAACAGCTTATTAAAGTTCCTACATGAAAAAATAAACTAATTGGATGTCCTTTATTATATAAAGGAAATTGGACTAGTTTGTTTTAATTACGTTTTTAGTTTTTGGCTAAAATTAAGAGAAGGTTAATCAGATAAGTTAAGGTCACGGTCCTCTTTCCTGTAATCTAATTTTACAGTCAATGAAGGAAAGAGTATAAAGATGAATAAAAGTTATTTTTCTATAAGTATTTAGGCTGTAGCTTATGGTTTAAGTGTAATTATGTATGAAGGCTTGTTTTTCAGCGAATAATTGAAGCATTCTTATCTTTACAGACTGCCAGATATTCTGCACTGATCGTAGGGATCATCTATGGCAAAAAGAGATATGGTGAATTTCTGATAAAATTCTACCATTTCATTGTTTTGAGAAAGATTTAAATTTTAAATGAAAAATATAAATGAATGTTATTTAAAAACTATAGTAATTAGTTAATATTTTTTGTTTATTATTCTTTTATTTCTCAGTATTACTATGTAACTGTAAAAGAACCTGCTCAGTAAATTATTATTATTATTATAAAGTTTATTATTACACTTACAGCTGTGAAAATATTTCAGGGTGAAAGATTCAAATATTTATTGATGCTGCTTAATCTTTTTACGAGTTTTTTTAAAAGGTTTTTTCCTTCTGTAAATTTGCTCTTTTGGGAGGTTTTTTTTTTTTTAAATTGAACATAGACAGTATTTTGGTATTTTATGTCATATAGTCATTTATTGGTTATGTCTGAGATTGCTTTGTGAATAAAAAAAAAAAAAAATCATATTATTTTACAGATTACCTGAAACCTATCGCTGAGGAGGAGAAGAGGATTGAGGAGGAGGAGAGGAAAGTGAGGGAGGAAAAAGAACGAATTGCAAAGCAGCTGGCAGAGGGTGAGAGATTGTTAACCACTGAAATTGTATTTGTTTTGCATCAGGGTCTTATTCCACTGTAGATTTAGATTTGGATCAAACCTCAACCTGTTTAAACCGTCAAATCTCTCCTTGTGGCAGTCCGTATTATTTGAGGTTATCGTCCAACACCTAGTTTTAGCGTTTAATAAATTAGTTAAAATCATTGCGTGCTTTTGATTTAATAAATTCATGCAGTCAAGGAGAATCTGAACAAAACATTGTTCTTCAAACTCACTCACACCTACTACTTTATAGAAAAAATTTGGTTTGTATTATTATTATTTTTTTGTATTTACTGTAATTATGACTTTATACAAGCACCATGCTTACTGGTGCCTAAGACTTGTGCACAGTACTGTATAGTTTTAAATGCACATGGGTAGAAACATTAAGTAGCAAGACATTGTGCTTAAATTTGTTTAGTTACATTTACATATATTATAATTTTTAGCTCTGAGTATGTAATAAAGCACATTTCTTAAGTCTTGGGTTACTTTAGATTTGATTTTAGGTCAAATTAATGCCTAAAAATATCCTATGCAGATTTGTTAAATGTAATTTAAGTATGATCTGATATAAAATGGGTATGTAACTGTCTTCCTCAATTGAACTCTTGTTTCTCTCTGTTTTCAGCGAGCGAGGATACCATCCTGAAGTGAGCTGTGTACAGATTCTGTAATGGACCCGTTATGGGGGTCTCTCTAATCTCTGGGAGGTTTCTGCCAATTTCATTAATCCTCTGCCTTCCCTGCACCACCAGCAGCACTGGACAAACCACATTTCACTGGAACTCAGTTCAGTGATGGAAAATGGCCAGTTTTTGTAGCATTTATCCATTCTAAGTCATCTAATGGAAAAGAGGTTATCTCTCAGTTCAGTCCAATTACTGTGTATACGTTGTAATACCTACAAAGACAATAAAACTGAACTTATCTAAAATGGCCATTTTCTGTAGAATGTATCAGTTCCTGAATTGAAATGAACAAGCCATTCAGTTTTTCAACTACACTCATTCCAAATCTCACTCCTGATGATTACCCTCACACAAGACTCTCTGTAGTCATTCCCAGTGTAGATCAGACATTTGAACATTTAAGACATTTGAGAACCACTAGTATCCACAAGTAAATTCTGCCCAAAAATGAAGGTAAATAATTCTTGTCCAGCAGATACCAGTTCACTGTTTGTTCACTTATCCAAACCTGAGGTGTTGAGTACTGGCACTGTTTGTTTGACAAAGTATTTATAAATAAATGTTCATACTCTTGAGTTTTAGTTATGTTTTATTGAAACTGAATTAAATTACGTTTGTTTGTTAGATCCCAGAACCTCTTTGTATATGTGTGGGGGTGTGCTGAACATTTTAAAAATCCTCCTTGCCCTGTACCTTGCCTTGTATGGAGGGGTGTCAGCAGGGCTCTGAGTATTTCTCCATTAAAGAATATTCTCCTACTCTGTTCCAGTAATCCACTGCCCTTACTCTGTAGTATCCACACACCTCTCCATTCTCTAAAGAAAACGAACAGAACAGGTCAATACTTCACACTGCAGGACAAACTCGATTGTTTCTTTATGGTAGCAGTGTGTCATCCCCCTCCTCACAAGTGATTTTTTTAAAAATAATTTTTCTACAAATTAGAATCTGAGGAGAGATGAAAAATAAAAACTGCTTTGCTATATCTGAATGAACCCCATGCTGCATAGAGCTCGCTCCCAACAATGGGTTGGCCATTTTAGCATGGGTAAATTAATAATAATAGAGAATCTCTGACACATAGACCACAAGATAATAGCTGCTTCATATATTTGCTAAAATTATATGTATAATTTGTTTCAAAACACTAATGCAAATGCATGTGTATAATTATTTTTACCTGGTGAAAAGGTGTATGAAGTGAAAACGGTGTCTCTTAAGTTGATCCTGTGAAAGCTGGTTTCATCTTTAGAAAACTCCACTTCATATGTCTTTATACACCTAAGAATAAAATCACATTCAATCATTCAATATATTTTTGTATGTGTGTGTGTGTATATATATATATATATATATATATATATATATACACACACACACACACACACACACATAAAACCGGTCAGCCATAATATTATGACCACTTCCTTGTTTTTACACTCATGCTCCATTCTCTAACCAGACAGAGGCATGCTGAATTTCTATAATAACAAACTGTCATCCATCTTTCACTCTGTTTACTTTATTTCCTCCCTTTTTCCCATTCTTCAGGAATGATTTGGGTGGTGTATCATCCTCAGCACTGCACTGACACTGACATTGCCTTGGTGTGTTAGTGTGTACTGTGCTAGTATGAGTGGATCAGACACAACAGTGTTGCTCGAATTTTTAAACGCTGTTCACTCTGTCCTACCTCTGTCCACTTTGTAGTAAAGTCAGAGACACAAGCTTATCTGTTGCTCCAAACATTGTGTGTGTCATCTTGTAGTCCTTCAACAGTGGACACAGGAAGATGCTAGTTGGGTATTTTTGGTTGTTGGACTATTCTTAGACCAGTGGTGAGAATGAGGGCTTTGAAAACTCGAGCAGCACTGCTGTGTGATCCACTCGTTTCAGTGCAACGCACACTTAACACAACTCCACCACATCTGTGTTACTGCAGCTCTGAAAATGATCCACCATCCAAATCATACCTGCTCTGTGTGGTTCTTGGGGTGTCCTGACCACTAAATAACAGGGTGAAAGGCAAACGACAGGACAGGCACAGCAAGAGATGGACTCTTTATTGTAGGTTATTGTAGGATTTTATATATATATATATATATATACATATATATATATATATATATATAGAGAGAGAGAGAGAGAGAGAGAGTTCTTACTTTGTGCCGATGCAGTGATCCTTCCATAGAACAAGGACCTGCCCTTTGGTGATGGAGATGAAACGGAGGCCATTCACCTACACACACACATTTAAATTTAGTGGGTTTTTTAATTTTTTTAATTCCATTGGATTTAAAAAAACTTTAACTACTAACTTTTGATGGCTACTAAAACATGTGTCTGTATTATAATACATCACTATAATGTTTGCTTCTACAATTTTGACCTTTACATATGGGTGTGTGTGTGTAAGCTTACCTGGCCAGGTGAAAGTGTAGCTCGAGCACACAGATGGATGAGGAAGATGGAGGGAATGGGGAGTTTTACTTTTAGAGTTAAAACACTCTGAGCTGGAAATGGTAGAGGACCTTCCCTTTGTGCATCCTGAACACAAAACACTCCGTAAATCATAGGTGGATTAGTGTAATGTTTAAATGAGGATTACTGCTCTTCCACAGACTGCTAGTGTTGGGTCACATTTTTTTAATCCTTTGAATTTATTTGTTACCAATAAGGCAATATACAAACAACAAAATGAAATGTAAACAGAATAATTCCAAAAAATATTTGTCTGATATGGTGAGGGATGGGGAATATGATACAATATGAAAACACAATAAATAAACCTTGATCAAAAAAAAAAAAGATATTCACTATGTTCTCTGTGAACGCATCACTTAGGGCAATATCAGAATGAACAAAAAGAAGATTAGCATTAGTGGCACCCCACCCAAACAAAACAAACAAAATATTTTTAATTTGATGCATGAAAATTATTTTTAGGAACAAGCACTTTTTATAAATTATTTTAATATTTGATTTATTTGCGTTTGTATGTGAGGCTGAGTTTGAATTACCTCTTGGCTCCTAAGCTGTGTAAACTGCTGTAATGTTGGGTAATCTGGGCTGCCCATCTGCCTCCACAGTTCATACGGATTACTCACATTATTGTCCATATAGTGGGTTACATACATCAGATCTACAGAACAAAGAAGGTGATGTTTATATATATATATATATACACACATTTTTAAAAGAGAATGCAGTGATACTGCTCCACAGCCCAATGCTAGGGGGCTTTATATGCTAGCCGACTTTACTATGATAAGATATATCCAGATGTCCAACTGACAGTAGTTTCTATTAAATATTTTAAAATGGACAGTACTTATAAGGAATATTTGAACTATTTACAAGAAGACTATTTCTGTACTATAGTCACAATTTTGTTAAAGTTGAACAATTTATTTTTTAAATGGTTGACCCATGTTAGTGACTGAGGTATGTGTATGTGTGTGCATGTGTTTGTATATATACTGACAGACCAGCGTGTGTTAGTAATTTATCTGTGTTGAGTGTGTGTGTTGTTACCGACTGGAGAGTGTTTAGTTACTGACCAGGGTGTTTAGGAACTCCAGTGATGTGCAGGGTAATGATGTCTGAGTAGTTGGAGGTGAGGTTGTCTCTGCTGTTATAAATCAGAATGGTGTTCTGCCAGCTGTCCGCTGTGTGTGAACTCTGGGGGAAATGGACACTGGACAAAATACCCACAGTATTGTTCACATGAGAACCTCCAAACACCTGAGTCTCCACCTGCTTTTCACCTGCATGCACACACACACACACACACAACATGCTTTTATAGATACTAATTGTATAAACACTATATATACTATTGATCTGGATGTGTAAGAATCTCTGCAAAAAAAACATTTTTTAATCAAAGTGGAACTTAGTTGAGTCAAATGTGTATCATTTTCCAGTTCACATTGACTAACTTGTCTAAATCAAGCACTGTCCACACAATTGAGCTATAAAACAGTAATAGCAGCAACCTGAAGCCTAAATTATTGTCTATAATGAACTCCTGAAGACCAATTAACCAGAAGAAGCGTGACTGATTATACCTGGATACCACAGAATGAACAAAACTGACACTTTCCAACTTTATTTTATGGAAAGTATAACCAAAATACTAATTATGAATGAAAAAAATATACATTTTAAAGAGTAGGATAGAAGCTTTGATTTGTTGCTTATATTTTGGGTCCACACTCAATTTTTACTAATACTCAACTTCTAATGATTAGAGTGAAAGTGGTGTACCTAACAAGGAAAGCAGGCCCATCACTGTTAGGACGGGTTTGCGCAGAAGCTGGACATAAGGTGGGTGTGTGTTGTTGATCTGGAAGCGGGCAGTTAGTGTGCGCTGGGTAAACTGGTGCGGGTAGTAACTAATGAAGGCATTGTCATTGCTAAGCAGGGTGTAATTAATTGTGTTGTTCTCGTTGCCGATGAGCAGGTCCTGATGCTGAGAGATTACCTGCAGGAAACATAAACCATTTAATAAGTTGCCCAAATAAAATACACATAGGGTATTATATAAACAATTGTTCAGAGAGGAACAAATGTACACAGGGTGCTTCTCAATGATTTTACTTCCATTCTGACTGGCCATGTCTGTTTTCCTCCCTCCTCCACATAATGTGTGCGTAAATGTCTGTATGTGTGTGAGTTTGTTTCTCTATGTGTGTATTAGAAAATTGCATCATGAAAATATTTTTCAAACCTTCACTGATCTGCCTGGAAAATATAAATACTCAGGCCCTAGTAAGATAAAAAAGCAGGGGGGGGGGGGGTTGTGGTGTGTGTGTGTGTGTGGTGTGTGTGTGTGTGTGTATGTATTTTCTCACCTTAACCACCATGGCAGCGTAGGTAACCTGTGCCCTCCAGGTGAGTGGTCTGTTCCAGCCGACCAGAGGGTCTGCCTCATCGTTATAAACAGGGAGAGAGAGATAACTAGGAAAAAGCCGCTGGATCTCCAGCATCGTACCTACTTCCTCCTGCAGGATCAGCAATGTGCTGTTTACTCCCTGCAAAACAGACATTATAACATGTCCTATACAATCTGAATCTTTAAATGAACACCAGGCTACTTTACAAAACATCAAATAAATAAAAGCAGAAATCAGCCAAAAAATCAGCCGTCCTCACTAAAGCAACAATCAGTCATTTTCCCAACTTTTCACATTTTAAAATTTTTGCCTAGAAATATGTGATAAATGTATTTAATCATGCCTGAGACCGTGTAGAGGACCTGCACTATGGAATTTACATTGGTTCATTTCAGATGTCAAAGCAATTTGATTTATATCATATGTGGTGCATGTTTAGAGAGATAATGTGCAAATAATAAATAATCACAAACATAAATATTTTAGTTACTCTACAGAGGTAGAAAGGACTGCACAAACAGAACATTTTGGAGCAGTACCTTCTTGTGCAGGGCTATGTAGTCGAGTCTGACCCCTGTCTCAGAGGTGAAGAAGTTTGTTCCATTATAGCAGTGCTGTAGTAAAGCCCAGCAATACGGAGAATGGGGGGGGTCTCTACAGGCATCACCCGGGCCCCCAAACTTTAACTCACTGCTGACTGCTCTCAGACCCTCTGAACATGCATCATAGTAGTTCAGAAAACCTGCAGGAACACACAAAATACACATTCCTTAATAAAAGTCATAATAATGAAATGTATACTTTGTGTATGTGTAATTATAACTCTGTGTTGTGATAAATTAATATATATATATATATATATATATACAATGATTTTACCTTGTATCGTCATGGAGACATTGTCAAAGTCATGATTGTTTGGTTCATTCCATGTCTCAAAGTTCCACTGTGAGACAACACCAAGACCATACTTTTCTAAACTCACACACACACACACACACACACACACACACACACACACACACACACACACAAATTATTTTTAATCAATCACTTCTCACCTCCCAGAATGATGTCAGATTTATCCGTCATCTCAGAATAATTTCCGATATGTCAGTCATCTCCTTCATTATCTAATCTTCAAAATCTCACGATCGTTATCATTATCATCATCTCAAAGTTATCTCAGAGAGTTAAACTCACCTGTGTACCTCTTGGCGATGAGATAAACGAGCCGCCTCCACTCCAGCACTTGACTCTTATTCTCAAAATCATTGAATGCATTATTAACACTTCCCATCAGCTCAAACCCTAAAAAACACACTCAAAATGAACCATCATTAACTGCTATTTACTGCTATTAACTGCTTTCACAAGAAGAAACTATTTGCATACATTTACATTATGTATGTTATATTTCTACTGATTAAATGTTTTAATTTATTAAGTAATACTTAAAATAGATTTATTTTTTTCCTTAATTCCTTAATCAAACAATCAATAATCAAATATTCTTCAGGAGGTAAAGCAAAAACCAGTACAGTGACTCTGACTTTACTGACTCTGTGATTAAATATAATTGGAGCTCAAGAAAGTAGTCACACATTTTAACTAATACATTTACTAAGCGTTGAACACACATGGATGAATATTGTTCACTAAACCACCCAAATTTTTGTTTATATTACTAATGAAATTCCAGGCAACACTGTAAATGCACGAGCAGACAATCAGCTAAAGTCAGTTAGAGAAACTGCAACTAAAGGCAGTTAGAATCTATGTAATTATAGCATTCATTCAAATGCAGTTGACAGAATCCAATTCAGAAATTCAAAACGCAATAAAGTAAAATGTTTTAAACAAGCAAGATATTTAGCTCCTTACAATGATTGAGGCAGACAGACAAGACGAAATATGGTATGGCTTAGGAGTGTCTAAATTACAGTATTACAGTATTCTTGCATCCATGAATATGGGAAATATATAGCAATATTTTTAAGATATTTATAGAATAATTAGTAGGGACAAATCCCCAATCCCCCACGTAATTCAAACCATGAATCAATCAATCAATCTGTTACTTGATGTGCAGGATTCTCACCAGGTTTGAGTCCATTCTGATGAAGCAGGTCAATCAGCTGATCCAGGTAGGTGAAGTTATAGTGGTACTCTCCATTAATAATCCTGTAATAATATAATAAATACAACTTTTCAAAAGTTAAATGTCACTCATTGTCTGTAACATCTTATCCAGTTCAGGGTCACAGTTGGTTCGAATTACTGGGCGCAAGGTGGGAACACTTTGGAGGAGGCTCCAGTCCTTCGCAGGACAACACACACTCATACATTCACACCTATGGTCACTTTGGAGTCGCCAATCCACCTACCAATGTGTGTTTTTGGACTGGGGAGGGTAAACATGCCTGGAGAACACCCACGCAGACATGGGGAGAACACACCACAGAATTCCTCAAAGAGGAAGTTGCCTCCGAGTTGTGTGGTTCATCTTACAGTGATATGATGGACACAAATAGTTGGATTGTTCAGATATAAACTGAAATTGTCTCCTTTCAGTCCGAGCTGAAAGCCTTAAGTGCTGAAAGCTTTATGAGGTCTTGCACGGCTGTTATAGATTCTGCTTTGACTTTGCTGTTTCTTACTGTGCTGATATGAGCTCTAGCATCCAGTGAATCCGAACTTGCTGTAGTCCACTGTGAGGAGTGGAGCCTATCAGAGCCAAGTTCAGCTGCTGGTCTTTGCTCAAGTCATAAATGTGGGCGTCTGTGTGCAGCTCTGGGGGGCTACAGAGGGACAAAAATATATCAAAACATATAATATTCAACCTCACCTCTAGATACATCAAATATCACAATTAAAGAAATGACACTAGATAGTAACACATTCATAAAATTACTCATATACATTCATGCATTAAAACATGAAATGTGATACATGGTATTATTAATATTATTTTAATATTACTCATTTTAATTACAAAGACTGTTCATAGGACAACCATATACTACCATGTAACGAGAAAGTGTATTATCGCATGTGATGGTGTGATGGTAATGTTTTTCAGTTTTTAGTGGTTCAAACTGGATTTATTTAAATTAAAATGCCATTTTTGTGAGGTTTTTCTTTGCGTTCACATAAAATAAGGGTTCTGACCAGAATCCAGTGCTCCTCCAGAAGTGAGAGATGTTTCTGATTTGTTTATCAGCGTTAACTAAAATCTCCAGAGACGAGCTCGGGTTTATTAAACTCAGGATTAGAAGCAGGTTCTGTGTGGAAACGGCGCGGTTTATCTTTATGTTCCACATTTTCTTCATATTTCTGCTAAATTCCTGATATAAAACCCGCCGATAAAGCTGTCTTCTAAGGAATAGAATTTCCAGACATAATACTAGATTGCAGAAAACCAGTAATTAAAATAATACTTTCCCCCTCTGAAAACGTTTTTATTAAGTTTACTGCTGCAGTTCAACTTCTGTTTTCAAAGCTTTGAGGAAGTATTCGTGTGAAAGAGCGCCGCCTGCTGAGCGGAGGCAGGAGCGACCCACTGACACTACAGTGTCCTAAAGCGTTCGTACACCTCTTACAAAGGTTGAGATTAGATCATTTAATATACACTCATTGTGGGCACGCAAAGAGTGTTTAATCTTAACTAGAACAGAAGCATGGGTTTAAGGTCCCCAAGCCAAGTGGTAAGCACTGGCTGAAACAATGCTGCTCATGGCCGGGCCCTGTGCTCTCTGGACCGATAACGCCATCCAAAACCTTTGGCCTGATCTGGAGTGGTGTTTGTGAGCCAGAGCTAATCCTCATCTTCACTCATTTTTATGTGGCTGAAACCACATAAAAGGCTAAACATATTCAGAACGGAAACAGATTATATATATAGTTGATATTACAAATAACAGAAAAAGTATTACTTCATAACCATCATCAATATATTGTTCTTTAAAAACAACAACTAAAGGAATAAAGCCAAAATCTCTAATAGAAATCTTTATAAAACTGCAACAAAAAAAGACAGAAACTGTCATGAGGTACTAGTTTACACCACCTTTCCAAACAGTGAAGACTTTCAAATTCTGTTATACCCAGCATTAGCAGAAATACAGAGGAAGAATAAACATACTTGGGCCTTAGGGTAACAAAAGCAAAATCATATCTCAATATTAACAAAACTTGCATGTTAAAAGTTGCATGTTTGTCATGGACTCTGTGGTGGAATATTAGCAGCTGGGCCATGCTCTCTGAAGATGATCAGAGGCGTGAAGGCAGCAGTGGGGAGCCTGTAGTTGCAGTAGTTGTTATAAGGGTTGCGGGGGTAACATTTGCAAATTGAAATAATAAATATTATGAAATGTTACTGTGGTGTAAATCAAGGCTGGTCTTGACTTCATCAAGGTCTGAAAGTGTTTCCTGAAACTCTGCCCATTTCATAGACGACTGACTTAAAGGGCAGATCAGCCAATGAAACATCCAGTCAGACACTGGCTCTCCTCCGCATTTACAAAATATATAACTACTGAAATAAATAAATAACACTTATACATTATTAAGTTAACCATGAAAACATTTATGATAAACACTACATTGAGTTATTGAACTTGATCGATATTAAGCTCGAGATAAATCCAATATTACAGTGAAATGTATCTATGGCCCAAATATGAAGATAAATGTGTCAGCTGATGCTCAACCCTCAGAACTTAATCAAATCGAATGTTGCTCCCACAACTGCCTTCAGCATTTTCCTGCTGCAATACACAACTGCCCAAGGGTACACAAACAATTAGTCCATATTTCTTCCTTCACTCCAGAGAACACACAAACTAAGGGGCTTACTCAATGCTCTCCTTTGGGCCGTTTTACCAATGGAGCATTGGCAAGCTTTAAATCTCATTTAATGTTTTTCTGTAGGGCAACTTTGAAGTTCTGAATTCCCACATTATTGGTGTCTGCAAGTTTACCAAATTACCAAACTCCCTTTAAACTCAAGGCTGAGATCAGTCACAGAATGTTTCATTTCCAGAAGAGATCAGACCAAACCAGATTAATACAGTTTACCAGATTTCACTGCACAGTTCCAGGGAGCTCAGTCTGACCTGAGATCAAAAACATCCACTATCTCAATATGTATGGTCTTCACTCAACAATTCACAAATATATTTTTAAATTTAGCAAATTCTATGAAATGTTTAGATTTGAACTTGATGTGTCATTGATGTATAATTTAGCACTATGTTCTATTGGTGGAACATGTGAGCTCATGGTTTGCCCGTCAGAATGGTAAGAATCTTAAGGCCGGTATTGTGCAAAATAATAAGCATCTCAGGTACTTATGCACCCTCATTCACTTATTGTGCGTTTTATATTCATATACAGGTGACATGATTAAACCACGGCTATCTCCAGATATTTATGTGAAGTGTGTGGTTTGTGGATGTTAATAAGTCAAAAGTTCAAGGATGAGAATATTGCTGCTGTGTGTACTATGTAATGTACTGTGAATTACACAAAAGTTTTAATTACGTACTTAATGTTTCTGTTTTAATGTTTCTAACCTAAGCTCCATCACTCCAGAGAACGCAGTTCCACTGCTCCGCAGTTTATAGGGGGATTTACACCACTCTGTCTGTCTCTCTGCACTGGGTATGATGACCTCAGGTTCATCTCCACACCATCTTATTTCATTTCACATTTCTTAATACAGAATATAAAACTGTTAATAGAGACTTTACAAAAGTTGTTTGTTTATAACAGGACATGCTTGGGCATTCCCAGTTTTGTTCCACAAGAACTCGGCTCCCCTTTTTACTGCCACACACAGCCTACAGCTACTACCCTGTGTAATGTTGTCAAACCCTTACTGACAGTCCTCTGTTTTCCCTAACCTCACTTATCCAGCCATCAATAATCATCATCGTAGAGCAGGACTCAACCAAACTCTCCAACCTGCCTGGACAACTTGTCTCCAGTATAGTCTTATTGTACCATATTTTTTATCGCATTATTTTATTTTGTTTATATACCAAAGTCTAATAATTCTAAATGAGCATTTTCCAACATTGCTTCAGCCTTTGATATTTTTGTTGCTGTGGTTGCTGTCTGGTCTAGAAATGAGTGTAAATGAGTAAAAAATAATAATAAATAAACTTAAGCTAGTCCTGGACGATATGATCACAAATCAATATCACAATTAATTGTACATTTTACCCGATTACATTAATGAACGATTATTTTGTTCTTGTATTTTTGACCCTCATATTTAAGTGACGAGGCTTGTACTGCAAATATGCTCCAGTATTAAATCTGGGATATTTTTTCTAATGTCGCTGGGAGCTTGTTCCTCTCTTGCTTTGTGTGTGATTGTGCTTTGGTCACTGAAACTGTTTTTTTTTCAGCGTTTACATTGGACCTCTTTTTGTTCAGTGTCATCTTAATTATAGTCAAAACACAGCACATCCAAAGCAGAGACACTGTTTTTCTTTGGTACTAGCTGCTGTAGCCTCTACATTTAGGTTGCTTCCATGCGGCAGATAGGGGTTTTAAGGTACAGTACATGAACACACATAATTGATATAATCAATATAGACAAGATTATGTGGAGTAGAAGTTTGGAATGTCTATTTCAATTAATTGCAAGCCCTAACTTAAGGCACTACTTCACACTTTGTGTGGATCTGATTTTTTGAATAGCTGAAGTGAACCATTTGCTTCACTACAGCCAAGAACAGCACAATGTCTAATCGCTTAACCACAAGTTACCCACATCTTCCCACACTCCAGTAACACAGCTACAAAACGAAAAACACCAAAAACAACACTGCTGCCACTTAAATATGATTGGACAAGGCTAAACTGTTGTAGGTTGATATGGTGGCACTAAAATCACTTGGTAAATTGCTTAAAGCTGTGTTAATATGGATGGGACTAAACAGAGGTAGGCTAAATGGGCAGAGCTATACTGCTGTAGTGCACATCACACTTTTATTTTTCAGTTCTAATCATTCAGAGGCCCCCTTAAAATTGAACAAGTCTTTCTTTCAAAAAAAAAAACAAAACAAAAAAACAAACAAAACCAAAAAAAACAAAAAAACAAAACAAAACCACACATCATGGATTAATCAAGTTATTTTTTTAAACAACAAAACTGTTACAGATGCCAGTAAATATACACCAAATGCTTAATTGCAGACATTAATAAAAGGCTGAATAAATACCAAATTACATTAATAAATGTGTTCTTTAAAGCAGTGAATAAATAAGTTGTGGATTGGAGCAAAGTTTATGTTCTTACCAGGTTTATTTAAAATAAATGAATCGAGTCAAAAACAAAAGACTTCTCATTTTAAAATAAACTCCAATAGCTTGGTTAATCATAATGTGTTTTACATGGTTCCTCTTCGTGGCCTGTACAACACACCTCACAATCCAACTGCTCCTCAAATAACTTAAATAACTCACTTTAAAAAGTGCAAAGTCATAATATAGACATGGGCAAATCCATGGGTAAGACAACAGTCAACGTACAGTTCACATTTCCTTTTGTGCAATAGTCACAAGAATGTTTTAGTGAGAGAGAGAGAGAGGGATGGAGAAGGGGATAAGTGTCAGACAGAGAGAAAAATACAGGCAAAAAGAAAAGGAAGGGGGGAGATAGGAGAGAGAGGAAGAGAGAAAGAGAGAGAGGGCAATACGATTCAGAGGGAGACAATGAAAGAGGAAGGGGGGGATAGAAGTAGTAGAGTGTGAGAAAGAGGAGAGACACAGATTCACTATGATTTCTGCTCAGCTCCTTGGGCTGTCTGGGGGGTACTTTCTGGCTTTGCGATCTGATACGTGATGAGATACTCTGGATAGGCCTGAAAAACATGAAAAACAATTATTATACAAATAAAGACTTGTGCACAGCAGCTCACCCATTTCCTCTGAAATAAAAGGAAGTAAACAGGAATTTGTTCAGTTTTCACCTTTCAGTATGTTTACATCTGATACACTCAAATGTTTACAACTATATTAGCATTAGCTAACTGAAGCTAATAATGAAGTGAATGGCTATTGTTTAAAGAGCCAATTAAGCAGCAAATTTAGCTTGTTTTTACACTGTTGCTGTCAAACATTATTAGCAACGTTTTCAGGGACTGAGTGGTCTGGGATGGTGGGGCCCATTGTAATATCTATTACACAATATCTAACTGTGTTGTTACTTGTAGTACAATGCTCGGTTCAAAATTCTGGACTTAATAATTTCTGTAGTACTCTGTACTGACTAGTGTGTAGTATGTGTCTTTCAGCATGTGTGTGTGTGTGTATGTACCTGTTCTCCTCTGTAGATGACATATTCAGCATATGCAAGGCCATTAACGCTGGGTCTCCCGATAACAGAGTGATGACCCGGGGGAGCATGAGCCATTTTCATTGCACTGAACTGGAGGAAGGACTTTCCCAGGGTTACCCTGCAGAATAGCATCTGCCTACATACACACACACAAAATCACACAATTACCATCCAGAGCACAGGTTTACATCACATATTACTGTTCAAAAGTTTGGCTTCACAGGTCATTTTTAAATGGAACAAAATTATTAAAATAGTATTAATAGTATTTTTCGATTACATACACCTTTTTCTCCAGTGCCCTAGTGGTCACTCTTCTCTGAGCTCTCAGAAAAACTGTCACCGTGGTGAAAACCTCAAGGCTACACATTCAGTCCCTTTATTTAAGGAATATAACTGTACAATATTCTATAACAGTTGTACATCTACTAAGACTAAAACCAACTTCACAGTCCAGTTTGGCAACACACACAAAGTTCCATTCTCAAATACAATCATCAGCGTCATTAAAAACAGTTGTTCACAGCTGAACAGAGGGGGCACACTCACCTGTGGCAGAGGTAGCAGGAGCGGTCTTTATGGGCTGGGCACCCGGTTCCTCCCCCGATTCCATAAACATACTGATTACTTTTGGAGGAATTTTCAGCAAAATATATTCCTGCCCCAAACATCCCTCCGATATACGCATGACGCTCATCAAAGCCTTTGTGAATGATGGCGTTTATAAATGGTGAACCTAAACAACACACACCATCAAACAATTACATTACAGCAGAACAGCAATTTTAATTATATGGAAAGAAGAATTAATAATTAAACAAGCAACATGTAGTAAATTTATTTTTTCTAAATTTGAGAACATTTAGGAATTTAGGAAAAATGTTAATTTGAAGCACTGGCATCTGTGACAGTAGTGCTGCAACTGGTATATTGTTCTTTGAGGAGTGCCATTTTGGAATATTTTGGCCGATGATCCCACCCGCCACCCAATCCATAGTACTGTTTCCACAGTCCAGGTTGTGAGGTATGAAACACAGTAGCAGACACAAACGCAGTCTGCTACAGCCAAGGAAAAGAGTAAGTGAACTGAGATAACAGTAGATTCTACTGGATATAAAAAAAACAACTCATAATTCATCTAAAAAAAAAAAAAAAAAAAAAAAAAGAAGCTCTATTACCAAAGACAGAATAAAATGAGAGGAAATACTGGTGATGTATTTGCAAGATGGAGGCAGCCTAGAGCCCAGCAAGACTACAAGGCAGACCCAGAGTTGGCTAATTTTCTCCTGAACAGTTTTTCATTTATGCAAAAAGGATAAATGTACTCTGTGGATTGTGTGCATTAAATGAAGAGAATGAAGATTAAGTGTTGTTTTTCAAATCGTTAGCATCTCATACTCCCATATTTATACTGGAACAGAAAATTCAAATAACAAGTTAAGATTATATCTAACCAGAGCCATTTGGACACTGCTCAGGGTTCATTGCCCTTTAATCTTTGCAGGTGTCTACTGATATTCCTCTCTAAACCACTCTAAGAATGTTATATTAATAAAGATAAATTATTATGATGGATCTTTACCATGAAAGAGCATGCGTTCATTGTGATGATTGTGGTTCTCGTCAGCTATCTCCTTCTGACGGTGTGTGTATCGCTCCCGTAGCTTCTTATTCACCACCTTCTGAATCTGTGTGCACACAAAAACACACACAGATAAGTTCTTCTGTATAAATGCTTGTAGTTATACATTGGGATTTATTTTAGGCTATTCCATGATGTCACAGCTCCATGTTTCACCCTGTCTTTGAAAGACGGATGGCTAAAATCCTGGTGACGCTTCAACCAAAAGGGTCAGTAATTATCCCCACATTAGCAGCTTGTATTACTGACAGACTGATCTATCAATTGTGCTTTAATTCTAAAGCTAACGAAATTGTGTTCACCTTGATTACGTTGTATCTGTTGAACACTCCTCCTGCGTTCCCACCATCTCTGTGCTCACGAATTGTACTTTGCATCTGGAACACACACACACATACATATACAAACACATGAAATATGTATCATCCACAGACACTAACCCAACTTAAGACTTTTTCACTGAAAAAAAAACAAAAACAATCAGTTCCTTTTAGAAAAACTTCATAGCGCTGTCTAGGAATTAAGAAAATTTACATGGATTTTTACTGATTTTCATTTTATTTAACCTCTCCAACCCGAATAGGACAGAAGCAGAAACAGTATTTCAGTGACTATTTTGAAATTGTTTGTTTGACAGTTTACCTCCTCCTCAACAGACTGGAACTCCTTGTCGTCAGGTGGCAGATCAATAAGAACGGTGCCCTGAGCTGTGCAGTGGAACGCAAGGTAAGGGTTCCCTCCTAAAACACACATAAGAGTTAGAGAGAGTGAGCACAAGACATGTGAAACTCCACCACATCTGTCACCAGTAACATTGGAGACTGATGGACAATGTGAGGGGTTGAACGTGAAGGTAAAACTTAGCTTTACAGAAATACAGTTTAGTGAATTCTTTATTTTCCAGGTGAGAATAAACACAGACACAATTACATCATTAATAATCAGAAAGAATGCTAATATTAGCCTCACCTTGCTGTCCCCCCAGCAGCCTCTCGATTCCTTTAATGAGTTTGTGTCTGTGTCCGTAAGCATTTATACCAATTTCTTTTAATTCCTCATGTCCCATATCTGCCAACACATCCAGAGTGATCTACAGAGAGAGAATGTTAAGAGTACATTAAATATAATACTAATAATATATATATATATTTTTTATTTAGCACCTTTCATACATTAAAAATACAGCCCAAAATGCTTTACAATACAGAATTAAAAGAGAAAGAGAAAACAAAACACACAACGGACATGCAAAATCTAGCAAGCAAATATAACTGATTAAAAAAAGAATTTAAAAATACAAGATCAGAACATAATGAAAGACAAAACAAATTACTAAAATCAGGGAGTAATTTGAATAAGAAAAAAAAAATAAATAAATAAATAAAAAAGTGTAGATAAAGGAATTTCACTGGAAGAATAGATAATATAATAAAATAAAATTAAACGAATAAAATATAATAGCAATAAATAAACAAAATGAGACCAAAGAAAGAATATTATTGACAGTAACATGACAAAGTAAGATGTCTGGGACACAATGGAATAATCTGGAACCAACTGCTTTGGGAAGGATGATAGTAAACATGTTGGGAGCAGCTAAACTGACCTACTTTGAAAGAATTAGAGGAAAAAAAAAAAAAGATAATCGTGGCCTGTTATAACACTGCTCTTTTTTTTTTGCTTTAAAACAACAGTTAAGTGCATGGTGCATGTTAATTATACATCGTTGCTGCAACTGTGGTATCTGTACATCGTATCATGCTATTTTTAAACAGCTAAACTGAAATTATTTATGTTCTAAAAAATAAATAAATAAATCAAATGGAGGAGACAAGTTTCACCTGCTCTCGCTCAAAGATGTCTCTGAGATGTTCCAGACCCAGACTCTTCAAGAACTGAGTGATGTTCATATCTAAGCCAGCTACTGCAGAGAAGAAAAAAAACACACACACATATAAAACACAAACATCCCTACATATCTCACCATCTTTTCCCTCTCTCTCTCTCTCTCTCTCTCACACACACACTTTCTTTTTGCTGCCCCTTATCTGACCCTCACCTTCTCTCTTTTTCCTCCTTCTCGCTAACCCACTTCCTTTCAGTCTCTCAAACGTCTTCCTCTCTAATTCAGTTTCCCTGTCTGCAGGTCCTATGGCTCCTGAACTGGCCACTGAATCCTCCCTCTCTCTTTCTCTGAATGTCTCTGTTTAGGTCTCTCACCTTCTCCCTCTTTCCTCTCTGATCCTGTCGCCCCATCTGCAGGTCCTGTAGCCCCTGAGCTGGCCCCAGAGTCACTGGGGGCTGACAGGTTGTCGATACTGGATGCTGCGGAGAGGCAGGAAGGCGTGGAAGCTGGAGAGATCAGTGTGGAGCTCAGGACTGTGGCCTGTGGTTTAAAGCAGCTGGGAAGAGCATCTGGTGGCATGGCATCCATCAGCAAAGCTCGGATATCATCAGCCTGAAGACCAGCGTGGGACAGGATAGAGATAAACATAACAATACTCCCTAGGACTGCAGGGTTAAGTTGTAGTACAGAATAGGCAAACGTTAACACAGTACAGTACTAGTAAACCTGGGGACTATTCCACTTATCCCTATCTACCCATTATTTACAAACAGAACTGAATTACAACATTTACAAAAACATTAATGATTACATTGTTTTTTCTATGAAGTGCATCCTACATAAAAATAAGAATCAAATTACTCTGTAAGCAATGGACCAATGTTTTCACTACAGATCCTCTATATTGGAGGCAACCATATTTAAAATAGGTGTGTGTGTCAATGAACAGCATACTACATACATGCAATAGTACAGGCAAATTGTTACCTCTATTAGAGTAGAATATAAGGATAATATAAGGATAATATACTTGCATGATCATGTTAACATAACATGGTTCAGAGTTAGCATAGTATTAATGTGTGACTATACCGTGGCCAGGTCAAGAGCAGTCTGTCCTTCCTGATTCTTCATGGTAGGGTCAGCGCCGTGTGCTAGCAGCAGTGCACATAGCTGCGTCCGGCCTTTCTGAGCGGCCTCATGCAGCGGAGTGAATGCCCACTTATCCGTTGCATTCACACACGTGTTATACTTTATCAGCAGAGCTGCAATATCCACATGCTGCAGACAGAAAGAGGGAGACATTATTTTCTGAGTGAAATATTAATGGGTAAGTTTTATATACAGCTCATATGTTTAAATATAAGTCTAGTTTTCTAGATTTCACTACAGTTCTCTGGTGATTCTCACCCCATAGGATGCAGCATTATGCAGAGGGATCAATCCTCCTTTATCCTGAGCATTTACATCCGCCCCGTGCTCCAGAAGATACTCAGCCACCTCCAGGTTATTGTAGCCAGCTGTGACACACACACACACACAATTATTTGTGAATAAAGCTAATATATTTTTATTTTTTAGAATTTAGTAATTGGCTATGTCCAAGTTATCTAGGTTTCCCACAATGATGAAGCTGGGAGAGAGAAGGCAGCACAAGATCAACCACATGTTTTTAAACTGCAGTTAACAAGACTACTGCAGCTCAAACAACAAGCCCAGAGGAGAAATTACTAAAGTATACATGTGCGTGTGTGTGTATAGTCTGGGCTATCTGGTGTATGTGTGCATATACCTGCGAGGTGTAAAGGTGTGGAGTTCCTGCCCTGTGTGTCCCGGCAGTTGATGTTGTCTGAGCTGCAGAGTTTCTGAACTCGAGCAAGGCAACCCTTCTTAGCAGCATCCAGCAGAGCTGCATCTCCTCTGAGAAGGTCCTGAATGTCTGTGTCTCCATCCTTCACCATGTCCAAGGCCATGTTTCCATCTCGGTTTTTCTTAGATGGGTCAGCGCCATGCTGCACAAACAAGCACACACACACACAGCAGGCATTAGCATCTGTCCCAGGCTACCCACACTCTAAGGCACATGTTAGAGATATAATTATTAGTTAATTAATAGTCAGCATTTATATGCACTCTGTAATGTTCACATTATCCACACTCTCAATCTGAAAGATTGTAAAACACTAAGGGGGGGTACAGGTGGCAGTATGTCATCAAATTATAAATTATCAAAAGATACAAAGAGTTTCATGATGCACAAAATATCTAAACATATTTTTTCAAACAGGACTAATTCTTGCCTTTGTAATAAATAAATAAACAAACAAGCAAGCAAGCAGCTGGTCAATGTTTCTCCAGCACTAAGCATATCCACCATATGCTGAGCATGCTTGAGAAATTCAGCATTTGTCATGACAAGTATAAACATAGTGTATGCCCCAGAAAGAGCAGGGGGAGATATGACTTGTGCTGTTTAACTGTTGTATAAAACCAGATGGATCTTTAAATGATGAATTTGAAAGAGAAAGGTAAAAAAAAAGTTTGTAGATTAGATTAGTTCCAAGTACCTTTAGCAGGAGTTTGCAGATCTCATATTTGCCTTTAGCTGCTGCCTCATGGAGAGGAGTGAATTTCCACAGATCAGCGACGTTCACTGATGCTCCATGTCTCACCAACAACTCAGCAACTTCGTAATGACCATATGAACAGGCATTATGGAGAGGAACGAGACCCCTGAGAGAGAGAGAGAGAGAGAGAAAGATTAGTCAGTAGGAACCAAAAAATGTTAAGATATAACCCCAGCCATTAAATGAACACCTACTGGTGTAATCATTTCTTAAATATAGCTGACATCCATAACATCAAGGCAATTTTGATGCAATGATTTTGCTATTCAGTTCCTGAATGAGCATTATTATTAATTTTTCTACTCAAGTTCACAGTTTGTTCTATTCTTGAGTGGAGTACATTAGTAGAAGAGTTAGTGCTAGGCAGAAATTCTTGCATTTATTACAATATATATTTTATTGTTATTATTTGCCTATTAAATAATCTACATGATTTAAATCAAAATAATACAGAAGTAACAATACTGAATGTTAAATATACTGTCCATTCTGCTATTGATAATTTACAGTGAGAAATATTGCAAGTGGCTGCACAGAACACTACGTTAAAAAATTTCAATCACTGATCTATTAACTAATAAATGATTTTATTGAGAGACCAACATCACTATGATGATGATAATGATGACACTGATGATGAAAAATATACCCCTTGTCCTTGGCGTGGACGTCAGCTCCATGATGCAGTAGATATTCCACCACTGCAACTCTGTTATAACCTGCTGCGAAGTGCAGCGGCGTGGAATGGCGTCCCTCTAAATCCCTGCAGTTGACGTTCTGAGGAGAACACAGTTGCTGCAGGAAACACACAGAGGTTTTGTAATTTTAACATAAATCAAACACACAGTAATTGCCAATGAGGGCACAGGTTGTTAATGGGTATTTGTTCGGTACAAATTTGTAGCAGTCCTTTTTAGGGACTTTTAACCGATTTAGTTAAAAATGTATGTAAACATGTTTTGGTCTCCACAATGTGAAATATTCCTGGTACACACACGTCATGTCCCACATGTCTCTCACCTTGACTGTGTCCAGATCTCCAGCTTTGGCTGCCTCCAAGAAGCGGTAATCCACGTCTGAGTTCCGAGTCGGAACGTTCTCTGAAGGAACACAACAGAAACCACATAAACACTTCAAACATCACAGAGCACAAAATCTGTATTTAACAGTGTGTTATTCTAAACACGGAGTATCTGTGGCAGTATTAAAGTATTTATAATTTTATATTAGTCTGACCACTGAGTATTTGCTGGACAGCCTCGTTGCCCATCTGAGCGGCTGTGAAACCCTGCAGGGAGACAATTGACGGGTCTGCACCATAACTCAGCAGCAAGCGACAGGTCTGAATGTGTCCGGAGAGAGCGGCTCTATGGAGGGCTGTCTGACCCAGAGTGTCCACTGCATTGACCTGCAAAAGGAGAGTTTTGATTAGAGTTTTATTTAAATAAAAATAATTCTGAAGTGATGTTTCACTTCTGTAAGCATTTGTTCCAAAAGAGTGTGTTAAAAATGATTATATGAATATATTCCAACAATGTAATTTCTTGTTTTTAGGGCTGTGAATGTATGTGTGATATTCAGAGTAGGCTCTGGACCTTGGACTGGATAAACAGTTACAGACAATGAATGAATGAATAAATGAATGCTGTATGTTTGTATGTGTATCCACACCTTTGCTCCGTGTTTCTGCAGAACCTCCAGAACATCATTATGAGCTCGTTCAGCAGCAACATGAAATGGAGTCATAAAACTGCAGAGGGGGAGAAAAAAAAAAACAGAATTGTAGGAAAAAGAAAAAGTGATGAAACCAGAGTCTAATGCACAACCCGTTTTAGCCCTTGCCCCTACCACATAGCCCTAACCCTTTGCTTTGCCATAAGGTTAGGATGTCTCCATTCTTGTTGGGATAAATGGATAGGGCAAAATGCTCAATTTTTCTGAGGCACACTTCAAACTAATTTCATTAATGCCTTTAAATCATAAGCAGAATGGTTAAGCAAGCGACCAAAGGGACCCACACATTTAAGCTTTTTCTCCTTATGATAACCAAATGATAAAACACTATAATAAACATTTTGTAGCTTTTTATTTGTGTTCTGGTGATGCATCAGGTTCTTGAAAAGTTTTTATGTGTGTGCACGAGAGAGAGAGAGAGAGAGAGAGACTCACTCTTTGTTTTTGTCATGGATGTTTGCTCCTTTTCTTAGAAGCAGTTCAGTGACCTGTTTGCGTTTGGGGTGGGGAGACGCCACTGCGCAGTGCTGTAAACACACAAATATTGATGGCTATGTCAGACTGTGTCAGGCTTAGACGATCCAGTTACATGTGTGTGTGTGTGTGTGTGTGTGTGTGTGTACCAGAGCACTGTCGTGAGAATGTGGGTGTTTGAAGCTAATGATCTCCTGTTGAGTTTTCTTCACTTTAGCCACGTCACCCTCCCTCGCTGCCTGCAGCAATGAGTGACCCTTAAACTCATCTAAAAGAAAGAACAAAAGAGAGAGAGAGAGAGAAAACAGAGAATGGAAGAGAAAGAGAAAGATAAACAGATGTCATACATATATTACGTGCGTGTGTGGGTGTGAACTGGATTCCCTCCAGTTCAGAAGTAGGGGTGAGGTCTATGGATCTCTTGGTGTGACAAGTGTGTGAATGAAAAACTTACAGTTGAGTTTGTCTCTGAGTTCAGGTGTAGGAGTGAGGTATATGAATCTCTTGCTTTAACAGGTGTGTGTGTGTGTGTGTGTGTGTGTGTATTTAACTCACAGGTGAGCTTTTCTCTGAGTTCGGGCGTAGGGGCAAGATCTATGGAGCTCTTGCTGTGGCAGTTCAGGAGGTTGGGATCAGCTCCGTGACTCAGTAATAAAGAACACACCTCCACTCTGTTCTTACTTGCTGCTTCATGAAGAGGAGTGAACTGCCACAGGTCCATTGCATTCACACAGGCTCCATGCTGAGAACACACACACAAACATCAGCAGAGGTGTACAAAAATAAAAAGTTAATTACAATCAGACTGTTGAAGAATCCATTTCAGAATGCTAATAACGTTTCATGTGCCATGCCCTGAATCTTAGTTAAAATACTATATTTACAATCAATCCATAAAAATATATGCCATATTTTGCTTTGTTATTTCTGTTATGTCTAGTTGTACATTTATTCCAGTTACATTACTCTGTCCAAAGGATTATTAAAAGCAAGTCTGAACTTCAATACAATAATGATTAGAATCAACTTATTGTTGTACTGAATAGTTTCCTACAGAATCATATTCAAACAAATATTGCACTAATAAAATTTTCTGACCTTTAGCAGGAGTTCAGTGACCTCATAGTGACCGTAAGAACAAGCGTTATGAAGAGGGACCAGACCACTGAGAGACAGAAAAAAAAAAGGTTTAATGTTAACAGTCATAGGGTCAGTTTTTAAAAGTAAAAATCTCTGGGAATAATAAATCTCAAGGTACTTAAATATAACAACATTATGCAGACATGGTATTTGGCTTAGGTTTTTTTGAGAGAGAGAGAATGAATGGTTTACCCTTTGTCTTTGGCATGGACGTCCGCTCCATACTGCAGCAGCAGCTGGACGATACGAACTCGGTTATAACCAGCTGCCAGGTGCAGGGGAGTTGACTGAAAAACACAGACAAACACATATGCTGAATATACAACCAATGCAATACACATAACACTGTAATGTAATTAAAATCACTGGAGTAGCCCTGCCACTTAACTCCTAGAACCGAGCCTAAACTTTAATTTGAAAATCTAATGAATTGACAAAAGAAAAACAGGTAAGAAAATTCAGTACCACTTTAGAATTAGACCACACTTATAAAAAGGTTATAAATGATAAGTTTATAAAAAAGGTAAGACGTTATTAATTATGCTGTAATACATTAATAGTCATTTATCATCAGCTATAACAGATAGATTTACACTATTAAACCTTACTTTGTTTTCTCCATCATTCGGCTTTAACCCTGTCAGCTTCAGTACATATTTGTTAATAAGTTTAACCAATCAATAAATTACGCACCAACAGAGTGTCTTTTTATACATTATTGATAATGTGGTGCGTACCCTAACAAGAAATAACTAAATTCATATTCTCAGGTCTGAGCTTATTCTTTGTCATACAAATTTTCAGTAACTTCTCTGACACTATCAGAGGTCACTGTTGCACTTGCTGTCTCTGTGTTACATATGATTACTAATGACTTCTAAGATGTTTACAACCTAATTAATGACGTAATAAACAAGGTTTTAAAACACTTTAAAAACCTTTATAACTATAGTCATATTTTAAAGTGGTACTGAAAAGTCTTCAACATAAAAATGAAAAAATTAAAATTAATTTACTTATATAAAACAATTTAGAGTCATGAATTTTAGAGTCACAGTTTTCAGCGGCTCAATATACATCCCAATCTACATTAATATCTTCTAAATTTATACATTATATTCTTATCACAAACATACCCCAAAACCAATGCATATAGCAGAGTTAATCACTATTAGACAATACAACTGCCATGCAATGACTGAATGATGAATCATGCTCCTTCATATCAAAAAAGGGAAAAATAAATCAGTGATACAGCAGTAAATTGGAAAATTGGTGGATGATAAGAATGCTCAGTGCAGATTCAATTTTATTCCAAACTCAAAAATTACTTTCAAATCAAAACTCTCATTAAGATCACCATCATCAGATCCTGAATCTATTCACTGTTACTGTCTTTATCCAGCACACCTCATACACCTGGACATCACCCACCACAGAGGAGTCAGATTAAGCTCATTGTGTGTTCTCTTAAAGACAGATTACAGTCAGGTGCATTAGATCAGAGTTGTGGGTGTGAGATTAGTGTCAGCTTGGTGCAAGGTGTGTTAGATTAAAGCCTCTTTGAGCTGGGTAATTTAGATTGTTGGCATGTATGTTAGATTAGCCCCAGCTTTGTTTAAGACATATTAGATTAAAGCCCCATTTGAGTCAGGTGTGTTACATGAGAGCCAGGTGGTGTTAGATTAGAGCAAGTTGTGTTAGATTAAAGCCAAAGTACAGTCAGGTGTGTTAGAGTTAGAGCAAGGTGCATTAGATTCGAGCCAGATTACAATCAGGTGTGTTACAGTCAGAGCCAGGTCACAGTGAGGTGTGTTCAAGTCAGAGTCAGGTGTGTTAGATTAGGGCCAGATTACAGTGAGGTGTGTTAGATTAGGGCCAGATTACAGTCAGGTGTGTTAGAATCAGAGCCAGATTACAGTCAGGTGTGTTAGAGTCAGAGCCAGGTTACAGTGAGGTGTGTTCAAGTCAGAGCCAGGTGTGTTAGAATCAGAGCCAGATTACAGTCAGGTGTGTTAGAATCAGAGCCAGATTACAGTCAGGTGTGTTCGAGTCAGAGCCAGGTGTGTTAGATTAGAGCCAGATTACAGTCAGGTGTGTTCGAGTCAGAGCCAGGTGTGTTAGATTAGAGCCAGATTACTGTCAGGTGTGTTAGAATCAGAGCCAGGTGTGTTAGATTAGAGCCAGATTACAGTCACGTGTGTTAGAATCAGAGCCAGGTGTGTTAGAGTCAAAGCCAAATTACAGTCAGGTGTGTTAGAATCAGAGCCAGGTGTGTTAGACTCAGAGCCAGATTACAGTCAGGTATGTTAGAGTCAGAGCCAGGTGTGTTAGATTAGAGCCAGATTACAGTCAGGTGTATTAGAGTCAAATTTAATCTGAGCGTGTTTGATTAGAGTGAGATTAGAGCCAGGAGTGTTACAGTCAGATTAGAGAAATATATGAGATGACATCCAGCCTACATGGATACTTACACCAAGTCAAGATATATTTACATAGATCCCAATTGAAGCGCTATATTATAACGGGCCTCATACAGCATGTCAATATGTGAGACAATGTCCAGTTAATGTGTGTTCATACTTGTCAGTTTTTGTTTGATTTAAATGAACCCTGATCTGACTGCTCTGCTAATTCAGTTTTTTGAGTGTGTGTGAACACGTCTTTCGAAGTCTTGAACGTGCCAAACTAATGAACTACGACCACCTGAGCAGTCTTTTTCTAAACAAACATCAGTACTTTTTTTTTCATGTATGAACACAATTCAATTCAAAGCCATCTAAACAAACCAAAGAGTGCTTTGAAAACAAACAGGATACACACAACCCCAATAAACCCAGTATGGTGCATTGATCTGATGACAAAAAAGTTACTCTAAACTCTAAAACGTTGCCTGACACGTGCGTGATGCGTCACTTTTTCTTTTTTTAATTTTCTTTTTGTATATTTTGTAAATATGAAAGCTAATCAAACTAGGACTAAAAAGTATACATTTTTGTTTGGTCCAGACCAAGGGAACCAAACTACAAATACATTTCTGATCAGTTCTCTAATTAACACAGTCAGCTTAAAACAAATTTATTTTTATAGGCAGGACACCATACATTTCAGACGTCTACTGTGAATCCTATATAGGGATACATGCTGTATTGCTCAGAATAACCTATTACATTACAGTATACTACAAACTTAAAATAAGTGTTAGAAAACATCCACTACTTAGAGTCTTCAGTGCAATAACACATAACACAAACACAAAACTTACAAAAAAAACAACAAAAACACACAGATCCAGGTGTGTGAGGTTGTGAATAATTATAAACAATCCAGTGCAGGATGTCATGCTTTATTTCAACTAACCAAACTGATCCAGTAAAAGGAGAGAAATATTGATCTTAGTTGTGGGCAGGGCTTAGGTGAAGAGCGTGCAGCAGGATGGGCTCTAGCAAACAGCAGGTGATTTGCATAAACAACAATAAACAGACAAACAAACCAAAAACAAAATGAAAACTTATGGATAAGCCTCATTGCATGTCATTCAGACTTGAGCAGCTGTGTGGGTGGAGATGGATTGTGCACAGCACAAACAAAAAACAAACAAATACACCCCAAAAAAATACCCCATAACAATTCCAGTGCAATTAATGTGCATGTTTATGAATGGATTTTAGGGACAGAAATTATATGCAAATTAAACATATTGTTTGTAACTTCAAAACAAAACTTACCAGCATTTTTTGTGAAGTAGACTGAAAGACGCCAGAAACAAATATATAAAAAAAAGCAAAACATAAAAAATTAGGCCTAAAATCTAACATGCTCATCTTTTAGAGGATTAAAAAAACAGTCATGAGGTACTAACTCATAGTAACTCACTGTTTCACCTTAAACCCTCTATATTCACCTTAAACCCTCTATATTCACCTTAAACCCTCTATATTCACCTTAAACCCTCTATATTCACCTTAAACTCTCTATTTTAAAATAGTCATTCAGTCTGAAATACCAGTCTACCACTCTACAATAGAGATTGTGTATTCTCTATTAACACAAACACATTCCCATCATGCATCAGGAGAGTGGCAGTCAGAGTCTAGAAGGTCACAGAAAGTGAAGGCTGTCGGAAAATATCAGCCCACATACATACAGATACACATTCCTTCAGAGAGACACAGAGAGAGAGTGTAAGAGTCCTAACAGGCACTTGGAGAGAGCTTTCACATAAATTTTCAGAGAGGAAAAAGGCATCACACACAGGAAAATAACCTTAACACGTACACTCAGAGAGGAGGAATGCTTACACTACACACACACAGTGGAACAGAGCACTCACACACACTCAGGCAGCAAGAGTCCTCTCACACAAGCTCTGACAGGAAAAGAGCACTCATACACAACCTCGGACAGGAAAAGAGCCCTCTCACTCACACACACACACACACACACACACACACACACACACACACACACACAGGAAAAGAGCCCTAATGCATACTCTGAGAGGAGGACTTCTTATACACACATACACACTGAGAGACTAAAAGAGCCCTCACACACACACACACACACGAAGAGCCCCAACACACACATATCCAAAGAGAAATAAAAGCCCTCACAGACCCACTCTAAGCGAAACAGTCATCACAAACACAAAGACATACAAACTCAGAGAGAAACAGAGCCCTCACACACAGGTTTGGTCAGTTTGCTGCTCTTTGATTTATCCCCAGAGCTCCCTGTAGTACTGCTGAGTGTATCATTTTTTAAAACCAAATTCTCCCCAGAGTGCAGACTGCAGCTGATGTGCGGAGCATGAGAAGGATTGAAAGATGCCACAAACATATTGTTTATAATTGATGTGTCAAGTAAGTATATAAATAATGCAATTATGTAACGATATTTAAACATACTAGCAAAGCATACTGAATGCACAGCAAAATAACAATAATACACACAGACTAAGGGAAAAATTATCCCGTGTCTAAAGTGCAAAGAATGTGAAGAAACCAGAAGAGGACAAATTTACTGCAGGGGAACAGAGGAGACGGCCTAAAACCTAAATAACAAAGCAAGCTTTAAGCATCCCTCCAGGCTGAGCTCATTACATCAGAACTGGGTCACCACAAAAAACAAAACAGCAATTTAAATAGAAATTAATAAACAAATAAATACGTAAAAGCAGGGCACCTGGGGATTGACCAGTGCTTGGTCTGGGAAACATTAGAGAATCAGACTGCACTAAATATCTGCCGAGGGAACTAACATTTATGTAAACAACAGGCAATAACTATATAAAATACTAACACATAATAAATACCATCAGATGTCATTCTCACAGAGAAGTTTTTGAGAAGATTTTGATTAACTATATTCATGTGGAATTAGGAGATTCAAAAAATTTGTAAGGTAAAAACTTTAGTTTCCCTACAATCAGCCATTTAACCACTAAACACTCTCCATCACATTGTTTATAGTTTAACGCTGAATTATGGGGGGAATTCTTTCAGGACAAATTCACCTTTAAAACAGCAATCGTAGTCAATTAGCTCTAATCATATGTGGCAGTCTGGTACAGATAATAATAACCATAACAAAACATTTCAATAATAACCATAACAATACATATATTTACCTTGCGTCCATCACTGGCGTGACAATTAACATTGAGTGGTGTTAGCAGAGCCATCAGCTTGTCCTCATTCCCACTCCTGACACAACACACACATAGACACCATTGGATACAGCAACACATTTATTCAAAATGTGACAATGATGAATCTAAGCCTTAGTTGCAGGTTGTAGGTGTCATTCCTTAAAATCTTCTATTTCTGACATAAAATATAACATATTTAAGGCATTTAGGAGCCAAAGGCATTTAAAATACAAAACTTATAATACAATATCAAAAGTATTACAAGATCTCAATAAACCCTAAACCTGAAGGTCAGGTACAGGTAAGAAGTTCATATGAGAAAATGTGATAAATAAAACAACGAATGTGATTTATACTATAACTAATATTCTCTGAAATAGCACACACACTGTGTCATGTGATGTTGGTAGCTGTGTATTTCTTCCTGTGATTTCAGTAGTGGCAGCATCACACATGCTTTTTAGATTGTTTTAGATGCTACTTTAAAACTTAGGGGCATTTAATGATTGGCCAAAACTCAAGGCTTTAAAATACCCATCAAAATCATTATGGAAAACAAGTGGTATCATGTAATCTCTTATTAAAACTGTGCAGGGGGTCAAGCTAATAGATGTTCTGGGTAAAAAGGGAAATTTCTCCTGTGTGTAGGGTGATGTAATTTTAACAATATTTACAATAGTATAAACACTATTGTAAGACATATTTTTAATAGTAGTAACATTTTGGGTGGAAATTTTCCATGTAACATGTACAGGATACACTCACCTAGCTGCTTCAAGGAGCTCATCCTTCTTATATTCACCTGCAGACAGAAATACACAAATCAACAGTGAATAAGAAAATGTAATTTTGAGTAATGTGAGTAATGTAATATTTGTATGTGTGTGTGTACCGGTGAGCACGCTTTTGGCAGAGGGGTCTGCAAGGTCCAGAGCAGACTTCCCATCTGTGTTTCTAATGTTGGGGTCAGCACCATGCTGGAGCAGCACTGAAACACATGTGGACAATTACATTTAATTAACTGCGACTTTTACAAGCCCATTTCCAGAAAACTTGGTAAGCTGTGCAAAATGTAAAAAAAAAAAAACTCAATGATGTACAATCATCAATTAAACCCTATATTTAATTGCAAATAATACAAAGACAATCCTTCAAATGTTGAAAAAACACTTGCCGATTGTTAATTTGATGCCAGTAACTCATTCCAAACAAGCTTTGACAGATAAAGGTCAAACAAATATAAAACAAATCAGGTTCATTGGCAACAGGTTAGAGACCTGATTAAATTTAAAGAGAGTATCACAGACAACAAAGTTTGTCACTGCATCCACAAATGCAAGCTAAAACTCTGAAATGCAAAGAATAAAACATTAATAAACATAATCCAGAAAAGCATCTGCATTCATCAGGCCAATTATTTTCAATTTTTTTAATCCACTTTTTCTGTCTACCAGTACTACCTAACCCTACCTGAGAAACAGAATAGTTAAGCATACCAATTTTAATTTTTTCCTTACTGTATGTATGTAAATACCTGAATATATTTACACTTAAAATACTAACAGAAATACCAATGCTGGTTTAGTGATGAGGCAGGTCTTAACCAAAAGTCTGACCAATCAAAATCAGAAATTCTATTTAGATATTTATCTTCTCTTCTTTAGAACCTCTGAGTTAAAGACAGGGGACCAACCAGGTTGTTATATGCACACAGTTCAAAAGCCAGCATCTGCAATGGTATGGGGGTGCATTAGTGCACATGAAAGACATGGTCTTTCAAATCTGTGACGGCACCGTCAATGATGAACAATATACGCTGAGCGACAAGCTCCCATTCAGAAAACATTGTTCCCTGTCTTGCAGGAATCTTGTAGTAATAAAACACCAGTACACATTCTGCATGGATTAGAATAGCATGGATCCTTAGTAAAATACTCCAGGTGCTAGAACAGTGCAGACCTATCACCCACTGAAAACAACTGATGCATTATAAAATCAAAATCACTCAAACACAAATACTTTGGAGCAGCTGAAATCCTATAACAAGCTAAAATCTGAAAATATTTCATTTTCAAACTTATAGCAATTGGTCTCCTCAATTCTCAAACATTTAGAGTGTTGTTAAAACACTTTTTTAAAATGTTTTTACTGGCTTTCACATTTGAAATATTGTCTTCATACTATATGTTTCATACGTATCATTGTGTTTTGTTTTTAATTTTCATCAACATCCCAATTTTATTTCAAATATTTTAATTTTAACAGTAAATTTCACCTTCACAGTAGACCCATCCACATGTAGTCACTGTGTCCTGACTAAAAGTGCTTGTGTAAATGGGAGTGTTCTCTCTCTCTTTTTCTTTGTTCTGTGTGTGTGCTTGTGTGCTGTATCAGCAGAGTGTGAGCACAGAGGCATTAAACACATCTCTGACATATTTACTTCCAACCTTTCTGCCTTAAAATGCAAATTTAATATTCCACAAAAGCCTATACAGTAGTATACAAATTCATGGTCAAATGTAGATGTTTTATTGGTCGTCTGACTGACAAGAACTGAATACCTCCTCTGCAGATGGTACACTTATATGTGGCCTTTTTTTATGGAAAATTGAAATTCATGTTTTCTATTCATTGCATAGTTTAAAAATGCATAAACATATAATGCGACATCTGTTCCACGTGTTATTAACTTTAAGTAAAACTGAAGTATTAAATGTTTTTGCACATTGGTATCACATTAATATTTGCAAAAATGTGACTCACAGAAGAGAGTTTTTTGTATCTTCATTTAGAAAGTCAACAAAACATATTATAAATAGGAGTTCAGAGTGTTTTCGAAGACTGTGTGGCTTGAGGTTTTGTCAGGATAAAGCAGCAGAACAAATAAAATTAAAAACATAGCTGTAAAGACATAGTATTTTGGAGTGGGATATTTATTAGAAAACAAGTGAAAATTCATTCCTTAAAGCTTGTGTTGGGTGCTAGATATCAGGATATCAGGCTGAATGACACTGACAACAGCCAAACGTGATAGTCAAAACCTTTTGGTCAGAGCATCTCCAAAACAGTAGGTAACCACTAACCACTACATATCAGCAACATTCCAGAAGACCTGGCAGAAGATGAAGATGCTCAGACCAACAGATGATTTTCACAATGTAACGTAGGTCAAAGTCTCTCAGATCCTTAGATTTGCCTATGTTTTCTGCTTCACACATGCCTACTTAAATATCTGACTGTTCATTTGCTGACTAATAAATCCCATCTTTTGACAGAGCCAGTATAATGAGATACCAAGTGTTAATATCTTAATTTTGTGGATGACCGGTGTATACGCTGGACCTAAAATAAATACTGTTTTTAAAGTAATCCTGTAATAATGCTGTAAATATATAAGGTTGGAGAAATGTGATACAATAACTCATTAAAATTGCTGCGTTCCTCACCGATACAGACGTCAATCTTGCCCTTGATTGCTGCCTCATGTAGTGGGGTGTAGTTCCAGTTGTCACGAGCATTGGGATCTGCTCCCTGACACAAGAGCAAACTAACCACCTCAGCATGGCCAAAAGAACAGGCGTTATGCAGAGGGATGAGACCCCCATCATCCCGAGAGTGGACACTCGCTCCAGTCTGCAGCAGGTGTTCCACAACATCCTTCCTCCCAAAACCTGACAAGGAGAAAACACATACAAATACACAAATCAATCACAATGACCTACTCACGTTGAGACAAATCTCCCTCCCAAAACCTGAGGCAATAAAACACATCACCACTAACGATCTGAAAACATTTGTAAACACATGCAAAATGACAGCTTAAGTAACCAAGCACAAGTCTTCCTCTCAAAACCTGAGAAGAATACATACACAAACACATACATTATTGATCTTTACACTGAAATACAGAGACCCAAGAACAATCTTCCACCAAAACCTGACAAAATTGTAGACAGAAGTACACATACATCAGCAATATTGTATAAGTGTCATTTAACTAAGAACAAATGTTCCTCTTAAACTCTGACAATAAAACACACCCATATCAAAAATAATGATATGCATACTTTATTAAGCGTGCATGAATTAACAAAGAAAAAAATCCTCCTTCTAAAACCTGAGGAAAAATAACATATAACAGTTACTGATTAATCACAGGTACTGACCTGTTTTTTTTAAAACAATCGTGTTTACTTTGATCAATCACAGCCATTTTTCTTAATAAATCACATCTCTCAATTCTTGAAAAATCATAGATGTTAAACTAACAATTATTCAAATGTAATACCCAGTCTATCATAATTTTAGATCTGTCTCAGCTGGTTTCCTTTAACAGTACCATCTATATAGCTGTCAATGTTATTGATCATTAATATCTGACTTGCTATCAGTTTTGATCAACCACAGCAGTTTACCTACCATAATTATTGATCAACCATATCTCTACAGATATTGCACATACACACACATCAGAAGTAATTACACTCAGAAAAGTACATTCGGAAACACTGAGATTTTCAGTCTAAATTAATCTAAAGAGAAAATACACACAAATACTTAGAGTAATAATGATCTGTTCAGATAATGAAAATATTAAGATATATATATATATATATATATACACACACACACACACACACACACATATATACATACATACATATAAATATAATTATTACTCCCAAAACAGGGTGAGAAAATAGACACACACAGATTCATTAACAACAATCAATTATGCATTCTGATTCAGCAAATATCTGCCTAAAATAACCTGAGGACATACAAATAAACAGCAACAATCATCTGAGTTTCACTCACAGCCAAAAATCAAACAAGAACATGTCTTACAGACCCTAACAAGAAAATTCACATATTTATGGCCGTTACTTTTTTGAATACAGCTTTATCTATAATTCTCTTAATTTTTATATATCGCAAATGTTTTTAATAAACGATCACTCATTGATCAATAAGATATTTAATGATCAATATTAGATATTTGTTTATGAATATTTAACATCTGTTACTGTAACTATTTTCTGTTACAAATCACATCTGTTTACCAACCATAACAGTGATAACAGGCATTGATCACTGATCTTTAGCTATTAAAATTTGTAATAAATCAGGGCTGTTTACATTAATCACTCATAAGTTTACCCATGTACTAATGAGTTTTAAATATTCATAGATGTTTAACAGTGGTATTTGTTTGTGAACATTAGTGCCGTCGTGTTTAGCTGAGTAGCTTGCGTTAGCTCCGTGTCCGTGTTGTTTACTTAAAGCTCCGCGATGATCGATCGTATTTTTTAATCGATAACTGAACCGTGAGTGTGTTTTACCCGCAGCGAAGTGCAGCGGAGTTGATTTCCTCCCCGCCAGGTCCTTGGCGTTCACGTTAGCGGTGTCTACGAGCCGTTTGACCCGTGAAACGTCTCCGTTCCTGCAGGCCTCGAACAGATCCCGGAGCTCGCCGCTGAGCGCTGCCGGGCTCGGGGCTGCGGAGGAAGGGCTGCTGCCACCCGCAGCCCCACTGCCTGAATTGGAGCCCGGGCGTTCCGGAGAAGCCTCGGTGGGGCTTAGCGCTACCGCGGACGCCTCGGCAGCATCCGGAGGCGGCGAAGACACGGCGCAAAGCCGCGGAGGAGACTGGAGCCCTCCGCCGCAGTGCTGCTGAGAGGAGCGCCGCGACACCGCCATTACACACAGACACACGTAAACTCACATACACACTTACATACACCCTCTTACAGCTTTACACTTCTAACCCCTACATACACACAACCAATACAATCATACACACACCTTCAACAACACAAAACACACACACATCCGTTTAGAGAGAGGCGGGCTTCCGCTTACAGTCCTTTTTCATACACACGGTACACTACAATACAGTCAGTACAGTGGATCTCTCTCTCTCTCTCTCTCTCTCTCTTTCACTCACTCACACAGACAGAGTGTGTGTGTGTGTGTGTGTGAGAGAGAGAGAGAGAGTGTGTGTATATATATATATATATATATATATATATATATATATATATATATATATATATGTGTGTGTGTATTTAATGTCCTAAGCCCATCTTCCAGTAAAATAAATCTAAGTGGGTTTTATTTGTGTCATATAAAGCTCAGTAAGCTGTGCTGCAGTCAGTGGGACTCCAAGCATCTAGCATCTGTCAGCAGAGGAACTGAAGACTGCAACTAAATAACTGAACAGCCAAATATGATATATTTTAATTTGACATGGTAAGATGTTTTTATATACAGTATTTCTTGTTCTGAGACACTATAAAACAGTTATCTATCATTGTGAAACTTAATGCCAGTAGCGTAACAAATGTTTTATTTAAATTACAAGACATTGTATTTTTAAAGGTACAAATTGGTGTTACATTTTTAAAAAGTATATAGATGGAACCAGATGGATGTCCACAATAGGGCCTGTGTTGCCTTGGAGACATCAACAAATAGTTGCAGGCACTGAGCTCCAGACCACACTTGCCTGTTGATGGTATTTACTATATGTCTGTGGTATTTTGGGCACAAGGGGCACAGATGGATATGAACTGAAAGTATATTTTCTGTTTATTCATGTTGAGATGTAGTTTGAGAGATGCCTATTTCCTCTGGAGCAGCTGGAAGATCAGGAGCTGAGCACAACACATATGGCTCTTATTTAAAGACGTGAGTATCTACAATTTTCCTCAAAATAATGCATCATCATTTAGCAAATTAATTGAAGTATGGATTTTACTGTGTATTTTACACTGAATGCCAGAGCAGTTACATTTATTTTCCTTCTATAACTTTTATAGGAATATGGTACAGTGCTAACTGTGGTCTTTTGTTCTAGAGAGCTGCTGAGATTAATATAAGAGATTAATATAAAGTTAGTTCTGGCATAGATACAGCTAATCAGAGTCATTGTAGTGTTGATTAACTAAACTAGCTTAACACACAAAACATTTAGTTTCATATTTAGCTGAATTAGTATTTTCAGGAAAATCTTAACAAAAAGGATAATATTCATTAACTGGGTTAATTTAAATTGTAAAAGATATTAATTTGTTGGAGCTATTGGATTATTTGATTTTTTTTTATATATCTTAACTGTATGAAGAACTTTGTTTGAGTGACTTAACTGAACTAACAGGTAACATTGTTTTTCAGGGGGACATAGATTAAACCTTGATTTGAACTATATTGTCTTTTACCATTTAAAGAAATCTGTTTAATCCAGGCTTAGACTTAATATTTGTTAAATAAGTGGGGAAACTGTGGAAACTGGAAAGATTATGAACTGATGTTTATTCATAGGTACTTGGGAACCCTTCCTCAGGAGAAGCGGATGATCCTTGAGAACACTTTGGAGGTCTTATAACATTTCTTATACGTCATAATTATAGGACAGAATGGCAGCTCTGTGCATTCCTATACAGAATAACGGTTATTAAATGTGGTTTTATGATATCTGTCTTATCCTTCAGGCGGAATGTATTTCGGCTACAGCTGGAGAGAAAAATGCTGTTCCTTTAAGAGGTAGATAAAGAGGTTCAGTTATAACTCACAGTTCACAGTTTCTTTTGGAGTTGTTCAGTAATCTCTAATAAATACCAATAAATATAATATTTTCTACAATAGATGTATTATTAATTTTTGACACTGTATTACACAAGGTTAAGCATAAATACTGATTGATGTACAGATAAAACCTTAATGTATGGTACCCTCAATTTATTGAGCCCTACAGTTACTCTAAAGCATTCCCTTCAAATGTAAGGTTATATATTTATTAATTAATTAGTGTTTTATTTTTATATCAAGTATGAACTATGAAAATGAAAACATATAATAAAATATGTCAAAGATTACTCAAGGGTTTCACAGCTTGAGATAAGTGTGTGATGATGTTGTGGCTTATAATACATTTGTATCTCCAGTGTAAAGATACAAACTTCAGACACAAAACATGGTTTGGGTAATTTGGAGAAAAGTTAGACTGGAACTTAAATTTATTTTGTTTTAAATATGTGTGTTTTAGGCATACAGGAGGATCAAGACTCAGTGCAGAGACCACAGAGTGATGAAGGAGATAAACTTAAACCAACTCCCTCCAAAAAGTCATCAACATGCACTTTGTTTTAACACCCACACACCCACCCACCGATACCAGTATTAATTTCCTATTTCCTTGGGTACTGGCCAAAATTCTTCTAAAAAATCTACTAAAATTACTCATTTTTAAAGTTCCCTTATCAATCATACAGGGCTGAATTAAGCTGCAAAATCTGCTATTTTCTCACAGCTTTTTTCATGTTGTCACTAAATCCTAGACATGTTTGCATGTATATGCAGATTCAGCTTACAGCAGTTAGGCACTACCTACTCATGTTGTTTTTATAAGGAGTGTTTCTTCTTAGACTGCTTCTTAAATCAAGCACAGCCAATCAGACCAGAGCTCACTAACACCAGTCTGAAAGGCAAACTCCAAGAGATAAAGAGAGGCATGTCAATTTGAAACCAGATTTTGGACACTGATGTCATAAGTGGTTTTAAGCAAAATAAATGCATGATACTATGATTTGAGATTAAAATATATAAATACTAAATGCAGAATTCAGAAATTTATTTTAACGGCTTTGCATCACCCACAGTGGTACCATTTTGTTAAAGACAAATTCATTCCAGATTTATTTCACATGCATTCTTTTATTCCCTCCCTATATCTCAGTCAGTGTGTTCTGATTATGTTGGCCAAATCTTGACATTTCTTCTTTTTGGCAAACATCACCCTCTGGTATTCAGCAGTGGTTAATTGTATTTATTTATAAAAGTGCAGTGTCATAATGTATTAACATTGGTTTTATGAGTATTTTTCTCATACAATCCTGTGCTTCCTGAGAAATTATACTTAAATAGTGTTTATTTGGCTTATAATATAGATTAAATCACTTAAAACACAGTCAAACAGAGTAATAGTTTTTTTTTTGCAAAATACGTGAATAGCAGAATATTTATACTGGAGGGTAAACCAGAATTGTCCATTTCCCACATATCAGCCTCCCAGAATCGCTTCTTTGTGATCTGATAGTGACATCATCCACATAACCAATTTTGTAGTCCCTTTCAAGAGAATATGCAAACATTATTATTATTATTATTATTATCTTTTTTGTCACGTAAATATTTAATAACTAGTATGAAATATAACTGAAGGTGGTGATGACATTGCAGGTCAGGAGTGATTAAATAATTGAGATGCTGTTAATCCCTTGAACTTTCTAATTTATGCTTTTAATAATTTAGAATATGCTCACAATGGCATACTAACCGCCCTTGACTTACCAAAAAGTGAATAAAAATAAAACAGAATGCAATCATTCTGTACGTTCCAAAAGCCAATTACAGGGGGCGCTCATACCACTGTCGTTGCCCAAATTTTGTACCAACATCTCCCACAAGATGACGCTGTTGAGTTTTGTCTGAAGTAAAATTGAGTTCTCTCTTGCCTCATTTATTCATTCAAACAAATGGTATAATACTACTTTGTGGGCAATACATTTATATCATGATAAATTAAGATTGTGTCTCTTTTCTACCCAGAGAAAGTGGGTGATAAAGGATGTCAACAAATGCCCAAATAAACCGACGGACAACCTCCCATACTTGCTTTTGTGTCACAGATTCAAACACAGCCCAGTGTTTACTACATTCAGTATTTAGAACATTTTACTCTGTGTGTGATGTCCCTAGACCTGCTGAACACTACCTGAGAACCAGTTAACCATTACTGAGTTTAACAAATGGAAACAATCCTCAACAGCATATTCTGGTTTTCCACAAAGAAAAAAATACATCCTCATTTCAATGGTTGAGATTTAAACAAGGGAATCTGTTTTATAATTTTAAAGATAAATTCCACTTACTTTCCCAAATCAATTCATAATTCCAGTATTTGAGATGAACACTGCGAACACTGACTGTAGAGAAACTTCTGGACTTAAATTGGTTTACAGTCTTGGTGAACAGATTCAGTTTTATATGGAACTGATGGAAAATGAGAAATCTAGGGAAAAAAGCCAATTTTGTTTTGTTAGAAATTAATTTATTTAAGAACAAATTAGAGCATATTTAAAGGGTGAAATGTAGAACATCATATTTTTTTCTATCATCTGAAAAGTGAACAGTGCACTTTATAACATACTAGAACTGAACCTACTGAACTATAAAATAAAGACATTCAAATCAGTTTAATTCAACCATAAATACGTTATTTAGTTTTTTCCAAAGCCGAGACCTAAGACGGGTGTAGCTCAGAGTGTGTTCTTCTGAAGGCACTAAAGACAGCAGAAAGTAACCCCCAAAAACCAGATGCAACAAAGTTTGGAATCTTGGAGGTCTGTATTTGGTTGTTTTGGTGTTGTATAGGTTTGTGATTTGTTGGTTTGGATTCTCAAAGACATATGATTGGTTGGTTTGTAAGTGATTATTTGCTTTTATCTGGTTTATTCGTTGCTCTCATCTCCAACAACCATGCTGCTGTACATCTTCTGTTGCTCTTGTTTGAAAGTGTCCTTGACCTTTGCCCTTTTCAGTCCTCCATCCCTACATTCACACACACAGACACACACACACACACACATTAAAAAAAATAAAGATATATATATATATATATATATATATATATATATATATATATATATATATATGAAAACATTATATACAAACCCCATTATCTGAAAAGTTGGGGCAATCTAAAAATGCAGTTAAAATCTGGAATATGTAATTTGTAAATCACTTGAATATTTACTTAACAGACAAAAGGACAAAAAAAAAGGTTTTCATTGTTTTCAGTGACAACATAATTCCATTTGTAAATAAATGTATAATTTGATGGCTGCAACACATTTAAAAAAAGGCTGCCTCTGGGTCAAATCAACCTTTTTAATTTTATTGTATTTTTTAAATAATTTGAGAAGTAAATATACAAATCATTGCAGTTTTGCAAGTGGATTTTTTGCTAAATGTTGCTGTATACAAGGCTTGAGCTGCTCCTGATTCCATGTGACTATGTCCACCATGGTTGTATGTTGATTTCTTTAACAGTACCACTTGAAAACTTGCTCATGCACATTCAGCAGCGGTTTCCAACACTGGCTGTTATTCACCAAGATTTCCCCTGACTGCCTGAAACTTTTTAGGATATTATCAACTAAAATGATGAAAGACCTCAATTCTATCCGGCCTTGCACTGAGGAACATTGTCTTTGACCTAAATGACAATTCACTCACAAAATGGTGAAACATGACCAATTCTTGCATTTAAAGTATTAACATTCGGTGGATTTTTCTTTTATTCTCAATCTTAATCACAGCATGATACCTTTTTTTTTTCTTTTATTAGTTTTGTTTTATTTAAGTTATTTATTTTTCCTTATTTTTCCTTATTGGTAATTTTTATTTTATTTTGTTTTATTTTGTTTTATAAACATATTTTGTACAGCACTTTGTTTTAGCTGTTGGCGTTTTAAAAGTGCTCTATAAATAAAGTTGAGTTGAGTTGAGTTGACTGTGTTGCAGGTGTCAAATTAAACTGATGTTATTTTTACAAAATGCAATTAGGTTTGTCAGTGAAAACACTGAAAATATCTATTTATCTACTTTAAAATAATCTACTTTAATATGATTTGAGGAATAATGCTGCTCACCAAGACAAGTCCACCAGACCCCCCTGCTGTGCAATAGCAGACTTCACTCTGTTGGCAAACTGCACTGCGTCCTCCCCTTCCTGTACACAGGAAATTAGTCATCCACACTGGGTAAAAACTACAGCACTGCAAACCACTGAATTTCACAATGGCATCCCAAAGAAATGTCATTCAAACAACCTGGTTAAATTAATAGTTCCACAAAAATCAGAATTACACGCTTCCATGTTTGTTGATCAGCCATGTTTGGAGTTTGAAATTTGTTTCTTTAAGTTTAGACTGGAACCACAAGCCTAATGTAACTAACATGAAACGTAATAGAAATATTTGAAGCCATGAAACCAAAAGACGAACTGTTGTCTATAAACACAGTACAGAAAAAATAAAGAAAATTATTCGATTTGAGTAAGACATTGGGGAGTAGACTTTTGAGGCAAGTGTGCGATGACTTAGACCTGCAGTTTGCATTCCCTTCAGTGTTCAGAGTCTTACCCAAAGACTCATATTGGAATAGTGTGGATAGTTGCTAGGTGTTATCCACAACACTTTTATAGCCTCATATCTCCAGCATAAATGGAAAAAAGTAAACTTTTGACACCTAATGATCAAAGCCATTATGTAAAATAGGAAACTGCAGAGTAATAGTAATAATAAAAAAAATACTGGATATGAGTTATTTATATATTAGTGAAAAAAGAGAAGAAAATAAAGTCTTACTTTAAATAGTTCAAGTTACAACAGTATACGTATTTATCAGCCCTGATGCAAGAGGGTAGCTAAGAACAGACAGTTAATCCTGACTATAATAGGAACATGTTAGAACACACAGGGCATCACAATTTGTGCTACATTACATTGTTTACAAGAACTGCCATTTTGGAGATACTCAATACATTATCATGACAATATTTTTTTGCTTCCAACACACACTTCATGAACTGACAGTTCACTTGCTCCCTTAAAAGGTGCCATTGTAACATTACAATAATTATTCATTTTACCTGTCAGTGTTTCTAACATTGTATACAGATATACACATATACACCAATCAACCATAACATTTAGACCTCCTTGTTTCTACACTCACTTTTCATTCTCTCACTTCCATTGATCACATAGGAGCACTTTGTAATTTTACATTTACACAATGGAGTAAATCTGTTGCTCTCCATACATTGTATGCCACTTTTTACCTTGTCTCTCAGTGGTCAGGATCAGCACAGAGAAGGTATGGTTTTGGTAATAGACACTGACACTGTGTTTTTATGTGTTGTGCTGGTATGATTGGATCAGACACAGCGGTGCTGCTTGTGTTTTTAAAGCCCTCAGTGTCACTGCTGGACTGAATAGTCCACCAACCAAAAATATCCAACCAACAATGTCCAGTGCCCACTGATGAAGGACTGGAGGATGACCACCACAAACTGTGTAGCAACAGACCAGCTGCTGTCTCTGACTTTACATCTACAAGGTGTTATTAATAGAGTGGACAGTAAGGGGACACAGTGTTTAAAACTTCGGTGGTGTTGCTGTGTCTGATCCATTCGTACCAGCGCAACACACACTGTACCAGCGCAACACGCAACGCAACACAAACAGAACACCACGATGTCAGTGTCACCAACCAAATCATACCTGCTTTGTGTGGTTCCTGACCATTAAGGAACAGTATGAAAGGGGTAAAATAATATAAACAGAGCTAAAAATAGACTATTGGCTGTAATTTTAAAACTACAAAGGGCTCCTCTATGATCAGTGGATTTGAGAGAATGAGAAATAAGGATGTGGTAAACGTTATGATTAATCAGTGTATACACATATGTACATGATATTGCTTACATGATAAGGAAAATCTGTTATCCAGTTAACAAAGGCACAAGTTGCTTAATGCTTTCTTTAATATTTAAGATATATTTATATTATTTCCTTACCCATTGAGTCATGGAGGGCAGGTACCAGACATTACAGACTATGGCCCAACTGGTCATCATCCGCAGCAGATAACTCACCATGCTGTATTTTGCACTGTTCCAGAATGCATCGCCAAACTGTGGGTCATACTGTAGCAAAACACACACACAGACACACAGAAGTTTGTGCAGAAGTGTGTTATCTTCCCTAAAAACAGGTCATTTAGAAGCATAAGAATAACCGTAAAAAAAACTGTCAGCCTCAGTATTGGTACATCATTGTTGTCCAAAACAAATTATGCATTTCCTTTTCTGCATCATTTGAACATAAATGCTGCTCTTTACACTGTGTAAAACGTTCACAATAAACGGACCAAAATAACAGCTCCAAATCAATTTGAAATAAAATCTTTTCACATTAACTTGCATTAAAATGTAACAATTATTTTGCCTTCTCCTGTCAGGATAGCATGTCTTTTTGGACAGTGATGATATTTCTGGTCAATATTAGCATGAAAAAATGCCAGGCGTGTACAGTGTTGAATGTACTGAGTGGTATAATGTTTATAGCCATGTTGTGTAATGTTAGTGCTGCAGTGTGAGCAGGATTTATACCTTTATAGCGACAGGGTAAATGGTGCCTCCAACTTCAAAGCTTCCCTTTTTAAACATCATCACAGAAGTATTGTTGATGCAGGTTCCTATGTTCACAAATAGAAGCTAATCAGAATGACTAGTTACAGACTTATTTGTAATGTCTCTGGTTCAATTCATTCATTCATTCATTATCTGTAACCGCTTATCCAATTCAGGGTCACAGTGGGTCCAGAGCCTACCTGGAATCATTGGGCGCAAGGCGGGAATACACCCTGGAGGGGGCGCCAGTCCTTCACAGGGCAACACAGACACACACACACATTCACTCACACACTCACACCTACGGACACTTTTGAGTCACCAATCCACCTACCAACAATTCAGATCAATTGGTTCAATTCAGTTTTCTTTATATTCAATTTACTTTGGGATCAATATAGTGTTATCTTATCTTATCTTATCTTATATGACCTTATTGCATATAGTTTATTTCACATGCTGGTGCTTTTAATGATAATGAAAATTTGATTACATCCTCAGCTGGTATGTTTTTAATAGCTGTTATCTAATATAAACACAGAACAGAAAACAAATATACTGTAGGAACCAAAAAACAAGAACTGTATCATTTTTGTTTCTTAATTTTTAGTATGTTTGGCTCACAGTTTCCCCTTGAACTTTCGAAGTGTTTTAATCCAGTGTTTTTCAATAAGTTTCTGCCATGGCTCACTTTTTAAAATGAGAATATAAATGAACCCGCACTGACACTTTGCTTTCTCCACTTGAATTTATTATAAAATTGTAATTAATACAAAACTACAACGTGTTATTGAATAGTCAAAGTGCTTAATCATTTTACAGTGTAATTATTATAAGTAATATGAATTTTGTATCTCATTTATTTGCATGTTCGCCCCCCTCCTTGCAACAAATAGCTCCACTCTCCTCAAGGGGGCATGCCCCAACTTTGGGAACCACTGTTTTAATCATTAAACACTTACCCTCTGGGAATATGAGGATGGGCAGCTTTTTCTTGTCATTTATATGATCCCTCAATCTGTAGAGGACAGGAAATACAGAGAACATTTCAGAGAACACACACACACAAAAGGAAAACACTTTTCATTTGAACAATTTCTGGCATATTGTAACATTGAAACAAGCAGATAAATGTCTAATCTGTACATAACTATTTTATTAACTATATAAATACATGTTAAAAGTAACAGAACAACACCAGTAATCATTGTTAGGTGCTAAGTGCACAATTAAATGTATAAGTAAATGTGATAATACCAAAGGACCGGAAACTCTTTCAGTTTTTTTAATTGGCTGGGTTTAAAAAATTTGCATTAAATACACTAGACAACAATAACATAATTACTGCTGTCTTCAAGTTTAAATGTAACCCAATGTATTCTCAGTGAGAATGTGAAGTGCAGCCGGGGTGTGTATTGTAATTTAATGGACTTTGTGTGCACGCAAATGTGTGTGTGTGTGTGTGTGTGTGTGTGTTTGCGTGTATGTGTGATTGCTGACCTAAATACCAAGTCTGTGCATGCCTGAGCACTGTGTGTGTGTGTGTGTGTGTATGTGTGTGTTGTTAAATAAATGACGGGAAAAGTTCAGCTAGTTCTTAAAGGAAAAGCTTAGCAACTTCAGGAATTGAGATTTCTGTCCGAATGTATTACTAACACAAATGGTTAGAAAAAGAAAAAAAAATCACAGGAACTCCCAGAATACTGGATCATTTTCACTTAAATGAATGAAGTGATATATTCAACAGTTTTTTAGCTGTGAATCTGGATTTACTCTAAAGGAGATTAACTATGGATTTCCTGCTGCATTTGTTTTATTTTATATAAAGTAAATTAAATATTTGTTTATGGCTGTACATTTGCACATATTTTGTTGACAACAGATTTAACAAACACAAGTACAGATTTAACAAAATTGCACCTTTGTGTAACCAGGTGGCGATCTTTCATCTCAGCTCTCTCAAACCAGATGTGAGGACACGCTCGCACCATTGCTCTCTGGACCACGCCCATCAACCCACCATGGACCTGCCCAACCTGTTAATCACATCCCCACCTCAAAATGTGTTCCTGTATTATTTTCACCGGGCACTAGGTCTACAGCTACTGACTACATGCATCATAAAATTGTTATTATTTCCTAACAATAAAGCAGTTGCAAAATATACCTAACAAATCATTCTGCTTTTTTCAAAGTTTAAAATATATTCATAATTGAAAGTTACATCTCCCCTATACTATTATAATTAGCCAGAAAATTGTTATTGTTATTAGATAATGAATTGAACTTTGTTAACTAATCATTGTGCCATGAATATATATCATTCATTTTGTGTATGGCATTGTTTTCTGTGATTCTCATTTTTGCAGTGTTTTTGTTTGGTCTCTCTCACCATAGCATAGCCACCATCGTTAGCCAGAATTACAACATCAATTGGAGAAGTATGGTTGGCCACACAGATTCCACCTTTCTTTGGCTTGTTCTCTCTTGAGAAAACAGAAACAGTTACTAAACAGCATTTTGTGGGGTGAGTTCCAGCAGTACAGAAAACCTGGAGTGGCAAATAATGCCTTCTGTATTACTGAACACAGGGCCATCACTAGAGATGAATGATTAGGAGGGCTAAGTTTTAACCAGGGGGGGTCTAGGGGTAATTGCCACATAGCAGCAAATTTCTTTGACGAGGTACAGATTAAGCAAATCCACAAGGGAGGCTAAGGGGGCCTAAAGAACCCAGGAAAGGAAACAGGTCTAACAACGTCCATGACTAAGCAGCTATTGCAATATAAAATTTATAGCATGGTACCTAATATACTGTAACTGGATTTAGTATCTGTTGTGATGTGGGAATACTGGTTGAGGTCTTTAGTATCTGTAAGAGTATATAGTACATGTTATGGTATTCAGTATCTGTAATTGTATTTAGAACCTATATCGGTATATAATCCCTGTTGTGGTATGTAGTACCTGTAATGTTATTAAGTGCCTGTTTTGGTATTAAATACCTGTAATTGTGCTTATTACCTGTTGTGGTAATGGATGGTGGCCGAAAGGCCTCGGGCACAGATCCGATAACACATCACATGGACCAGTTCACTCAGCCAGTCCTTTAACCTAAGAAACAAGTGTGACTTTGGAGAGCTTGGCAATGTATACAAAATATAAATACAAAATAATATATCCTAAGAAAAAGCTTTATTTTAAAATGATATAGAATTCTAGACATAAGCATGCTGGTGTACTGTGTGATTACCAGCTATTTGGAAGGAATCCCACTACAGTGGTTCCAATGACCAGCCAGGTGAGTCCGATAGAGGCCAACATGATCCTGACCAAAACCAATTATAAGATCATTTTAGGTATTAGACTTTTTCTGATTATTCCAGTTGTCATGTAAACACAATACTTCCTTGTATTAAAGCTATTCTCATTTCATGAATCCAGTGAACATGTTAAAATAATTAATCAATATTGCAGATTATTGTTGTGTGTATGTTGAGCATATGTGTGTATTAAACTGTGTGTATGTGTTACCTGAGAGGCAGGAGGATGCCATATCGAACAATAACACCAATGCCCCACAGTACACTGAGTCTGAGGGAAATGTACTGGAAGTTATTGTTAGTTCGAGTGAGCAGGTTCCAGGAGACCAGCTCCTCAGAGGTGAACCTCTGTGTCACCTCGTCCTCCACGATACTTTCAATGCCTTTACGACTGAAAAAAAACACGTCGCTGAGAGCAAAATCTCCCCGTCGACTCTTCCGCCTCTCTGCTATCTCCTTCTCCAGAGAGGAATCGTCTCTCTGAATGAGACCTGAGGGCAAAACAATACTATGCTGAAACTTCAATAAATAATATCCATCCATTATCTGTAACCGCTTATCCAATTTAGGGTCGCGGGGGGTCCAGAGCCTACCTGGAATCATTGGGCGCAAGGCGGGAAAACACCCTGGAGGTGTTTCACAGACACACACACATTCACTCACACCTTCGAGTCGCCAATCCACCTGCAACGTGTGTTTTTGGACTGTGGGAGGAAACCGGAGCACCCGGAGGAAACCCACGCGGACATGGGGAGAACACACCAACTCCTCACAGACAGTCACCCGGAGCGGGAATCGAACCCACAACCTCCAGGTCCCTGGAGCTGTGTGACTGCGACACTACCTGCTGCGCCACCGTGCCGCCCGTAAAGCATATTCAATTAAATGGAGATGAGTGTTCAGTAGGTCCATCTAACTGAAATTTATCATAACAAATGTTCTGAGGATGGGTGTTTCATGTGACCGCTTTTTCAGTGTTTCATTTTGTAGAAAGTTTCAGTCAGTTCGAAACCAGTTGCAAATGAAATAAATAATTTTGCCAGATGAACCGTGCCAGATGAACAGGAAAAGACATGCAGCTTAGATAAGGTGGAATATAAACAATTTAGCCTCATCTTGCCTGAAATAAAGCTACTGCACCGGTAGGTCCAGATATTTCTGACAGGTCTAAACTGCACTAACACACCTGCGGGAATGAAGATCTGAAAGCAGATCTCCCATCTGCACACACACACACACACACACACACACAGTTTTTACACACTTTGTGGCAGAATTTTGTTCTTAGATTTAACTTTAAGGGGGTCCTTCTACACATTATTCCAGTGATTAATCCAGTGTGATGTAATGCATGGATTTTGCCTTAAAAACCCACTTTTTTAGTTAAATGCTGATGTTAGTGTATCATGTTAATGTAGTATGTAATTGTACATTTTAATCATTTAGGAACTGAAGATATGTGAAAATATGCTGAAATAGTTTTGCACATTAATCTGTTCCACCTTAAAGGACTTTCTGAACGTAAACAAATAAGAGGAAATTTTGTTTTGCTCTGAGAACATTAGTTCTCCAGAATCTTCAATGCTGCCTTAATTGGCAGCATAAGTCTAAAATCATATATGCTTCTGCGTCCGAGGTACCTTCACACATATTCAAGTCAACCATGCCACCGGCATTGACACAACCCCATACCATGACAGATGTTGGCTTTTGAACCTATCACTGATTATAATCTGGATGGTTCCTTTTGTCTTTGGCATGGAGAACTTAACAACTTCTTTACTGAAAACAAGCTGAAACATGGGCTCCCCTGACCACAGCACAATTTTCCACTAGAACTCAACAGCACTCAACAGAACTCAACTCAAGAGCATATCACTCTAGCACGATGGTTTCTCATGCAATGCCACTTGAAGGATCAAAGATCATGCACATTCAGCAGTGGTTTTCAGCCTTGCCCTACACAGACTGATTTCTCCAGATTCCCTGAACCTTTTCACAATATGTGCAGTGTATTCTGAAAGACCTCAGTTTAAACCTTGGGTTAAGAAAAATCTTTTTGTTTGACAATTCTCTTGTGACGTCTGGCGGTGGTGAGCCACAACCAAACCCTTTTACCTTCTTTATTCATCTTGCTTATTGTGGAATGTTTCAAACCTTGAAATTTCCTTTAACTCTTCACAATTATTTTTTTTAACCTGTACCAAATTTGATTGTATTATAGAAATTAAATTCTAAATTTGTTTCAAAACGTTGATCAGCTGTTTGTCAGTTAAATACATTTGAACAAAATTAAATCACAGATTGATTATAATTAATTTTTACAAAATGTACAACATTTCTGGATATGTTTTTATACTTGAGATAGATGTTAAAACAGGCAGAAATCTCTCTTTCTTAATAATTGTAAACATTATATAAAGGTTTTACCTTTTGCTGTCATAAGTTTATGCGTTTTGCATTTTTGTAATAATTGCATTATTCTGCAGCAATAATAATATATATATTCAAATTGCTATTTTTTTCAGCCAGCTATATCAGTTAGACTTAAAATAACCTTGTGAGGCCTTGTGTTGCTGACCACTTGCTGCAGCTTAGAACAAGATGAAAAAATATTTTTATGTAAGCCAAATGTTACAAACTATAAGACTAAAATCTTTTTTGAAACCTATCTTTTAAGACAGATCTCAGATCCCATTTCAGTACAGCTAACTTAGCTAACTAGCTTCCACAAGCTGAGGCTTTGTGGCGAAATGTCACAGAAAAATACTGATAATAAAATCAATGAAAGCGTAAACACTAACATCACCACCTAATCCATTAAGAAAACAATATTATGCATTAAATTTTTATATTAATTTGTGTGTTATTGTTAATATTAATTATCCATGCAAACTATTTCTGAATAACATCAAAAATAAATGGAACAATTAATAGTTAGAGTCACAGACAAAGAGTGAGGATGTTTCTGATAACAAAGTTACAAAGTCCACTAAGGGTGTGTGTTTGTGTGTGTGCATGTGTGATTTTGAAATCCTTAATTGTATTATGTTTCTGTGTAGAAAATTCTAGAATATGGAAAGAAAACAGTACATATTTAATGATACTTATATAATGTACATATTTAAAGTTACTTTGTACCTGAGTAGAAATCGATACATTTACACATATACAAAATATATTTTGTTCCCTTATATGTATTTGTTTTAAATAAAGTTTCTTGCAGAACTGTTTATGTTTTTCATTTTAAATCGCAAATCCACAAAAGTCTCATTTCAAACCTGAAGTTTAGCTAGCTGGATAATCAGCGAATACTTTTTTTTTTTTAATATTATGATTTTATTTTGTAATTTTGTAATTAAATTTTGTTCTTTAACCTAGTTTAACATGTGTATGTTATTTAACTTATATAAACTACTTTGGTTAGAAATGGGTAACTACACCTCCTGGCATCTGCTAACTGAATCTTTGGTTCACTTACAGTTGTTTATTTGAGGAGTGCTATAGATCGGTGTGGGACTCTGCCATAATGTTTGTAGCAACATAATAATAGATGTACAGTATGTCCACTTAGTAAGGAGGCCAATGCAGTTTGGTGTAATGCACGACAAAAAGGGCAAGTGGATGCTATGTTCCACTCAATATCTAATATATTGGATCTACTGAATAAAACAGTATCTACTGTGAATGAATTAGCATTTGCTATGAATAAGTTTTATCTTGAACAAATGATTCGGAATGGGAATGTAATGATATTGTATGTTTATTTTTACCATTAGACGCTGAGGGTTTTAATGTCTCCTTCAGTTTAATGTCCTTCTGAATCTTCAGTGTTGCCCACTGTAACAAACATAGACACACACAGTTAAGGAGTGGTAAAAACAAAATGCATTTTGCCCAATGGGATGATTAAGATGCAGGTACGAATAGGCAAATAGTGTCAGTAATCTGGCGGGATTTAAATAGACGTGTTTGAAGCTGTTATAAATCATAGTTGAAGAAGGCCATGCACAGGAGATGCCCTCACAATCAGATTTGAAGTGCTTTTTCAAAGAATATTGGGAAAAGATTTTCACACAAATGTGTACCCAAAATGATAGAATACTGTCATAAAATCAAAATGTGTTTTAACAAACTATTAGTTTAAAGGTGTGTGTGTGTGTACAACCACAGTTTTGTATGGGTTTATTTTTATTTTTCACCTAAAAGGCTTCACTTTCATTTTCAGTTAAAGTGTACAGATAATAATTCACATTATATCTGCAAATATTTCTGAAAATTATAAATCTCATCCTCATTATTTAACATCTCACAGCTGTGTAGACATTCTATATCTACTGTATTTGCCAAATACACTTGTCAGGTAAAGGAAAAATGAAGCACAGGAATATTGCTTTATTATTACTGAACACTGTACAAAACCTTCATGGGCGCAGTGGTGAATACAATCAAAAGGACAATCACACATTTTCTCATGAACTAGTCATTATACTGACACCTAAAGGCCTGGATGTACCAGAGATTCTGTATTTAACCTATTTTAAACATGGCCGCACACATGTGGAAGCCCCCCTCAGTGTTTACCTCAAGTGTTTTGATGAGGATCTTCATGTAAGTCTCAGTGATTCCCAGTGAAAGTCCAAACATTGCAGGAAGCATGATGAGCAGCAGCAGTGACAGGAAGAACACTTGCAGCACTGGGAACACTGTGGCCCACAGAGTTCCCATACTGGTATATGTACGCACACACACACACACACACACACACACACACACACACACACACACACACACACACCGTCACCTACACACTTACCAGACTACCTGCACACTAACCTGGACACCTGACCTCCTCTACAAGAGTACACTCACCAATGTATATATTACTCACATAGCCCTAGATAAATTAAGATACATCTGCACTCCTATATACACACACACACTTTGTTTATACATAGCTGTATACTTACACTCATACAGTTATACATTCATCTGTATATCTACACACTCACCTGTATATACTTTTACATTTACACATGTAAACCTTGAAAAATATGCCTCTGTCACACACTCAGCTGCATCCACACAATCCTAAACACTCACCTGTCACACACTCACCTAGACACCTATGCACGAACATGTACACCTAATTAAATGCATTAGTATTGATTCACTCACTTGTAAATAAACACACACCTAACACAGAAACCTCTTCATCGCATACTATGTTCTAAATAAAGCTACAGGATTTCCATGATTCAAATACTACACACAATCACACACATGCATTCTCTCTCTCTCTCTCTCTCTCTCTCTCTCTCTCTCTCTCACACACACACACACACCTACACAAACACAAGAGACAAATATTGAATAAATATGTGATTATGGTACATTACTAGCACTAGGAAAGTTTTTGAGTTGGAATGAATAAATGAATGAATGAACGAACCGGCAGACTAATTATTTAATGAGTGAGTGAGTGTGTGAGTAAATGAATGAACAAATTAATTAGTTAATTAAATCATGACTAAATCTCAATATATTCCTTTTTAAAAAATATATTTAAATATGTGACCTATTAGAATTTTAATCATAGTTTACAATTATCCAACTAAATACAAACACAATCACTATTCTTTTGACACATTGGGAGACAAATATCTGAAACTGATCAAAGTACAATTGTGTCCATAATGAGGTTAAACTGAACACACAGTACATACAGCAGTGAAACATGTAAATCACTAAAATTATCATAAGAACAAAAGCATATTTTTAAAGTGTGTTTCCTGTAGACAACAAGTTCACACACTTTTGGAAAACCAACAGATGTCACTCGAACAAGGGTGTCCAAATACTTTCGCCCTCTGTGTGTGAATGGACAAAAGGCAGGAAACTCACCCGTGTGAAGTACAGCTGAATATGTCTCATCACTTCTGGTCTGTTTGCGTTAAACTCTGCGCTTCTTACGCCATGAGAGGGGCGTGTGTGTGTGTGTGTGAGAGAGAGAGAGAGAGAGAGAGAGAGAGAGAGTGCCCCAATGACTGCGATGTAGAGCAAAGGTCGGAAATAAAACCCTGACACCACGCGGAAAAACACAGGAATTGCATCCCTCCTGACACCACTAGTATGCAGATGGATGACAGTGTAATAAAGAAGTAAGGAAACAAAGGATGAGTGAGTGAATGTATGAATAAATTAATGAAATTTAGTCAGACATGTGTGAGTAGAAACAAATATGGATGAATGAATAAGTGAAAGAAAGAAAAATGAGAGCATATTTCAGAGAATTAAGTGAATAATTTGAGAACAGAAAATGCAACAAGGAAACAAGAAGATGGGAAAAGTGTATGTGCAAGTGTATGTGCTGTGCTCCATATTCAGATTTGATGGATCATTCCAGGTCAGTGTTCAGAGAGTGATGAAATGACTATAACAATATAAAGCAATACAGTTGGCAGGACATTCATTTTACTCACCCGCTCTCTCTCTCTCTCTCTGTGTATGTGTGTGTGTGGAGGGTACGGGTGGAAATATGGAAATGATCAGCGAATCCCAGGGACATGTTTCCTCACTTCCCTATTTTCTCCTCTCCTCCCCTCTGTTGATTTGTTTCATCTTCTCTTTTAACTTCTCTTCTCTCATCTCCCCCTCTTCTCTTTTATCAAGTCTAATGAAAAAAAAAACCCCACGCAACTTTTATGATCTGCTTGAGTCCTGTACTGATTAAACATCATGAAATAAGTGAATGGACAACGAAAAGAATCAAGCAAACATGAATAAATCCAGTGTTTCTCCTCCTCACTGCCAGCTATCTTGAGTTCTGATTTAACAGAAGTTTTTTTTTTTTTACCAAAGCATCTTACATATATTAAAACCATAGATTACCATGTAAACTTGAGGAAAGGGGTATATAATATTCATTCATTGTCTGTAAATGCTTATCCAGTTCACAGTGGGTTCGGAGCCTACCTGGAATCACAGGGTGCTAGGCAGGAACACAGCCTGAAGGGGGCGCCAGTCCTTCACAGGGCAACACACACTCACACCTATGCACAACATTTGAGTTGCTAATCCAGCAACTAATCTGTGTTTTTGGACAATGGAGGAAACCCATGCGGACACAGGGAGAATGTCCTAAACTCTTCACAGACAGTAAGCAGGGCTCAAACCCACAACCCACTGGGTTTTGGGCTACAAAACAGTGGAACCCAGCTGGATTTGTGTTCATTGATCCAGAACTAATCCTCCAAAATCAGGGTTCATATGGTAGAATTCAATCAAATCCTCAGAGTAAAAAATCTTGTTAAAATCATTCCCGAAGAGCAGAAGCTCTTACTGTAGGAAGGCGGGCCAAAACATACCCTTGATTTCAGAAGATGGAGTAATTGTCCATAATGATTAAATGTGAATTACATGGAGTTTAATTCATATACAGACAATAGCTTTGCGTCAAGAGGCAACACTGATATCTAAGGGTTAATGTGGGAGTGTGTTTTGATAAATTTCTCAGATCAAAGTTTGGCAAGGGGCTAATTTTCAGCTTTAGTTAATCACAGAGTAGAGAGGGTTCTACCGCATTTTCCTGAGGCCTCTGATTTCCTGGGACTTAAAGGTGATGTTCACGATTTTAATCCAATAGATTTTTTTAAAATAAAATTCAGAGTATGTTTCTTCACCATTTGCTAGCTCTCTGGCTTGTTTGCGTGGTGGGGAAATGTCCGTCGTTTGTATACAGCCTCAGGCTCTGTAAGTTGGAAACAAACTGGAGAAGTGTTTCAATCTGAACGTGCAAAGGAGCCCTCTCCCACTGTTGCCCACCCAGGCACGGCCACGAAAAGGCATCTGGAGGTGTTAGGACAGTGGAGAGACCTCTGAATGTTAAAAAGCATGAAAATAGATGTTGCTGTATTCATTCTCTATGGCTAATGATGACTTATTTTTGCTGTTACAGTTACATTACTAAAGGAGAAACTGACACCTAATTCAGGACATGGCAAACCGCATGAGAGTAAAAACATACCAAAAGTGCTTGAAACCTAATCAGCTCAATTTACAAATGAGTCTCTGTGTTAATTCAAACTTACAGTTAGGTTAATCTTCAAACATTCCATGTCACTGAGCTTCTGAACGAACACGAATGGGATGGAGGGGTGTTTTACACATTTGGACAGTGGAACTCATTGTATCCTGATTTTTAACTGTTATTTTATCTTTTAAATGAGCGTTTAGCTCACCTCAAAAACTGGCAGAAGATATTTTTAAAAGTGATTTTTCTCTGTTAACTGCAACTCACATAAAATGATAAATTAAGCCGATCTGTAGTCACTGAATGGATGTGTACTCTACAGAGCGAGTTGGCCTAAGGGGTGGCCGGTGGCCATGTTTAAAATAGGTTAAATACGCAATCTCTGTCCACTAGGTTTCAGTATAATATCTGTGAGGAAAAAAATGAGTGGAGTAAAAGACTGATGTCTCTTTTATAAAACCAATAAGATTCCTAGATAAAAGCTTAATAATGCAACTTTCTTTGTAGAATCTGATCAAATAAAAAGGTTAAAACGTTTCTAAAATGAACCTAGCATACTAATATTTTACACTTTTGTTTTAGTTCATAAGCTTCTCTCCTTTTCTTTGTTCTTTACTTATCTTTTCTTCTTTCTAATGTTTTGGATTCCCTCCTCCCCTCATTCTTGCCGTTTCTTCTCTCTCTCTCTCTCTCTCTCTCTCTCTCTCTCACACATACACACACACACACACACCCTCTCTCTCTCTCTCGCCGTGGTGTAGCTCAGTTCTCTTTCTCTGTCTTTCTCCGTTATGTCTCCTGCTCGCTTGCTGCTCGTGCTGGTCTTGAGCCACGTCGCAGGCAGCTCATTCCCAGACCCGGAGCAGGGTGGGTGTCTTTACATTTACACACTCTCTCACACGCAGAACAACACATTCACACGCTTAAATCACCAACAAACTCACTGCAGGCGCGGGGAAACCGGCTTGTGTGTTTGTATGTGTGCGCGCTCGCGCGTTTGCGTTGTCTGCAGCCCTGCACACAGCACGTCTGCAGGATTCTGCAAAATATGCACCGTTGGCATGCTTTCGCAAAGTTTTATTTTTTTTAATTGCAAGTTGTGAAACAGAAGTCACTATTACTACAATTGAGGTTGTTGCATGTTTTGAATGTTTAGCCATTTTTAAAACACAAATGTTCCACATTTTCAAACATTTGCACAGAAAATAATGTAAAAACTTTTTAAAGAGTGCCAAATAAAGATTTGCAAACTTGGAATGCATTGCAAGTTTCTAAGCTTTTGCAAAATTTGTTGTTGCAAATATTACAGTTTCGACATTTTTTCATACTTTTTTTTTTTTTTAAGAATTGTATATTTCCGACAGTTCCGTGTTTTTCGAAGCTCCTGACCGCATTATGTGAATATTTCTCAGATGTGTTCATCAGGTCTCACTCTGAGTTTTCTGTGGTGAGACCAGAGCGAGTGGACAGTTCCAGGAAGTTTTTGTCTCATGATCTGTCTCACCGTCCGGCCATGGGTTCCCGCGTGTTTTACCGGCTGCATCTGGGCCAGCGTGATCTCATCCTGAATCTCACACTGAACCCACATCTTCTCGCTCCGGATCACGTGGTGGAGACCCGGAACAGTAATGGAACCGAACGGCGTGCGGAAAACCTCTGCCATCTCCTCGGAACTGTAACGGACGGAAACACCCAGGGAACCGCCGCTGTGAGCACCTGCCGTGGACTGGTGAGTAAAGCTACCGTTAATTGAGTCACCACCAAACTATATTTATTTCACTTATAAGTAATACATATATTCATCTTTATAAAATGTTATAATAATTTTAAAACCTTCTCTACAAAGGGCAACACATCAAACTGACTTGTTTTTGTCCCATATATACTACATAGAGAGGGGCACCCACATGAGGTTGCCAATGTTAATAAAACAATTGACTAGGCTTCATTTTAACGGTTGATTAATAATGCAGGGGATAATCCCTGGTTAAAATGTCTCGCATAAATAGTTTAAAGTACTGTTGTTCAAGTACAACTAGCATTTATATCAGTAGCTTATACGTTATAAGCATAAAGGTATCACAACGTAGCAGAGCTTAATTCACAGACATAATCAGTTACAACAACAACAAAAACAACAGCTGGGTGGTAGTACTGTAAATTTAACATAGTTAACAAATATACATAGTGCGGGTTAGTGTGAAATTCATTAGCACAGGTACAGTAATTAACATAGACATCATTAGCACTTATGTCTTTAATATAGGCAACTATAGATCTTAGTATGTTCAGCATTGGTCATTTACAGTTGGACAGTACAGAAGCAGGGCTATAATTATTGCCTAATTACAGGCCTCTTATTGATATTACAAAACTAACGTGCATGTGTGAATATAGGGTTGTGTAAATAGCATAGCACCGATTAACATAGACATAGAGAACACGTCTCATTGCACACGTGTGTCTGATCCTGCAGGAGTGAAGGGCTTCAGAGCAAACACACCAAACTGACACACAGCTCTGTGTGTGTGTGTGTGTGTGTGTGACCTGTCTCTCAGTCTCCTTTCCTCCTTTCACACAGGGGGTATACACACATAAACTCATATGCTGACACACATGAGGTTCAGTTACTGCAGGGTCAGCAGATATAACAAAAACAGCTTGTAATGAAAGACAGACAGAGAGAGAGAGAGAGAGAGAGAGAGAGAGAGAGAGAGAGAGCAGGAATACAGGGGGAAAGTGAGAAAGAAGATTGCAGGAGAAAGTAGAGAGGAGAGAGTAAAATAAACAGAAGGATACTGCTGCTGTGGAAGACAAAGTTTAGTGTATCAGTGTGTCATCGACCAGCATGAGTCAGTGTGGAAAACATGAGAGAGAGAGAGAGAGAGAGAGGAGAGAGAGAGAGAGAGAGGGAGGAAAAGAGAGTTAGTTTTAAACAGGGCAGCATGTGTAACATGTTCTGGTGTAACCAGGAAACTTTGTGTTTGTGTGTGTGTGTGTGTGTTTGTGTGTATGTGTGTGTGTGTGCATGCTGTGGGTCAGTGAGAGTAGGAATGTGTGTTTCCCTGGGGATCCACCCACCTGTCAATCAACAGCAGCTCCTACCCACTCATCTTCCAACAACCCTCTATCTACTTATTCTTGCCCTATTCTCCTCACCATTCTCTCTCTCTCTCTCTCTCTCTCTCTCTCTCTCACACACACACACACTCTCTCTCTCTCTCTCTCTCTCTCTCTCTCTCTCTCTCTGCCTCATTAACCTTTACTGTTTAACCCATGACATGCTGGAAAGATCCCTAAACATAGTGTCAGTAGGCATAAGACATTCACAGTGCATAAACACCTCCCTCTGTTTAGTGGGTGGAGCCAGGAGTTGGAGAATTTACAAGATTTTGGTTGTTAATGGGGTCAAATAACCTTAGTTCACCCCACCCCACCCCCATGTGTACTGTATTTGGGTTAGTCGATCAGATGTTCAGTTCACTCTAACAGTGTGGGGTTTGTTTCACACTGAACAATAACAATTATAATCTCTTAAATCTGATTTCTATGCGTCCTATTCCTCTGTAATCATCATAATTAAATAATTAGGACAAAGCAAATAACTGTGTAGTGTAGGAGAACTGTAGAGTGTTAGATTATTCAATGTGAATTAAAACATCCCAGTCAGTCTGTGTGTGTATGTGTGTGTGTGCGTGTGTGTGCGTTTTAGAAAGAATGAGATTCAATTAGATTTGCATCTCCTTTTGACATCAGATGGGAAGTCATAATTATACTGCTCCCTCTATCCCTCTATCTATACTCACAGCACAATATATTGTTACATAGCACAAGCTTTTATGTGACAAGGCACAGACAGGGTTAATCCACAAAAAAACCCAAAGCAAAAAAAAAAAAAAAAATCTAGAGCAGAGAAATGAAATAATTGAGCAACAATTTTGAAAATGAAAACCCCTGCATGCTTGGTTTGTGTTGAGAATTGGCTCTTGATCATTTAAAGAAGCAGGAACCAGGGTGACCAGGGCCTTTTAGACAGGGTGAGAATGGTGCTGTGATGCTAGAAACTTATAGTATTTTGACCAAGGCTTGTCACAGACATTTCATTAAGACCCCACTGACCTAAATATGTCAATTCTAAATAATCATTTTTTATGCATTTATTATGTTTGACATGTCACAAGTATTCATTTATTACAGTTTTAGTTGCACATAATTAAAACTAATTTTAGAGGCAAACTACAGAGTGAAACATACAGATTAGACGGAACCACGTCTCAGGCTCTCAAGTTTTTCAGTGACGTGTCAGAACCAATTCATATCAAATTACAGGATGATTTTGCTTTTGCTAGTTAGAACTGTTCTTCAGGATGTGAATTTTTTACCAGATTAGACTTCAACAGATTCTGTGTTTATGTGTGTGTGTGTGTGTGAGAGAGAGAGAGATTCCTCTTTATTGGACTAAGAACTGGTTGGGAACTGAAGTGTTTTCACACACACACACACAAGCACACTATAACAGTAATAAGGTATAAGGTTTATGATATTAATAAATCATTACAATCCTTTCGGTGGGAGGGGCTAAATTAATGTAGGTGGAAAGGGTGGGACTAAACTAACGTAGCTACATAGCCCCAATAAATAAACAAATGGCTGTTCCAGTGTTGATGTGTTCAGCAGCAGTGAGCGAGGACATGCAATGATTTATGGGATTTAGGCTCAAATGCAGCTGGATTTCCTCATGAACAAACATACACACAGAGACATACAGTTTGATAAGTGTGGAATGACTACAGAGATTAGAGATATTTGTGAACATTGAGTCTACTCAATGAGTCTCACACACACACACACACACACGCACACACACACACACATACTCAGATGTAGTGTTTCTGTGATTTCTGAGAATAATAAAACAAGGTAAATCCCAACTCCACTAAGACAGACATTTTCTATAACACACATCAGAAACGTTGTTTTCCCTGCAGCGTAGAGAATGTGTGTGTGTGTGTGTGTGTCTGTCTGTCTATGTTGAGCTTGTTAAGACACAGTGATGGAGAGGATGGTAATTTGGTCTGATGAGCCTTGGAGAAGTGTTAGGACTTGCACACACACACACACACACACACACACACGCACACACACGCACATGCACACACACACACACACACACACACACATTGGCTATAGCGGGAATGTGCTCCAGGCCAGAGAGAAAGAGAGAGAACTACATAGATAGTAAATACCTCTTTTTCATGACATGAGTGCAATTAGCCGCTTTCATCTTTTAGTATATAATAACAATAGTGTGTTTGTGTGTGTGTTTGTGTATGTGTGTTTTAGACAGGCCTGCTGACCCTAGCCAGTGGAGTGTATCTGATTGAGCCTGTCCGTGGACACACACCGACGCTCACACAGCCGCACCAACCACACGTCATCTACAGAAACCACAGCTGGAGAGTCCCCCGAGCACGCCGCAGCACAAACACCCACACACACTCTGCCTGTGGAGTCTCAGGTCATTAGCTATCTCACCCTCACTAATACAGAATATTATATTTATGTACTGTTGAACATGTGTGTTAGCATGCTTGCACCAGCTTGGACCTTTGACTTATTCAAATTGATGTTCTTGTCTTCACCCACAACCTGAGGACCCATCACAAAATAAATTTCAATGAGGCAAAAACAGTGATTAAGGCATGAAAATACACATGTTGGTGGGAGGACATAAAGGTAAAAAAAAAAAATATATATATATATATATATATATATATATATATTATTCCTGAAGAAAATGCAGAGTGTTTCCACAATGATATTCCACGTGGTTGCTAACCAATAAAATGGCATGTCTGTGTTGGTGCTATGGTGTTGTATGTTGGAAGTACACTCTAAAAAGAACCAACTTAATTGAATTGCTTCAATTGGTAACAAGTAATTCAATTAAGTTTATCCAACTTAATTTTTTAAGTTTTTGAAGGTTGAACTTAAAAAATTAAGTTGGATAAACTTAATTGAATTACTTGTTACCAATTGAAGCAATTCAATTAAGTTGGATCAACTCTTCTCTTTTTAGAGTGTAAATTAAAGCATACTCATAAGCGTGTGTGTATGCGTGTGTATGTGTTACAGATGGAGATGAAAATTATAAAAAGTTGGAGGGTGAACGAGAGATCTGGGAGCGAGAGCAGCAGAATCCAACAGATCTGGGACAAACAGGACGAAGGCGGATCTCCCCTCGATCGGTCAGTATGGAGCGATGGGTGGAAACCATGGTGGTGGCAGACTCTAAACTGCAGCATTATCATGGCAGCAAAAATGTGGAGAGCTACATCTTCACCGTCATGAACATGGTGAGAGACTGAGAATGAATCATGATTCAGAATCACTGATTGATTCATGATTCATTTTTAATTATTAAGGGTCACGTAGACTAATTCATGTTTCTGAGTCTGTGGTTCATATTGTATTATATAGACAGTTTAATTGATATGTAATTTAAGGTCTGTGATACACTTCCGGTTTTGAATGACTCATGAATCACACGTTTTTGATGATTCTTGACTCGTGGTTCTGTTTGAGTTGCTGTTAAGAATTGGTTTGGCTGTTTGATTCTGAGTGTATGATTCAGCTTTGATCTGATTCAGAGCCTGTGATTCAGGTTAAGTCTGATAATTGTACTTCAGTAGTGTATGCATATTATTACTTTCTATATACATATGTTTTTATCATTGTTAATAGACTAACTTATTAACACATTATTATTTAAATAGGTAGGCTACATATCCTGAACAAGATATTAATAAACCTGTGATCATGTGTATGTGTATTGCAGGTGGCAGGTATTTTTCATGATGCCAGTATCGGTAATGCCATCCACATCGTCCTTGTTCGACTCATACTGCTGCAAGGAGAGGAGGTATTAACAGAATAGTCACGATTTATGAATTACTAAATGATTCAGGAAATGAGAGGATTCCTAGTAACTTCAGATGTAATAAAATGTATATGTGATATGAGTTTAATCGCATTTTATTTACATTTTAGTTACACGAGCTGGACACGCTGCACTTTAATTTTTAATATAAAAAATGACAAAATCATGTAAATATTGAACGTTTTTTGTCACTATTTTTTAAATATTTCTTTTCACATTAAACACCAAATTATCCCCACCCTATCCCAGCAGCATCATTAAGTGTGTTTGTGTGTGCAGCTGTATTTTTTTTCTAGGAAAAATGGAAAAGCATGGCCCCAGATAAATAATGTAGCACCCCAGAGTAATTTTTATTATTCCACTTGGCTCTGATTCACAGTGCATGTCCCTGGTGGCTCTGTTTGAGTCATGATTGAGAATGCATGATTGAAACAGACTTTGTCTATTAGTAGAGTGTGCTTGAGTTTTTGATGCAGAGTGGCTGTTTGATTTAAGGTGCAGGTGAAATGAATATCTAGTTTATAATGTTTGTGTGTGTGTGTGTTTGAATCAGAAAGCACTGAAGATTGTTCATCATGCAGACTCCACTCTCTCCAGTTTCTGTAGCTGGCAGAAAACACTGAACCCACAGAGCGACACACACCCTGCACACCATGACGTTGCAGTGCTTATAACAAGGTCTCTCTTGCTCTCTCTCAAACACACACACACACACACACACACATACACACACACAGTCACTCAAACACTCTCTTCCATAACTCTAGGTATGTATGTTTTCTGAAAGATTTGTTTTGGTATTTTTTGACCGCATATGTATGTCTTTGTGTGTATGTGCTTGTTCAGGAAGGACCTGTGTGCTGGTAAAAATGAGCCATGTGAAACTCTGGGTCTCTCTCACCTGTCTGGGATGTGTCAGCCACATCGATCCTGTAACATTAACGAGGACTCTGGTCTCCCAGTTGCCTTCACAATCGCTCATGAACTTGGGCACAGGTGTGTGTTTGTTTATAGTGAAAATTTTGTAAAATCAGAAAAAACAAAAATAGTTGTCTTTTTTTTCAGAGTGTAGTATAAAGCCCCCTATATTTGGCTATCTACCAGTGGAACTGTTTTCCCTGGAGGAATGAAGCATTTTCCAGTATATTTGGGATGAGTTGGATTGTTGTGTGCAGTTGTAATTCTGGCAGCTGATTTTCATTTAATTCTGGTCTAAATTTGTTAGTTTTAGTCATGTATCAGTAATTAAGTTGTTAGTTTCAGTTGATGACACAGTTACACACAGGTTTCAACTCTTCCACATCCCTAAGCACCACATACCTTGCAAGTTTAAATGGATTGTCATGTAGTCATCAACAAGATGTGGCAGACTTTGCTACAGATCCCCTAACTCATATCTCTGTTGGCCTAATAAATGCCTGCTACTCTAGCTCTCTCACATCAGACACCAAATCTGCAATCTGCTTTCATAAGCTTCATCAACTTCATCTTCAAATGGGACTGTTAAGTCAACAAAATAATCTATCTGTTTGTTCTCTGAGTACAAACAACATATCCTGCCTCAGCGTAGTAACCTCTGTGGCACGTGTAGGTTATTATCTATGTTTGCTATCGGCTTCCTATCTCGTGTTTTAAAGCATTTCCCAATAGTAAAACTCTTGCTCTTCAATACCCTGCACTTCATGTACAAACTTGATTGCCTTACTACTAATATCAGTGGGCACACTATTAACCTCTAAGCACTTCTTATCAACTAAAACTGTCAAAGAGCTAAGCACCTGATTGTATCTCCACGTGTAGTGTCCCTGCAACAAACTAACCTCATATGCTGACATATAATGTTTCAAATTCATTCCCTGCACATAATTTACAACTGGAGTCTTCACCTACCCACTGCCTAAGGTTTTGCAGACTTGGAAGAACATCATGAGTAACTCTGAGAATAAATGTAATCTGACCTGCATCCATCACCCATAACTCTTACCAGGTAACTGTCCATTTTCTACTCTCTCTCATGTAAGCCACTGGCCCTTTTTTGGAGTTGCTGCTGTTGTTATTTCCTCTTCTTGCTCTTGAATAAAACTAGTAATCATTTACCATTTCTTTTATGATGTGGCCTTACTAAAAGTTTTCCACAGATCACATGACCTTCGCCCTGCCCTTCCCTTTCCACCTGCCCTACCACATCTCTGTGCTGTAATATTCTCTTAGCTAAATGCACTAACTATCATTTTCGTCAAAAGCCCATCTTTTGACCCTCACCACATCACTTTACAACCTGCCTTAAAACATTTAAATTCCTCTAAAAGCTATGCTTGTTAGAGGTAGGTCAAAATGACTCTCCACAAAACTGCTACTCAGACAATGTGGTACTACTAGGCATTTACTTATTCATAATCTAGTGAATATCACTGTAATCAGAACTTCATTAACCATCAGTGTCTACTTTTGCCATGGAAGCAAGACAAAGTGTAGACGCCAGGGTTTTAATTTATCTGTCAGAAAAATCTTATCAATGTTATTAATAGTCTTCATCTTTTTTATGTTACATAAAAACAACTTTTGTGTCTATGTCTGTGTGTTTGTGTCTTTGGGTGTATTTGTGTGTGTGTGTGTGGTGTCTTTTTATAGTTTTGGTATTCAGCATGATGGTCAGGGAAATGACTGTGAGCTGGATGGTAGAAACTCCTTTGTCATGTCGCGACAACTTCAATATGATTCCTCACCCCTCACTTGGTCCTCTTGCAGCAAAGAATACATTACCCGCTTCCTTGAGTGAGCAAACACACACACAAACACACACACACACACACAAAACACACACACACACACACACACATATATATATATATATATATATATATATATATATATATATATATATATATATATATATATATATACAAGCTAACAAACACTTTTTCTGTCTCACTCTCTCTCTCTCTCTTAAGTCGTGGCTGGGGTTTCTGTCTTGATGATCGTCCATCCAAAAAGGATCTGACCACGTCTCTGGTTGCTCCGGGGGTCCGCTACTCTCGGCAGCATCAGTGTCAGATGCAGTATGGCCCCAATGCCACTTTCTGCACTGAAATCGATGTAAGGCATTAAAACATTCGTTTTCAGAGTCACTGCAAACATAGAGATATTTATTTCTAGTGAGTGTCATGCCCATTTAAAGAATTCCAGGTTTAAGTTGGTGTCCCCGGACATCACTGTACAGGTGCTGGTCATAAAATTAGAATCTCATGAAAAAGTTTATTTATTTCAGTTATTCCATCCAAAAAGTGAAACCTGTATATTATACTCATTCATTACGCACAGACAATATATATATTTCAAATGTTTATTTTTTTTATTTGATGATTATAACTGACAACTAATGAAAACCCCAAATTCAGTTCCTCAGAAAATTAGAATATTGTGAAAAGTTTCAATATTGAAGACACCTGGTGCCACACTTTAATCAGCTAAAGGCCTTTAAATGGTCTCTCAGTCTAGTTCTGTAGGATACACAATCATGGGGAAGACTGCTGACTTGACAGTTGTCCAAAAGACGACCATTGACACCTTAGACAAGCAGTGCAAGACACAACGGGTCATTGTAAAAAGGGTGGCTGTTCACAGAGCTCTGTGTCCAAACACATTAATAGAGAGGTGAAGGGAAGGAAAAGATGTGGTAGAAAAAAGTGTACAAGCAATAGGGATAATCACACTGGAGAGGATTGTGAAACAAAACCCATTCAAAAATGTGGGGGAGATTCACAAAGACTGGATTGCAGCTGGAGCCAGTGCTTCAAGAACCACCACACACAGGCGTATGCAAGACATGGGTTTCAGCTGTGGCATTCCTTGTGTCAAGCCACTCTTGAACAAGAGACAGTGTCAGAAGGGCCTCGTCTGGCTAAAGACAAAATGGACTGGACTGCTACTCAGTGGTCCAAAGTTATGTTCTCTGATGAAAGTAAATTTTGCATTTCCTTTGGAAATCAAGGTCCCAGAGTCTGGAGGAAGAGAGGAGAGGCACAGAATCCATGTTGCTTGAGGTCCGGAGTTAAGTTTCCACAGTCAGTGATGGTTTGGGGTGCCATGTCATCTGCTGGTTTTGTTCCACTGTGTTTTCTGAGGTCCAAGGTCAACGCAGCCATCTACCAGGTAGATTTAGAGCACTTCAGGCTTCCTGCTGCTGACCAACTTTATGGAGATGCAGATTTCATTACACTGTGTGCAGCACCTGCACACAGTGACAAAACTACCAATATCTGGTTTAAGGAGCATGGTATCCTCCATGGTATGGAGGACGATACAATACACCCAACAGTGCAGAGGTGAAGGCCACTATCAGAGCAACCTGGGCTCTTATAACCCCTGAGCAGTGCCACAGACTGATTGACTCCATGCCACGCCACATTTCTGCAGTAATTCAGGCAAAAGAGCCCCAACTAAGTATTGAGTGCTGTACATGCTCATACTTTTCATGTTCATACTTTTCAGTGGGCCTGCATTTCTAAAAATCCTTTTTTTGCATTGGTCTTAAGTAATATTCTAATTTTCTGAGGTACTGAATTTGGGGTTTTCATTAGTTGTCAGTTATAATCATCAAATTAAAATGAATAAGCACTTGAAATAAATAAGTCTGTGTGTAATGAATGAGTATAATATACAAGTTTCACTTTTGGAATGGAATTACTGAAGTAAATACATTTTTTCATGATATTCTAATTTTATGACCAGCATCTTTTATGACCAGCATCTTGTCCAAAATGGAACCAATAAAATATTTTATCTTTGTATCGTAAACTACTGGGGAAGGCTAGGATAAGATTAGGGTAACATTTAGGGTTAGGCTAGTAGTTCTTATGGATAAGTCTAGATATGTTCATGTGATGGCCCATTAATGCATGACAAAAAATGTGTGTGTGTGTGTTGTTTGTAGAATGTGTGTCAGATCCTGTGGTGTTCAGTGAATGGATCATGTCGCTCAAAACTGGATGCTCCAATAGATGGAACCAGGTGTGGTCCAGGAAAGGTGTGGTCATTTATTTAAACACAAAATATCTGGGTTAATCTAAGAATGTGCTGCTAACCCAATGACAGCACTTTTATAAATATATCTCCTCAAAAAAGACATTACAATTCCTTAAAAAATAATCCAATTTGATTTATCTGGTGCAACTTAGAATAATTGTCTACAAAAATACAGTACATAGATATAATTGGAGGAACGCAGTAGTTGAATAAATATATGTTTCTTTTGATTGAAAGGATAATAAGCAACAAATTAATAAAGAAAACTTCCAAAACAACCTGGAATAAAACCTCTTTATATTAACTTTCTGTAGAAGAAATAAAATGGTTAAACAATAAGACAGTTTCAAGTAATAAGACAGTGATAAGCATTAAGTAAAGGTTAAGTCACAATCATTAAACAAACATTATTATAGGATTTTATAAAATAGTTAATGCCAGTTATTTTTTATTATCATTACTTAATGATTAATTGTGACATTACATATCATTTTGTAAGGTTTATAACTGTCTAAATCGTCATGAATTATGTCCTTGGTAAGGTTTACCTGATTTTTTTTTTAAACATTTTTCACAAAAGTGAAGTGAATATTAGACAAATAGCATATGTATTTTTGTGTGTGTGTATGTTTCAGTGGTGTATTTCAGGTGAGTGTGTGATCGTCGGGAAGTTACCTGAGACAGTGAATGGGGGGTGGGGCCAGTGGAGCACCTGGTCTCACTGCTCTCGCACCTGTGGCTCTGGGGTCCAGTCAGCAGAGAGAGAGTGTGACCAGCCCAAGTATGACTCCTTCATATATCCTTTTCCTGCTTCTCTCTTTCTTCCATATGCCCAATGTGTTGTAACATGCAGTATGGAAACATATCACTCTCTCTTTCTCTCTCATGCTCTCTCTCTCTCTCTCTCTCTCTCTCTCTCTCTCTCTCTTTCTCTCTCGCTCTCTCTCTCTCTCTCTCTCTCTCTCTCTCTCTCTCTCTCTCTCTCTCTCTCTCTCTCCAGGCCTGAGTTTGGAGGGAGGTATTGTACAGGAGAGAGAAAGCGTTATAGGATATGTAACACTCTGAAGTGTGTTCAGACAAAGCCTTCATTTCGGGAAATGCAGTGCAGCGAGTTTGATACAGTTCCCTATCACAACCAGCTCTATCAGTGGATCCCTGTCTCCAGCCTCAGTAATCACTCTTCATCACACATCACATCACACAAGGTCACAATACACACCACACTATCACAATACAGATAACACATCACTGTATACATTACTATATCACAATAGACAACCCACAAGCTCACAGTACACATCCGTCAGCATCTAGTCAATGTTTTGGTACAAATCTCGCCTTGATTCCCACCTCCCGAACCCACGCAGTTTCTCCCTAAAGTGTGAGAGGCTGTGCCGTAAGGAGACAAAGCGTTGTACACACATAGCTGCGTGAGAGACCCCGTTCACATAGGGTCTCGAATTGGGACAGTTCCACCAGCTACAGTGGTGTTTTAGAGCCAGTGATGATGAGATCCTAACAGTTTTATTACTGTTAAACATCAGCGAATTGTGTGTCATTCACAGCCTGATTACTGAGAGACAGAGTTCAAAATTGCAGAGTGGTGGGTTATTAATGGAATTGGTCTGGAGGTAAATCTATTTGTCATCAGCATAACAGTGAAAATCAAGATTAAAGTTATGAATAATCTGTAAACAATGAATAGTAAGAGGCTGAGCACAGAACCTTGAGGGACCCCTTGTGTGATGGTGGAAATGATGGAATTATGGGCAGAAAGTGTGACATATTGTTTCCAATCTGTTGTAAAACACAAACCAGTCAAGGGCAGAACCAGTGACACCAAGCTCATGCAGTCTTGAAAGGAGGATGGAATGATTTACTGTGTCAAAGGCAGCACTTAAGTCAAGTAGGACAGGAATTCTTAAGGCATCCTTGTCAGCTGCCACCAGCAGGTCATTGATAACCTTAACGAATGCAGTTTCAGTACTGTGTTGTGGGCGAAAGCTGGACTGAATAGAGTCAAGGTATGCTGTTAGCTGGGTGGCTACTACATGCTCAAGGATTGTAGAAAAGAACGGAAGATTTGAAATTGAATAGTAGTTATTTAGATTTGCTGGGTCGAGGCCAGGTTTTTTAAGGATGGGGTGACTGCAGCTATTTCGTAATATGAGGGGATATAACCATGAAGAAATTACTGGTTAATGATAGAAGTGAGATAAGGGACCAAAGCAGATATACAAGCTTAAGTTAGTGGGCTGGGGAGGGGATCAAGAGAGCAGATTGTATATTTTGAATGAATAATGATATCACTGATGAGAGACGGAGTAACTGGATTGAAATCTAAAAAAAATAAAGGAAGGATACAGAACAGTCAGGATCGGGGGCAGACTGACGGAGGCGGACGCACTTTCTAAAAACACAGCAAACTTTATTTAAAAAGACAGAACCATACAAAATAGATAGACTTCAAAAGAAATGAAACACGATGACAGAGAAACAAATCACGACAGAGGAAACAAAACGAGGAACAGCAGAGACAGACTAGACTTGGAAACGAAACGATGACGTGGGAAACAATGACGTGGGAAACAATGACAGAAACAGCGGAGATAGACAGACTTGATAATATTACATAAGTAACGACAACTGGAAACGAAACAATACAAAGGTGAACGCCGGAGACAGACAGACAGACTGGGTAGCAACAAAACCTGGGAAACGACATGAAACGAATCGAAGACAGACAGATTTGGAAACCATGAAACGCAACAATACAAATGACCGACAAACAGGAAGTGACACAAGGGAACGTAAAAACATGACACAGACAAGACACACCTGGAACAGATAACGGGGGGACGGATTACCAACGAGACTGACAAGGACGAGGGCGGAGACATGGACAATAACAAACAGAGCCATGTGCTAAGAGAGCACATGGCGGGGAAAACAGACACAACAGGACGAGGGCATGACAGGCTGTAAAATCAGTGAAGATGGAAAGGTAGATTGTGATGTGATGATCATTCATGCATTCATTCATTCATTATCTGTAACCATTTCTCCAATTCAGGGTTGCGGTGGGTCTGGACCTTACCCGGAATCACTGGGTGCAAGGCGGGATAATACCCTGGAAGGGGCTGTGATGATCATAAGAGTGTTATTAATTTTAGATTTTTTTTCATCAAAGAATTGTAAGAAGGACTTACAGAGGTCAGAGGAAAGTACCACAGTGATTGCAGGAGGCTTAAATAATTTAGAAAAGGTTGAAAAGAGATGGTTACGAGGGTTAATATCATCACAATCAAATTACATGAAACATCAATTACCATATAGTTCATCATTCATTGAATTGCACATCATTCATCTCATAACCCATCACTAAACCTGTTATTGATCAAATCCCTATATTAGTATTCGTTACATTACCCAGCCTAATCCCATTACCCATTACCTAATCTATTTTTTTATATATATATTTAAATACTATATTGGTTCTGCAAACAGCAGAAACTTGACATGGCTGAATTCCTTCTGGCTCTTGGAAAAATGTTTTTAGATGTTTTTATGGGCACAGATATTTTTGAGGCTCTCGGTCTGAATATAGCATTTAATGTCACACTGCAGAGTTCTGTGTTACCATAAAGTTCCATGAACAGTTCTCAGAGGGTATTATTATTTGAGTTTTCAGGAATCTGTGTTTATACATAAGTGTGTGTGACTCTGTAAATGACTGGGTTGGTGTTTACAGAATGTAAGCAGTCTACAAAACCATAGTAGCTACAAATAGATCAGTTCACAAAGGAACTCTGATTCAATTATACTTTCTTTTTAAAATGCATATAAACACAGATGGTGTTTCATTGGCTTAGCAATGTTCTCAGCAGATAACAGAGACCTCCCCCCATTGTATTTGGCTGTAAAATCATTATTTTACGACCCTTTACAGCTCACTACATAATGAGTAATGAGCCATAAGCTGTTGGAAAGTGTATCATACGAGTTTCATTTTTAGAACATATTTTAAAACAATAAATGATATTTGCTATTTCTTGTGGCAAAAATGATGGTTTGATCATTTAAAGGAACACCAGGTAGTGTTTTCAAATGAGAAATAAAATGACAAATTCAAAATAATTGTGATGGTCCACTTAGCTGTAAAAAGGACAGTAAAGCCTTTTTCTTTGCTGCCTCAGACTCTGCACTATGTAACTTTTGGAGCCATGTCGGACACCTCTCGTGAGAACTGTGTAATGCTTTACATTAAACATAATGCACAAACAGCTAAGGAAGAAGGGAAGAAAAGGAAACTGGATGTGACAGATCTAAAGAATGAGTAGAGAAGTGTAAACTTATTGTCAGCTGACACTGACATTGACCGAGGGACTCTTGTGTCCATTTAGTGGCCCATAACACTGTGGTAAGGTAGTATCCACCAAGAGACTGTGACTAGTGGTTATTGGCCAATAATATTGACTGAGGGAACTTTTCTCCACTGCCATGTGAGTGTTAAAATGACTGTAAGTTTAGTGTTGCCCTGTGCCCTGTTCTCAACCCTTTGTACCTGTGCTGTTTGGTACTCTCTGTATCACTGCATTTTGTTTGTCTTTTGGAGATCTTTGTTCTTTGCACTATTTTATAAGCAATTTGTGTTCTTTAAAAGCACTATATAAATTAGTATTAGTAATTAGTATATTATTATCATACATATTATTATTATTATTATTATTCATTATTGGACTGAATTTTACTTGTTGTGAGCTAACCTTTGACTTGATTTCACGATTTCTACAACCGTAGGGGGAGTCCAGGAGTAAAAATAACTATTCCTTTTATCTTTCCACAGCCTCTCACTTTCCACAAATACATTTCAAAATCAGGAATAATTATGAAAAAAATAGAGCATGGGTCATAACTGTGGCTTTTAAAGTAATTTAAATTTTATTTATTTATTTTTTTATACATGTTTATCCTCAGGTCACCCATGTGAGCTGAACTGCCGGCCAGTTGGTGAGAATTTTTCAGAGAAGATGCTGGATGCTGTAAATGATGGTACACCATGCTTCAATAATGGTAGCCGGGATGTTTGCATCAATGGTGTGTGCAAGGTAATGTTACTCAGCTGGGACCTCCTTCATGGGAAAGAGATGCAGAAAATATTTATTACCAGGGGAAAATCTAGCTACATTTTTGCTTTAGATTTGAACAAATCCACAAATTACACTGTGAGAACTATAGCTCAACACTATGCGTCTGAAAGGATGTGAATCCTAAGTGACAGTAAATGTAACCAAATTCTGAAACTGATCTTTGGGGTGTGGCTGCAAACGTCTTGTAGAATCTGCAAGAGTCTCTTGAATACAAGTAAAGTTGTAAAAGGATAATTTGTGTGTGTGTGCCTGTAGGCAGTAGGCTGTGATTATGGGATAGATTCTACAGCAGAGGAGGACCGATGTGGTGTGTGTTTGGGCGACGGCTCCAGCTGTGAAACAGTTAAAGAATCTTACACTGTGAGAGAAGGACAAGGTAATTGCTACAACACACACGCCAGACATATTACACTCTACACACCACACAGCACACACACCAGCACTTCATTCACTCTTATGCAAAGAGAAATACTGCAACAGAAACACCACACAAAATATACACTACTTTTATACACCTTGCACCATGCACCCTTTCACAGAATGAATGTTTCCATAACTACTACAACACACACCACAGACACAGCTCACTACAAACCTTATTTACCTCACACTACACATAGTGTTTAATATATCATTAATGTTTGTGTGTATGTATGTGTGTCAGGTTATGTAGACATGGTCCTGATTCCTCAGGGGGCTCGGGATATCGTCATCCAGGAGGTGGAGGACGCCGGGAGTTTCCTGGCTGTTCGAGCAGCAGATTCTGAGGAATATTTCCTCAATGGGAATTACATCATCCAGTGGAATGGGGAGTACAATATGCATGGAGTCAAATTCTTTTATGAGCGCCACAGCAACCTGGAGAACATCACATCATCTGGACCCACCACAGAGCCAGTAATGGTACAGGTAATGTAAACACACACATACACCGTATCAGCGGAAGCAGATTTTGGTCCCCACAGTGTGATATTTTCTTGAAACACACACACACACACACACTTGTGTACAGACAAACAAATATAGTCATGGTGCACAAATATACTGTCACACACACACATACACACGTGTTCTATAACAATACTGGTGTGTGCAGCTGTTGTTCCAGGAGCCGAACCCAGGAGTCCATTTTGAATTCACAGTGAAGAAGAATCGCTTGGCAGGAAACAAGCTGCTGGAGCCACAGTTCAGTTGGAGATATGGAGCCTGGAGCCACTGCAGCGCCACTTGTGGGCAAGGTGCTGAGTTACACCTCATTACACACATGCCTTAAAGGTGATATATCATTCATTTCAGACCAAAACAATGCTGCCCTTCAGCCAGGTCTCCTACCTTGTGTCAAGCAGGTGAGCACCACAGAGCTTATAATATACACAACAAGTCATTCCTACTCCAGTCAGTCACTCATGTATACAGACCTGGAACATTAGTTTACCAAATTACCACACACTGAGAAGGAACACCATTTCAGAATGATGTTGGTGGCCTGGAGGTTTGGTTTGGTTTTTGTGCAGTGAGAAAACATTACTGTTATTTACAAAAGAGGGGCACTACAGAAAAAGTTGGGAACCACTGACATAGTGTAAAAAATTCTGCTGTATTAGCAGGAGCGCACTGTGTGACACATCATTAATCAGCCAGCACAACGAGTTTAATTTTAAGTTGAAACTGAAAATGCAGATAAGAATCTAGTAAATAAACAAACATTTAATCTCAAAGCTCTTTTGCCCACTCACTAAATTGAAGAGTAAAACCAAAATATGCCCAATCAAATGTTCACTATGTAACAAAAACGCGAACTTTTGTCCAGTACCTGGTCCAGACTTTCAAGTGTGAAAACGCTCTTAATGTTCACCATCTTGGAAAAGCCACCCCAGTGCTGATTCTTGTCATAATCAGTGTTTATGTCAAAATTACAGTTGCATATGCTATAAATACTCGTAGTGCGATAGAGTCAATGATGCCTTAACTATAGTTGTGATGTTTAATTACCCTGTCATCTGGGTGCCTATGGTTTCCCTGGGACAGGTTACACTAATTTAATCCATTGTTTGTATGATGCAGGTAATCAGCAGCAGCTAGTGCGGTGTTTTGAGGAGGATGTGGGTGTGGTGGATGAAGATATGTGTGACCCAGCCACTCGGCCTGACGACCGTCAGCGCCGCTGTAAACAAAGGGACTGTCCAGCCAGGTCTGGTTTTAAACAGCAATACACAGAGTCTTCTATATGGACAAAGAAAGGGTTTCACCTTAATAAAGCAATGCTGCTGTGTAGTTATTTCCTCCATACATCAGGCTGGTACACAGTAAATTCATCAGTGTTAAATCAACACCATTAGTGTTAAATTAACACTGTTAGTGTAATAATTTAACACTTTCTGTTAACACTAATCGTGTTGATTTAACACTGGAGAATTTGCTGTGTATCTTTTTGCATTGACTCTCAAAAACTTTTAAAAAGCCTCTGTTACAGTTGAAATCATTGCATACATTGTTTGTAGCGTTTGGCTCACCAGCGAGCTCATTGGCTTTACTTTTCACAAACACCATTTCTCAGTGTTAAGAACTTCCCTCTTGTATATTGCTGGTCATGTGACTGAGCTTCTGAAAACTGTGTATGTGTGTCTGTCTTTCACCTCCAGGTGGTGGGTGGGGGGATGGCAGCCCTGCTCAGTGTCCTGTGGGCCAGAGGGTTTGCGGAGGCGTGCAGTCCTCTGTGTGAGGACCGTGGGTGGAGAGGAGCGGGTGCTCCACCCAGGAGACTGTAAACATCTTCCCAAACCCAAAGCAACTCTGCCCTGCAACAGGGACATCTCCTGTGGCTCAGCGTGGGCTGTAGGGAACTGGACCGAGGTAAGGCCATGGGGTTTATGGGTAATGGGGAGAGACAAATTACAAGATTTAGAAAGCTGGCACTATAAAACCTGACCAGATTATATGTGACCTTGATTTCTAGCATCTTGTATCTTTTATCACACTGCAAATGCATCTAGCAAGTAATGGAAGCTTTAAGTACCACATTTGCTTAATTAGCATTGTCTGTGCAAGCACTAGAGGGGTCTAAAACCTCCAGAGCTCTGGTTCGCCTTTGGGATGAGTGAGGCTCCAACAACCTCGGTACCAACAGTATCTATCTTCATTAAAGGTTTTTTTACTAAAAGCCATCAAATGTTCACAGCAATATTCCAACATATATATACATACATATATACAACATATTCCTTCTTAGAAAATTAGAGAGAGTTATTGCAGGAAAGCAATCAGGAAGGAACTCCAGATTATTAAGAAAATGAAGAGAATTTAGATGAGTGTCTATAATCATTTGGTTGTACATTTTATTTACCTATTATTTATGTAACTCACTCCCGCTCACCACCTCCACAAAATTCTACATAAGGGGGCATCAGTGGATAATGTAAATGTAAAGGTAAATGTACCTTTTAAGGTAAAGCAGTGGTGTTAAAGCCCAGTTGTCTTCCCTAAAGGTAAAGTACATTCTCTTTTCCAGAAGGAAAGGTGAATATTTGTAAACTTTCATTATAGAAATAGTGTAAAATAAAAAAACATAATATAAGTCCTGGAGAAGAAATGTGTGTATGAAATCAAAACAATTTATAATTCAATAATACTAAAATGTAATACTCATTGCATACACTGTCAATCTTTCCATTACCTTAAACTGTGCAAGTGCCGGTATAAATCTGCTGCACTGTTTATGATGGGAATGGGACACTGGTTAATACTAAACTGACTTCTGTGTCCTGTGGTTGTGAGAATTGAACAGTGTTTGTTACAGCTCTGTTGGTGTGGTGGCTGTGCACTGGTAAAAGATTTAACACAAGAAACACAACTAAATTCTAACAAGAGGCTTCTAAAGCTGCCGCAGTCTCATCATGAGTGTAGCACAGCTCACTCTAATTGCTAATTTTCAGTAAATGTCTTGCATTTTATCCCTCATGAAGAACTTTTTGGTATTTGATACAAGCTCCTTATGGTTAATCAGCTGAAATATAAAGCATCTCATAGAGCTCCCACTGTAAAAATCATTTGTTCCCCTCCATATGCAAGATCTGCAAGACTTTTTTTTTTAATTCTGATTTGTCTTGTTGTTGTTTACCTGCAGTGTTCTCTGAGCTGTGGTGGTGGTGTAAAGTCCCGGGCGGTGAGATGTTTGACTGAACCCCAGGTGGCTTGTGACCCTGTGACCCGACCTCGCTCCACTACCTTCTGTAACCTCCAGAGCTGCTCGTCCATCCACAGGCCACGCCCCCAGCCTCAAAGCCCCACCCCCACAATCATAACACCCACTAGCAGACCCAAACGACGCCCCCACCCCCAAAGCCCCATACCTAGCATCCCAAGGCCCAACAGCAGCCACAAGCCCCGCCCCGACATTCCAAGGCCCACCTCTAATGGTCCCACCAACACCAATACTATTCCACAGGCTCAGACACACACAACAGCACCAGACTTGTTCCATGAAGACGATAAGGATTTCATTCTGGTGAAGAACAGTGGTACAGAGGACCCCCAACACACCACGGTAAATCTCATCACTGGAGTAGTTCATTAGACATCCCTTGCAATTGGCGAGTTCTGGTAAATGCTATTATAAGATTTGCTCAGTTTGTAACATCTTATCTCTGGAGCAGCTGCACATGAGTCTAAAGTTTGGGTTAGGGTTAGTAAGTGTGGGCTAGCCACAGTAGCCATTTTGTGGTTGATATATTGTCACAGAATTAATTGCAAACACTATTATTGTCATTTTAAGACAAGTATTTTATTATATAAAATGATATAATGATAATATAATAGCATGATAATGCAATTTCAACCCTTTAAAGAGCAATGAACATTTAACAAAAACATAGTTATTCAAAATATTCAGACATTTTGGATCTGTTTAAAAATAAACAAAAAATTATTAAAACATAAAATAAATCTGCTATTTTCAAACAAAACGTCATAACAGCCCTAGAGAGACATCGGCTGGCTAAAATATTGGTGACATTCATTCTTGTGTAAACAAAATTGCAGGTAAACACAAGGGCCAATATTGAAGTCAGCTAAAATGACTGAGGAAACAGATATTGTATGATAAATTAATAATTTAATTATTGTTACAGACCAACACATCATTATTATGAATATAACTAGATTTAGACTAGATTTATCACTAGTACACAATGTTTAATTTCTATAAATACTCTTATTTTATGTTCCAGACACCTCTCCCAGTCAGTGAGGAAGAGGAGGGCAGTGCTGGCACACAGTCAGCTGATGAAGGCTCTCGATATACTCCGGGTTACGACTATATCATGGAGGAAGACAACCGAAAGATTGTGTTTACTTCAAAAACACACATGTACACTTCTCTGACCACAACAAAACCAGCAAAAATACCACCATTCACACCCACACTGAAGACCACCACTCGGTCGCACAGCACTGCTGCAAATACACACACTCTTCTGAGCACAGAAACGCCACCAGACACACACACCAAGGTTACCATAGCGACACATGTAGACCATCCTCACAACAGCCATAGACATAAGACTTCAACAGTCCCTAAAACCACACCTGACTTACACTCACACACACATTCACACCCACGGAAGATCCTAAAGAAGACTCACACTCTCCGGAGCCCCAGCAACATCAAAAACACTCCAGGTCCCAGCGCTGCAGCCTTCTGGGTAGTGGGCAACTGGAGTGAGGTAAATTTGTTTACAGTGTATTAATATTTTACCAAAATGTAACCAGATGGATTAATCTTAACAAACCGGTGGGTTTTGGTGTTTATGATTCTTAGTAGAGTATTATCTATTTGTCTAAGAATAATAATAATCTCTGTATTTTAATAAGGCCTAAATCATGACAGATCTATGATTCATAGCAAATATGAGCTTAACTTTTGTGCCATAGCTTTCTCAACAATCTTGGACATGAAGAGAATTTTTGAATTTTGATTGTAATACTTTACAGAGATTCAGGATGTGTAGTCAGGATAAAACACTCAAGCGTTTTATTTATTTATTTATTTATTTTTGTAGTTTCACCAGAATAGAGTATACTACACTATATGATTCTTCAGGATTGTTGGGGTTGATATTTGTGTTTTTGGCTGTGTGTGTGTTTTAGTGCTCAGTGACCTGTGGTTTAGGGGCAGTTTGGCGGAGTGTTTCCTGTAGTTCTGGGCTGGACTCTGACTGCAGCAGTGTGAAGAAGCCTGATCCCGCACAGCACTGTAATATAAAACCCTGTGCTATCTGGCAAACGTCCAATTGGAGCAAAGTGAGGACACACACTAACCAGGTCACAGCTGAACTGCAAAAATGCAGTAGATACACTAGTTAGACGTTAGAGGGCGCCACAGAACTGCACATTTTCCAACATCTGGTTTAAATCAAACCTAAACTTCTGTTTCTTTTCTAATTAGGTTCATTGTGAAGTTATTGTGCTATTTTTAAAGGCTTCTTCCAAATATTAAGGAAAAATACCATACTGTTCTGGGAAAAGTGACTTGACTATGTGCTTTTCACACAATCTCGCAACACATATATAAGAACAAGGAACTCAGACCAACCATAAATGCCCAAAACACTAATCTAACCGTTTTAATTTATATATGTATAAATTATACAGTGATTCTTTAAAATTTGGCTAAAAACATGTCCCACTAAGAAAATGGCTAATTCTGTTGGAATTTAATAACATTTTTATGAAAAAAAAAGAATAATGGGGGTCCTTGGCGAATAAGGTTCTTTTGTAGGTTTTTATTAATTTAAGGATTATATGCTGAACTATTGCCTACTGAATCAGTTATCCTCGGATAGGAGACAATCATTTCAACTTTATTAAAAAACAAAAAGTAATAATTAAATGGAATAATATCTTTACCACATGAAAGAGTGCGTTGTAATATGTATTTAAAACTACAAACAGTGAGTTTTGAACAATATTTACTATTATTTTGTGGTTGCTCAAAATGTGTCCCACATATTCGTCACCACCGTCAGATATTTATAAAAAGCAATAAAATCTTCTAACTACAAGGTCAACTACATCACTGAGCACCCCATTTTCAAATCGTCAGCCCTAATGCATGTTTCAAGATGACTTAAGCTCCCGTAAGTTTGTTATTTTCTCTTAAACTTGTTTATATTTTAGGACACTGCTACTGTCACAACCATAAAATGTCAACACCGTTTCTTTTGTATAAAAAATATTTGATTAGATTATGACATAAATGTATACTTTTTAAGAAGATGTCTGAAGTAGCTAGCAACAGAGGGGAAACAAGATGGCTAATGTGAACAGCTCATGCATATCATGTGAAAGAGTAGTTTTTTTGTTACCACCATCAGACGTCACCAGGCTTAAAGTAAACATTGTATGATATTAGATCGTTTAAAGGAGTACACGTCAAACAGTATAAATAATGAACAAAAGTGAATATTCAACATTTAACAGCATGTGTACTAAGAATGCCAGATAATGGTTTAAAAACTCTAAATACATATTAGATCCAATAAATAAAAAATAATTAGCTTCTTGACGGTGTTGACAAAAATAAAGTAAATACGCCTATTTTATGATAAAAATACAAAATGAGGAGGTTGCACCAGTACATAGCTGAACAGCCAGGACCTTATTCTATAATGATATACATTTTTTAACTAATTTAACTAACTTTTTATTTTCAAAATTAAAACCTGTTTTATCCAAATTCTCAAGAATCAGTGTATAGTGACTGAATAATGAATGCAGAATAGAATTATAAGAATTGTTATTCAGTATCAACATCAAAATTCACGTTTGCCTTCGCTTAACCAGATGTGTGTGTGTGTGTGCGTGTGTGTGTGTATGCATATGTTCAGTGTCCAGAGGGTTGTGTTAAAGGTATGAAACAGCGTGATGTCCAGTGTGTTGACCCTCAGAGTGGACGTGCTCTGAGGCCGTTTCACTGCCAGGGCGTGTCTCCCCGACCCCCACAAACCCTGGCCTGCCGTACCCTGCCCTGTCTGCAATGGGAGACCTTACCCTGGGGATCGGTATTGAGCACTGCTTACTCATCCCAGTAAAACACACCTCACTTTACTAATGCAAAAGTAACTCCAGACTGGCACCTAGCACCAAGTTTAAAAAATGGTGATAGAGTACATACAATTACATGCTCATCTAATGTTTAAGTAGCAACTTAATCATAATGCAAACTTGTACTGTTCAATTATAGTTTTAATTCTGGTGACTTAAATTCACCGTGGGTTTCAGAAGAGCTCCAGAACAAAATATTCACAAACAACTCAATCTAAAAGAGGATCTCTCACTTGCATTCTTCAAAACTGTTATTTACCTGCTAGAAATGTATTTACTGTATATTTAATTAATATATTTTGCTCTCTCTCTCTCTCTCTCTCTCTCTCTCTCTCTCTACCTACCAGTGCTCTAAAAGCTGTGGTGAGGGAGTGATGCAAAGGTTGGTCTTCTGCCCACAGGACGGACATTGTAATGCTACACTCCAACCCAAGAGTAGTGCTCAGTGTAATCTTCAACCGTGTGTGACCTGGGACACTGAAACCTGGCTCAAGGTCAGGATCACAAACTTTTATTACAATGAGTTAAATGAGTGTAAACAGACCAATCAAATCAGGCAAATATGGCCAATAGTGCCCTTTTTTTTAGCAGTAACCTTCATATTAGTGTAGTGTGTAGTAGCGTAGTAATAGTTTGTGAAGGCTAGCAGGTAGCATTACGCTAACTGGTGGCTACTACCCCTCACACAGAGTTAGGATTATTAGCTTGAATTTTTTAAAGCATTTTTTTATGTCAAGCCACTCATGGAACTGGGGTTTTCTCACTCATTCACTGACTGACTCACTCATGAAATGTCCTTGTCCATACCTGCTTGTGTGTGTTTGTGTATCAGTGCTCTGTGAGCTGTGGTGGAGGTGTACAGAAGCGAGTTGTGAAGTGTGTGAATAAAGATTCAGGTGAAGAGGAGAACAGCAACTTGTGTCCAAAGAACAAAAAACCAGAGAGCGTCCAAAAGTGTGGTGTGGAGGAGTGCAGGACTGATCCAGGTACAGCTGTATAAAGCTTTATGAACTCTAATTTTAGTTCCATTTAGCGCAAGCTCTGAGTGTGTATTGTTCTCACAGTTATACACTGTAGAGTGGGGTTGGGATGTGAGGATTGCCCAAACATGGGGACGGCTGAAGTGTAGTGTTCGCAGCTGCGTAATGTGGGGGATAACACTACTGCATTCCACAGAGCAGACAATTCCCCTTTCTGGTAAATAAAGGTCAGTAAAGGCCTACTCTTTACCGGAAGTAGTTTCCTAAATTCAGCGGAAATTCATAGGGCTACTTTGCTTAGCACCACGACCCTGAAATGGAGAAGCGGAAAAGAAAATGTATGTATGTATGTATGTATGTATGTACTTTGCTTAGAAAAATCAAGCTTATTTTTTAACTCTACACACTGAATGGTATATAACTTTCAAAATCATTTATATATTATGAAATCATTATGAGTGTGGGCAGCACAGTGGCGCAACAGGTAGTGTTGTTGTCACAAAGGGGTCCTGGGGTTGTGGGCTTGAGTCTGCTCTGGGTGACTGTTTATGAGGAGTTTGGTGTGTTCTACTCATATCCGTGTGGTTTCCTCTGGGTGCTTTGGTTGCCTCCTATGGTCCCGTTGGTAGGTGGATTGGTGACTCAAAAGTGTCCATAGGTGGGAGTGTGTGTTGCCTTGCAATGGACTGGCAGCCCCTCCAGGGTGTGTTTCTGCCTTGCGCCCAGTGATTCTGGGTAGGCTCCAGACCCACAGAGACCCTGCACTGTATAAGCAGTTACAGACTATGATTGAACAAATGAATATATTCTTGTTATTAGTTACAATCAAATGGTATTGGTTGGAGCTCCATCACTCTAAAGAACACACTTATTTAGTGTTTTTTGGTATAATTCTAAACTTGTGTGTCACATGAAAAGTTTAAATAAAAAACACAAAAAAGAAATATGAATAATCTCTCCTTAAAAATCACCAGCACTGCTCTCCCCTCGATGTAGAATGGGCAGTCCTAAAAGTGGGTAATGCTTTTTTTTTTGTCAACAGCAGGCATGAAGGCATAATAATACAAATAATAACTATGATGCATAGTTAGTTGCGAGCAGAACTTCATAGATGCTTAATTCTTTTATTCTTTCATTCAAAGTTCAATCAAAAAAAGCAACTGCCTCAACTGAAAAAATCTAATTTAACATCAAATCAAATAAAGGTATTTTCCCACAAGCTTCTCAAGCCTGGCCTCTGCATTCTCTGCATTTTTGCTTTAATAGTTTCAGGCTTCTCCGTAAACCTCGGTATCCTGCATGTTCAAATAAATAATTGAAAAGTATAAATTCTTGGTTACAGAAACAACATTGAGGCAAAAAATATACGTATCTAGCCTGTGCTAGCCTTGGTAAGCTAACCTCTTGCTAGCCTGCTTTGCTATTCTTTACTATACTTTGCTATTCAGCTGTTTTGGTATCATATATTATTATTTTAGCCAAGATTATGCTTCAGTATATTTTTTACCAACAATAAGTCAGTTTTTTAGTTTAGAATATTCCCATTTCATTCAGATTAATTCCCATAATTACCCATAATTCCCATGGTAAAATTCACCACTTTGAAAATTCCCAGAATTTTGCAACCCAAGCAGTATTTATTACCCTGACCAATCACAAGGCTACCATAGCCATACCTCCTCTCTCGAGTCGAAGAGCCTGGTGAGCTAAACATTAGGAGCCATAGGGACTATGGGGAGGGAGGGAAAGGCATAAACAGAGCAAACAGAACACAAAACAATACAGAACGAATGAGCATGAATGGATTAAGTCTGAGTACAGCAGATAGTACCAACACTCGGTTGGCATGTTTAATGGCGTATCGGCATTGCAGTTGCACTTGGCCAGGGTGCAAAGCAGAATAGCAGCAGGTAAGGAAGGCCCATGCGCTCGGCAGTACAGGCGGAGATAGCGGCCACACTGGGCCGGCATATACAACAAAGTAGCAGCGGGGATAAAAGCCCCAGACACATTATAGACATTAGTCATTAGTATTGGGCCACGCCAACACCATTCTCAAAGAGCTCTCAGGAGAAAATTTTAGGCATTTTTGAGGTATTTTTTAAAAGATGTATCATATTTCTGTTTTGTGTTTTTCATTTAAAATTTGCTGAACATTTCACATAATGCCCAAGTTTGGAATTATACAAAAAACCACAAAATTTCGAAATGGGTTCCCAGGGGCTTTCAATCCCTCAAGACCGCTCTTGGCCTTAGGAATGGTGAATTTAGGCTCATGTGCAACTGCTCCACTGCCTCCCATTCTATTGGGTCAAAATTTTCTATATAGATTTTACATACTCTTCCCAGAATATCTGCAGCGTAAATTAGCTGAATTTACTCATGTTCACAAAAGATGTGGCATATTGCCTAATTCATATAACACAACAGCATGATTTTGGTATTGCTTGCATCCTAGATTTTAATAATTTTTTTATAATAATTTTATTGCTAACAGTCATGGCTAATGTGTATTTATGCACACAGGTTTTGGTGTGTGTAAGAGGAACAGTATGTCCAGTCGTTTTTGTGCAAAGCTGAAACTATTGGGACGGTGTGTTCTTCGCTCGATCCAAACACAGTGCTGCGTCACCTGCAGGACATAATCTGCCAGAGTCAAAGGTCACTGTCTACACCCAGAGCTAGGATACTGGGCTGCAATCAAGTACACACAAAAAAAAAACATATTAAGAACAAGGATGTTGTAGGATTTAAGTATATTTTAAACCATGGTGAATCAGAAAGTGGTGAAATGCTTCAGTGCTTCTGTTTCCATTTAACCACTCATCTTGAATCTTTAAATTTTTGATATTCTGGTTTATATCGGCTCATGGCCCAGAGATTCAAAACACAATAGCCAAAGAAAAAAGACATTAAGGAGAGCACAAATACATTAAGGTAGAACCTAATATCCTTAAGGACACCACATAACTAAAAGAACCAAGGAGGAACAAAGGAGAACACAGTAATACCAAGTGTATCCCAAATATGTTTGACAACATCCTATAAAATTTAAATGAAAACTAGGTACGTTTTGTTTTTTGTTTTCCTCCTGGGGCTTTCCCTGGTGTAATCATCATACAGCAATATACTGAAATCAGTAGGGAGGGGAGTGGGGGCGGGGGGACTAGTTTCTTATCGTCCTCCAAACATTACATAGTGTAGTTTCTGCAGTGCTGACCCTGGAGTAGTAGAGACAGAGGCTCTATTCTCCCTATTACAGGTCAGTAAAGCATCACAATGCTTCTGAAGCTGTAATTTTGAGTTTTGAAACACAAAGCAATTAAAGGGAAAGAAAGAGAACACAAATATATTAAAGGACAAAATGTTAATGTGAATATCAGTCTTAATGGTGTTTTGACCCTTGTCTTTAGCTTAGTGTGTTTTACTCTCTGGGCCCATGGAGAAAGCACGTCATTAACACCCTTCCAGATGTCCAATAATCCTGCCCTGATGTGCAGTACTCATCAGGAATCCCAGGACACATTACAGAAACATCAGTCAAAAAATATCAAATAAAACTGCCCTGTACTGACACAGTTAATGAGACGATGAGGTAAACATGTCTAATGATTGTGTTTTACTGCATGTGAATCTGTTGGGACTGAATACTGCGAGCACAGGGCTGTAACTGTGAATTTAAATATTCCATCTAAACCCAGGGTAAACACCAAGGTGCTTTAATGATGTCATATGTTTACGTTTAGGTGCTTTAAGAAAAAAAAAAAGACCAAATAGTAATGAGCGTGTATTGATAGTGTGATACGTGTATATTTAGGTTTGTTGATCTGAAAAATACTCTAAGCACAATCAGCTTTTCTTCAAAACCTCACATCTCATATAAGATCAATATAATCAATTATTCCATCCACGACACTTAAATGGCTTAAATGAACTGTTTTATGTTTGTGTGCGTGTGTGTTTAATTCTAAGCATGTGGTGCTGTTATGGCTCTAATGTCTGGAGCTCATTACACTGTTATATATTGTTGTAATATGTATTATTCTACTCATAGTTCTTATTTTACAAATTGTTGTGTTTAATCAGTGAGGTCTGTGTGTGTGTGTGTGTGTGCGTGTGTGTGTGTGTTTAATACTGAGGTTGAGGTGCCGGTCATCCCCTCACTCACCTAAAACAAGGATGAAATCTTATATACAGAGCTCCACTCCACTCTGTTTCTGTAATGCTGATAAATATGTTATTAAATGCTGTGATGAGAAGATGAAACTCTGGAATGTTGTATTTTTATTTATTGTAATACACAGGACTGCCCCTTTGATCAATAACTGTGAAATCACCAAAAAATAAAATAGGAAATAAGCAGAAAAGAGTGAAGTGTGGACACTATAACCGGCCATTAGTCTAGTTGAGCAGCCCACAATGTAATGTACATTATTAATATACCTTATCAATAGCACCCTTTAAACAACAGTGTAAAGGTGTGTACCACCCTCAAGTTTATATGACATATTTTACACAGTATTTTGTGTTGAGTTGGTTATGTACCATTACCAAATACTCACTAATGTAACTCATCTCACAGAATCTTATTTCATTCTGATTTAGACACAATAAATATGTTCAGGTGCTTTTACACTGTACTCTGTGGTCTCTGCACTGTTATGTGGTCACTGAGGCCAGCTGGCTTTTCAGCATTTTCAATTGTACTTTTAAAGTGAAATAAATTTAGAAATTGATGAAACACACTCTAGAAAAGTTGGAACAGTGGAATGTTTACCACTTTGTTTCATCACTTTTCCTTTTAATTACACTGTTTATAAATTTTGGAATTGCAATACTAATTGGTAATGTACCGCAATTGGAAATTTGCACATTTACGCTAGATACAAGACTTCAGCTGCTCAACAGCCCATGGCCACTGTTGCTTGAGTCTCCTTCATGATGCACAGGAGATGCAGACAGACCAGTGAAGCACATGAATTCTGTGTTGATGAAGCCATTTTGTTGTACCACATTGTCACTGTCTAATAAAAACATGTATCTCCCAAAATAGTTACTGTACAGGAGTAGGAAAAAAACTTAACTTTCAATGGATATCAATTAAAAAGATATTATTCCAAATGAAGCATTTCTATTGGTCCATTCATCATGAAATTGTAACACAGTATGAAGGACAGTTGCTGTGTTCAAGTTATGTAGTAAATGAACAACCAGCAAAAACAGCAATACATATTTTAATTGGACAGCGACAGACATACAGAATGAGGCCCAGCATTGTCTTAATGAAATAACCATCAACTTCCCAAAA